>NC_088793.1:14954721-15294721 GCF_011386835.1 Chrysemys picta bellii
GCAGACCTGCTGGAAAATGTTCCATCAACATTATCTTTTGAAGGAAAGTAGCTTTTCAATCAGTGGAAATTTTCATGAAAAAAATTCTCAATTTTGTCAGAAACATGTTGAGGTTGTCAAAAAACTAAAATCTCATTTTGTAAGCAACGTTTTGATGATTTTTTTTTATGAAAACTAAGTATTTATCACAGGGGGGAAAAATCACTTAACAGCCAGCTCTACTTGGGTGCATATAAGTCCCATTGAAAATCCTTGAGACTTGTGATCCTAAATCACGTAGGAGCTATTGAAAATCCAACCTGTTTATATTCAGCCCTTTTTCATGTCTAAGTGTCAGTTTCTGAAAACATAAGGATACCCAGAATCTAAGACCAAAACAAACAAACAAAAAAGGTGGGGAGGGGCTTCTATATTTAAATAAAAATCTAATGAGGGCAGTATTTTTATTAAACAAATAAACATTTCTCTGCAGTGGGTGCTACCCAGACATTGTAGCATGAGAACCTGACAGAGAAATTGACTTTTATAAACAAAAGTGAGACTACCCAGTCTGTTTTCATTCTCCAATCTGAGAGAAAGGTAAAACATTAGCATAATTGTCAAACATCAGTTAATTTTTTTTAATCTTCAGTGTTAGTAATCAGGTTTGTTGTTTGTGCCAGAGGTGAAGATATTTTGTGTTTGAAAAATATTATTTTTAATCTGACAGTGTCTCTTTTAGTATATTCCAAATATACTTAAGAAATACTGGCTAGGTATGATCATATAGTGCAGCTGTATTAAATGTGAGAAAAATCATCTGTTTGCTGGATTTACAGGGACTGAAAAAGCTACAAAATCAGCCCCAAATTTTGAGTATTTTCCACTAACGCAGGTTTTTTTCTTTTGTTTTAACAAATGACACATGGAAAATGTGGCTTTTCAGTGCTGAAAATAGCAGTGGAGAGAATTAAAGGGAAATTGTCAAGTTATTTAAAAAACACTTACCTGCTATGATCAGAAAGGTTGGTTTTCTGTAATTGTCATGAACATATGACTTCTGACAGAACCCTGGGTGAGATCCCAACAGAACTCATTTTAAGACCAAGCTTTGAAGATGACTGATAGCTATTACACTTTGTTCTCTAGTGAGGACAAGGTTTCAATATCTGTGTCCTGCTATTGTGAGCTAAGGGAGATGAATTGATTTTGCTTGTCTAACAACCACCCTGGTGGATCCTGGAACCTGGGGACTAAAGTCAGGAGTCTCTACTGCTTGAGTCATAGGATCAGCTTCATTAAGATGCGACAACAGCATGCTAATAATCCTTGTTAGGTGGCCCAGCCATTAAATGGGGACAGAGGCCTACAATGTCAGCATGGGTCTGCATGCTAAGGGGAGGCTAAAACCAGAAGGGAAGAGTTCTGCCTATGCATCATACTCCTTGCACTTCTCTTCCTGCTCTCCTCCCAACAGATTTATTTCATGGGGTTTCTGCTGAATTCACTCTCTGTGGATGTTGAAGGGGCAGGCCAAGGTTGGGGGTGGGGGGAAGAGACAGCTTGGCCAGAATGGGGCCCTATGGATGAAAAGGACATTTTCCTGTTTTGGAAAACTGTAAGATGCTATCACTGGAGTTTATAGATATCTTAGCAGCCAAGTAACTATAGCAGGTTACCTGTTTCAAAGGTATTTGTCCCTTAGCTTTGATACAACAGCATTTGGCATGTGATGACATGGCATTGCCTGTTGTCGGTGTTATAAGCATTAAGATACAGAGGGGAAAAAATTCTATAGCCAAGACACCATCTCAGCAATGAGTGCACATTACTGTTCACGTACACCATAACCCGCTGCTGCACACTCCTACAACAGAGAGACACTAAGGCTATGTCTACACTACAAACTTACACTGGAATTACTACATCACTCAGGGGTGTGAAAAATCCACACCCCTGGACAACACAGTTATACTAACCTCGCCCCCTGTATAGACAGTATTATGTCGATCGGAGGGCTTCTCCTGTTCACCTCCTCGCATGGTGGTGGATTAACTATGCCAACAAGAGAAGCTCTCCTGTCAGCATAGCAGCATCTTTACTGAAGCACTTATGGACGTTGTTAAACTAAATAGGTTGAGTTCCTGGAGTCCATTCCTATAAAGCATGCTTTCTAATCCTTCAATCATTCTTGTGGCTCTTCTTTGAACCCTTTCCAATCTATCAACATCCTTCTTGAACTGTGGGCACCAAAACTGGACAGCGGTCGCACCAGTGCCAAATGCAAGGTAAAATAACTTCTATTCCTACTTGAAGTTCCCCTGTTTATGCATCCACGGATTGCATTAGCTCTCTTGGTCACAGAGTGACACTGGGAGCTCATGTTCAGCCAATTATCCACAACCACCTCAAATCTTTTTCAGAGTTACTGCTTCACAGGATAGAGTCCCCCATCCTGTAAATATGGCCTACATTCTTTGTTCCTAGCCATATTAAAACACATATTGTTTGCTTGCACCCAGTTTACAAAGCAATCTAGATTGCTCTGAACCAGTGACTTGTCCTCTTCATTATTTACCACTCCCCCAATTTTCGTGTCATCGGCAAACTTTATCAATGATGATTTTATGTTTTCTTACAGGTCATTGATGAAGATGTTAAATAGAAATCAGACTTCTTGATGACTATTCCTCATTCACAGTTACATTTTGAGACCTATCAGTTAGCCAGTTTTTAATCCATTTAATCTATGCCATGTTAATTTTATATCATTCTAGGTTTTTAATCAAAATGTCATGTGGCATCAAGTCAAATGTCTTACAAAAATCTAAAGACGTGTACACTAGCGCTTATGTTGGCAAAACTTTTGTCACTCAGGGATGTGAAAAAAATACACCCCTGAGTGATGCACAGTGGTATGTCGGCGGAAGACGCTCTCCCGCTGACATAGCTATCGTCCCTCATTGAGATGGTTTTATTATGTCAAGGGAAGATCTCTTTCCCGTCGACATAATGGGCTACACAAGTGCTTTTGCAGCAGCACAACTGTATCAGTAGGCTTGTAATTGTAGACATGGTCTAAGTATATTATGTCAACAATATTACCTTTATCAACCAAACTTGTAAAAAAAATTATCAAAAAAGATATCAAGTTAGTTTGAAAAGATCTGTTTTTCATAAACCCATGTTGATTTGTGTTAGTTACATTACCCTCCTCTAGTTCATTATTAATTGAGTCCCATGTCAGCTGCTCCATTATCTTGCTCAGGATCAATGTCAGGCTGACAGGCCTAGGACTACTTGAGTCATCACCTCTACCCTTTTTAAAAGTTGGCACACATTATCTTTCTTCCAGTCTTCTGGAATTTCCCCAGTGCTCCAAGAGACTTATTGAAAATCAACATTTGTGGTCCAGTGAGCTCCTCAGTCAGCTCTTTTAAAACTCTTAGATGCAAGTTATCTGGACCTGCTGATTTTAAAATGTTTATCTTTGTATAATATCCTCCAGAGATACTAGTGGAATGGAAAGAGTCTATTAGCACCACATTTCTCAAATATAGAACAGCTCTGCCTTTCCTGCATTATTATTGAAAATACCACCATTTCCAGCTACAAAAGGACCAATATCGTTTCAATCTAGTAATGGACCAATGGATCTAATAAAGACCTTCTTATTGTCCTTAAATCTGCTAGACATAGATTTCTCCTTGTGTCCCTTGGCTTCCTTTATCAATTTTCTACAATACCTAACTTCTGATTTATATTCATTATCATCAACTTTCCATTTCTTTCATTTGTTATATATTGTTGCTTTTACAGCTCCCTTCAATTCTGAGGTTGATTTTTTTTTAAAAAACCAGCAGAGCTTTTTTCTCAGTTGTGGGACTGTGGCTTTTAGGGCATCTAATAAGGTTCTTAAATGATTCCCAATTATCATTCACATTTTTCTGATTAAATTCTTCCTCCCAGCTGATTTGGCTCATAATTTTTTCCAACTTTATAAAATTGACCCTTTTAAAGCACCAAATGTGTATATCACTGGTCTGAACTTTATTCTTTTTTGCATATTTTAAATGTGATCAGGTCATGATGACTTTAACCTAAATTGCCATTAATTTTTAGTTCTGTGATCAATTCCTCTTTATCTGTCAAGACCGGGTCTAATATAGAATTATCCCATGTTGGCTGCAACACTGTTAAAGTTAGAAACTTGTCAGCTATAATATTTGGAAAATTTGTTTTTTGGTTTTTGTCCTGATAGCATAAAACCTTCAGCATGCGCCACTCAAATTGAAGACCTCCATGATCACACAGTTGTTTCTTTCCCTACACATTATAGTTAATAGGTGTGTAAGGAAGTGATCATCCTGTTCCCCAGTCTGTAGCAGACCCCAACTAATACCCCATCTTGTGCTTTATCTGTTAGGACATTGATCCGTAAGCATTCAAGATCATTTTCTTCTGAGTTATCAGTGACTCTGAAATAGGTATTGCCATTTTTGACATAGAGTGCCACTTCCCCTCCCCTTTTAACCAAGTAATCTTTCCTAAATATGTTATCACCATTGAGTTTTACATTCCAGTTGTGTGAATCATTCCACCAGGTTTCAATAATACCAGCTAGATTGAATTTATGCTCATAAATAAGCAAATCATTTTCCTCTTGTTTGTTATGTAGGCTCTTAGCATTGGCGGATAGAGGTTTAAAAAAATACTTCTCTTCATGGCCTTTGGTTCCTTGAATAATTTTGCTCTCAACATCTTGATTTTTGTGCTAACTGAGGCCCCATATCTTCCCTTTTTTACTCTAATCCTTTGCCATTAGTTTAATGCCCTCTTGACAACTGAAGCCAGCCTGTCTCCAAAAAGATTGGGCCCCCGTCTGCTGAGGTGGAGGCCATCCTAACTATAAAGCCCCTCCTCCATACAGAAAGTGGACCAAAGTTCCACAAAACCAAAGTCCTCCACCCTATACTGCTTTCCTAACCAGCAATTCACTTCCAGAATCTTCTGCCTTCTATATCCCTTTGCTTGTGGGACAGGAAGGATCTCTGAAGAGATTGCTTAGATAGTCTTCTTCCGCTCGCTTCTGAGTACCCTGAAGTTATCTATTATCCCTGACACAGTGTCATTAATGCCAATATAAATCATCACCAATCCATGGATCCATGTCTGTTGGCTATAAAAGCCTCTCCGATCTTAACATGACTTCTCATGTCTTGGCTCTGTCTTGTTGTCCTCCTGTCCCTTGCAAAATGTTCTTTCGATTCTTGATTTAGGTGCATAGTTATGGATGTAGATAACTAACTTTAGGCACCCACGTTTAAAAATGTTGTCCTGATCCTGTGCCTCTGTCTCTCAGCATAAATGGGGGAGGCTAATAATCTAGGGTGTTGCAAGGAAGTATTCTGGTAATGGGGCACTCTCTACATAAGATAGAGAGACATAGCTAAAGGATAATTCGTTAGTGTATAAAGATTCTCTCCCCGACCCCACACACTCAGGATATGTCTACACTGCAAAAAAAACAAAACAAAACAAAAAAACATAGCCGCAAACCTCAGAGCCTGGATCAATTGACTCAGGCTCCTGGGGCTTGTTCCCACTTGGCCTGGAGCCTGGGCTTTGAAACCTGACAAGGTGCATGGGTCTCAGAGCCTGGGCTCCAGCCTGAGCAAGAATGTCTACATGGCTGTTTGAAGCCCTGTAGCATGAGCCCGAGTCTGTTGACCCAGGATCTGAGACTTGCTGCTGCAGAGCTCTTTGGCAGAGTAGACGTACTCTCAGGCCCTCTTGGCCTGTCTGCCTCCCTGCTTGCTGGATCTTAGCCCATCAGTAAGGCTGGCAAGTAGAAGTGGAAGGATGGGTCACATAGATTATGTCTACACTGCACAGTAACCCCAGGCTGGCAAGTAGAAGTGGAAGGATGGGTCACATAGGTTATGTCTACACTGCACAGTAACTCCAGGCTCTGATTCAGGTTTGAGCCCAAGCTCCCCTTCCATCCACACACAAATCAGTCTGACTTGAGACCCAGGTCCTAGGAGCCTGCTAGGGGAGTGACTCAAAGCCCAAGTCCCAATGAGACTCCGGTCTAAGCCCTGTCTTTTTTTGCGGTGTGGATGCAGATTAAGCCACAGACCCGAATCAGAAGGTCTGCATAGCGCAATATGGACCCATTAGTACTGCTGTGAGACCGGGGCCCAGTAATTGCAAACCCATGTTTACGACAGGATAGGTGCTCAAGCCTGGGTTTGGAAACACCGAGTGCACATGCCAGGGTCCCACAGACCTGGGCTTACTGTGCAGTGTAGTGGTACCCATAGAAAGTGGTGTGTGGGGGTGAGGAGGTTTGCAGTGACTCTTAACCTGGAAACTTCCTCCTCACCCCTTTGAGTAGCTTCCCCTACCTGTCCCCTCAAACCCTCTTACAAACATCCATCTCTTTATTATTGTAAGTGTTTTATTATTATTTATTATTTCAATCCCAGCAGTACCTAGAGACCCCAGCCCAGATCAGGGCTCCTTTACTAGGCACAGTGCAGACACATGGCAGTCTCGTACCCAGAAAGCTTACAATCTCACTAGACAAGACAAAGAATGGGAGGCGAAACGGAGGCAGGGAGGTGAAATGACTTGGCCAAGGTCACATGGCAGGTCAGTAGCAGAGCCAAGAATAGACCTCAGCAATCCTGACTCCCTATCCACTAGGCCATGCTGCCTCTCAAGCATTTGTGGGAGCTGCACATAGACATCAAAGAGAAACTAGATCCTTATGTTCAAGCAATTATACAAATGTGACCGGTATCTCAAAGCATAATTGTATTAATTTCCCTAGATCTTTCAGGCATATCCACAATCCAGCCAAACTGCTGACTATTAGTTTGCAGAGCTTTACAAGGGAAACAGTGCACTTTGCAACAATTAATTTTGCAGAGGAAGCAGCCTGTTTAAAGACGCCTGCAGCAGTCTCTAAAATATGTGTTGTTTTTCAAGGCCACCAGACACACGGTGTTGGCTAGGTTGGCTAATAAACAAAACAACAATGCAAAACCCCAGCCTCATGGGGCTTGCAGGAAAAGGGTATGAGAAGTCAAATGAATAATGTTTACCTGCTAGGGGTGGGTGAAGACTATAATTGTTTAGCCTCCGGCAGATCCCTGCAAGGGTTAAAAATGACAAAGATATTAGTTGGCGACTGCTAAGATTGTTGGTTTGGAGCTCTCGGCAATACACAGACTGTTATTTACCGGACTTGGTCGATTTACTTCTTAATGCAATAATGACCTGTGAAATGAAACGTGAGCTAGACAATTGTTCCTCATTGTTTCCAGTAAAACATCCTTTCATACCCCATTAAACCACCATTAATTCCATATGAAAGAGAAGCAGGCACAAACACCAACACACTCTCTCACGCTCTTTCTCTGTGGACCTGATTCAGAGCCCATTGACATCAATGAGACTTTTTCTGTCGAATTCAGTGGGCTTTGGTTCACACCCCCGCACCCTGTTAGCCAGATTCCCAAGTAAAGAGCACCCACAATAGGAGATAGATTTTCAAAAGAGCTCTGCACCCAGCAGGATCCCATTGTGAGACTAAGGGCTTGTCTACAGGGTGACATTCAGGAAAATTAATCCAAATTAACTAAAGGGGTCAATTTGATGTTCATTAGTTAAACCGCTTTAAACTCCTGTGTGAACACCTTCATTCAGAATTAAAGTGCCCTTAATTTGGTTTAGTTTAGTTCACTTCCAAAGTGAATTAAACTCAGGTCTGGTCAACACTACAGACCTATATCGGTATAACTACATCACTCAGGGGTGTGAAAAATCCAGTTATATCGACCTAATCCCCCCGCCCCTCCCCCCAGTGTAGACAGTGCTAAATCAATGGGAGAGCTTCTCCCACCAATTTAGCTACCACCTCTCCGGAAGGTGGATTAACTAGTCTGACAGGAGAGCTCTCTCCCGTTGGCTTATATTGAAGTGCTAAAGTGGTGCAGCATTTTAAATATAGACTTGCCCTAAACCAAATTCAGGCCACTTTAATTCTGAATAACAGCTCCCCACAGGGATTTAATACGGTTTAACTAATCCACTTCAATTCCACATAACCTTTAGAGCTCTTTGGAAAAAGGGGATTTTTGTCCCATGGAAAATTTTGCTGAGAATGAAAACAAATCACTTTTGTCAACATTTTTCAGAGAAATTTCTGAGTTTTCATTAAAAAGGAAAAAATAAAAAGAAAGAAACTGAAAAGCTTGTGACTAAAAATGTTTTGGTTTTGAGTTTTTTGAGGAAAAGCTGAAATTTTCCACTGAAAGCAGACCTTGTGAAAATGTAAATTTAGTCAAAACCCCAAGTTTCTGTTGAAAAACAGTTTTGGTAGAATATTTTCAATCAGCCCTAATCATCTTGGCTAATTCAGAAATGTTTCAGGTCAGATCCTGATCTCAGTTATATCTGTGTCTATCCGGAGTGAGTCCAGTAAAGTCAGTAGAGCTACTCTGGATTTACACGGCTGAAACTGATATCAGAATCTGGTCCAAAATCCATGAGAAATCCAAAATCCAACAGCTAATTTCTCCTGAGGTAGGACATGTGGTGGGTTGATTTTTTTAAATCAACCAATTGATAGCGGTGTGTCATATGCAAGAAAATAACTGGAAAACAAAAATAAGAGGAGATATTTTTGTTGTTACAACTCTTAGAGGGAACATGCCAATTAGCAGCAAATCATGGCCTAATATTTATTATATTTATAATATTTATTAAAAAAATTAGTTTGTAAAAGTAGAAAGAACTGAAGTCCCTTGTGGCTAGCAGAGCCGGCTCCAGGGTTTTTGCCGCCCCAAGCGGCGAAAAAAAAAAAAGCCGCGATCACGATCTGTGGCGGCAATTCGGCGGGAGGTCCGAGCGGGAGTGAGGGACCGTCCGCCGAATTGCCGCCAAATAGCTGGACGTGCCGCCCCTCTCCAGAGAGGCCGCCCCAAGCACCTGCTTGGCAAGCTGGTGCCTGGAGCCGGCCCTGGGGCTCTCACATGCAGAGGGCCAATTTCCAAGTTATTAAAATGCAGGGAGGCCTACCAGCCTGGCATATGTTTGAAGCAGAAAAAATGGGGGTGAGCAGTGACAAGCACCTTCCTTTACTTGGGGGGCCATTCGTACATTGCATCAGCCATGTTAATTGAAGGCAAGGCTACGAAAGTGACATCACTTGAGCTTAGCTCATGTCCTTTCAGTTTTGCTGGTAATGTTTTTATGATTAAGTAATGGCTTTTAGGTTGTGTGATTGGTTTGCACACCCAGGCTTTATTATTATAATTTCACTGAATATCAAACTCAGTGAGACTGTGTCATATGTTTATTAGTTTAGCTTAATTGGATGCAATTGATCTTTGGCTGCTGTCTGCATTTTGGTCCCTAGTTCACCAATTTGAGGCCTGATCCTGCAAGTTGCCTCTACATACATTGATGTCCATAAGAGTAATCTGAGTAGAGGATTTGTAGGGTCAGGCCTTTGCTTTCTTTCTCCATGACACTTAAAATACCAGAGGATCTGCTTGCTGGAAATGACTGATAGAGCAATGCTGGGCTTTTTCCTTCTTCCTGAAATAGTAACATTTGAAAGACACATTATTAGGCGCTCAGTTGTGTGCTCAGCAGTGTGTCTTTGTGGAAGAATAAGGGGGTGCTCCCTTGCCTGGACCCCACATCTCATCAGACTCTGTGCAAGCTGGGGGCAGGTGGTCACCACTAGGTTGCTGCTCCTAGGATTTAGGAGCAGGATACCCAAGTGACCACCTAGGTTGGGGGGTGGGTGCCAGGCTCAGGATGCTGTTTTTGTTGTTAGGTAGAAAAGGGAAAATAGAATGTTTGAAGTAAAATGTTTCCGGTATTCTGTATATGGATTTATTCTTCTCAGACCTCCTAGAATGTTCTGGACCTTTGTAGAATCTCATGGAACCTTCCAGACTTTTTGAGAACTACATTTTCCTCAACCCTCCTAGAATGTTGTCAGCCGTGCCCTCGCTGTGCTTCAATTTGCGAGGGCGAAGGCGAGAAAAGCGACCTTTTGAGCTAAAGGACTAGGGTTAACATTCTAAGGCTGTTGCCTACTGTAACGCTATTTAATACTGGTCCACCGAAGGTTGGTGCACAGTTCAATTTCTTGACGTTAGTACATTTCAGTTATTCTTAAAATTAAATAGTTTCTGTAAGCTTAGAGGAAACAATTTTTTTATATTTGCTTATATATGGCATGAATAAATACAGATGTACAGATCCTAGCGTGCAAATTTAGAATCTTATATGACAGGGATAAATCATGCATGGACATCGTGCATCAGAGTCGTGAAATGGGCTACACATGCAATAAAAATAAGATATTCAAAAGTTTAATAAATGGAGGGGGGGGCACAAAGACGCTTCTCGCCTGGAGCGCCATTTGGTCTAGAGCCAGCCCTGGCTACTCCTGCTGTGAGGGTGACAGCCAGGGGCAAGAAGTGAATAGAGCCGTTGCTCCACATTGCCACCCCTCAACCTCAATACGCTGGTTGGGGAAATGGCTGGTGCAGTTTATTTCCCCACAGAGCAAAGAGGGGAGGGCTCTGAGCCACAACTGGGTTGCTGCCCATGCTCTCGTGATTGTATAAAGTGCCACTCCAGTCCTTAGCGTATGATCTCTTCAAGGCAGGGACTGTCTCCTACTACCTGTTTGGACAGCACCTAAGACAATGGGGTCCCGATCTCAGGTTAGGCCTCTGGGAGTTGCTGCAATACAAAGAATACATAATACTGGTCAGCAGCAGCTAATCAATAAGAATGACTCATTTAAAAGAAGTGTTGTTTCTAAAGAGATGCCAGTCCAGATTCTGTGCTGATTTACATCACTTTGCAACTCCATCGGGCTTGATTCCCGTTTACTGCTCTAGCAGTCAGTGTAAAAGGGCCTTCAAGTGTGTGTAAATGTAAACTGGTCCCACTTTACACTTAAAGGGCCTTAAAGCTTGCCCACACATTGCTATTCAGGAAGAGCTATTCCTGATTAACTCCATATGTGGACTCTCTCAGGGCTTGGCTACACTTGCAAGTTAGAGCGCATTAAAGCAGCTCCAGGCGCCCGAACTCTCGACCCGTCCACACTGGCAAGGCACTTAGAGCGCCTGGACTCTGCAGCTGGAGCGCTCCTGCTAATCCACCTCCACGAGAAGCATAAAGCTTGCTGCGCCTCGGCTGAAACGCCCGGGCATCAGTGTGAACGAGGTGTTGTATTACTGCGCAGTGATCGGCCTCCGGAAACGTCTCATAATCCCCTTAAGTCAAGTGGCCACTCTTGTCATTGTTTTGAAATCGGCTGTAGGAATGTGGATATGCCCTTTCAAAGCTCCGTTTCTGGCAGCCGGCTGCTTATCTGCTCCAGGACACAGCAACCATTACTGTGGAATGCTGCTTGCTGTGAGTGGGGGGGGGGGAGAAGGGGGGGTCTGAACTTACAAGACAGCATGCTGACACACTCTCAGCCCCCCCAAAACCAATTCTGTCTCCCCCCACATGCACACAACACACTCCCTGTCACACTCCGCCTCCCCCCCCCCATTTGAAAAGCAGGTTGCAGCCACTTGCATGCTGGGATAGCTACCACAACACACTTGAATCTGACAAGTGTAGCCATGCCCTTATTCCAGAATTAGGCCTGGTCTGCACTTAAAATTTAACTTGACATAACTACGGCACTCAGGGATGTGAAAAATCCACACCCCTGGGCGCCATTCCTCGGCTGACCTAATGCCCGGTGTAGACACCTTCCGGTCGGCGGAAGAATGCTTCTGTGGACCTGGCGACCATCATTTGAGGAGGTGGAGTTCCTACAGTGACAGAAAAAGCCCTTCTGGTGCTGTAGCCCTCCTTTACAGTGGCATAGCTCCAGCACTGGAACTGTGCTGCCACTGTGTCCGTAGTGTAGACATGGCCTAAGAGTGTCCACACACGGAGTTTTTCCCAGTTGCGGTCGTTCCTGAAAAACTTCAACTCCATGTGTGGATAAGCCCTTAGTGTACATGAGAATCAGGGCCCATTGACATCAGGCTATTTTAGCCAAGTGTTTAACCAGCTGAACCGAAGCTCAGAAATGAATATTTGTCATAGAGATGATGATGTAGATCATAAAAAAAAAAAACTATTTGAGTGTTGTGAACTTCAGTTCTGGTGAATCTTTTTGCATTTGTATGTATGTTTGCGTGTGTTGATCCCATGAAGAGTATAATCCTGTGTAGTCTACCCAGTCTTTATTCAAGACAAAGTTTTATTGAAGTCAGAGGGGAATTTTGCCTGAGTAGAGACTGTGGACTGAGTGATTAGACTCTGAGGCCATCCCTACTCTACGGGTGCTACCCTGTTTCCCCGAAAATAAGACATCCTCCGAAAATAAGGCCTACTTACAGTTTTGCCTCTCGTTGTAATATAAGGCATCCCCCCGATAATAAGGCATCCACCGATAATAAGGCATCCACCGATAATAAGGCATTTTTCATTTCTGAAAAATAAGACATCCCCTGAAAATAAGACCTAGCGCATCTTTGGGAGCAAAAATTAATATAAGACACTGTCTTATTTTCGGGGAAACAGGGTAGTAGGGTTGCCAACCCTCCAGGCTCGTCTGGGAGTCTCCAGGAATGAAAGACTACGTCATGTCATGAAACCTCCAGGAATACGTCCATCTAAAATTGTCAATCCTAGTGCTACAGCGGCACAGCTGCAGGGCTTTATACCCGTCACACCGTAGTTATGTTGACCCAACTTGTAAACATAGAAAAAATGGCAGCGTGTATATAATGGGACACCCTCTCTAGGGTTGGTTTTACCTCACCAAGAAGCCTATTGCTTTTAATGCTTTGGTGAGACTTACATGCTTGCCAGGCCGGTGAAGTCTCATTGAATTGAATACACGCGCACAGGGATTGCTGTGCTAAGTACTGCATGCATTTGTAACGAACAAGGCACATAACTCTACTGAAGTCAATGCCTACGCCTAGCACTTTCCATCTTCAGCCATTGTTTTCAGTTCTTTGTCAGTTTGTAAATCTATCCTTTTGTGCTGAAATTTCCCATGCTTGGGGTCTGCCTTGGATTAAATTTTACTAGAAAGTTTGATCAAAAATGATTCAGCAATAAGGAACAAAAGAGAATGTTTGTCAATGCTAGAAAACAATTTCCACCCTCTTTGTTTTTAAACTCTAGACCGGGGTGGGCAGACTATAGCCTGCAGGCCAAATCTGCCCCACCAGACAATTTAATCTGGCCCTTGAGCTCCCGATGGGGAGTGGGGTCTGGGGCTTGCCCTGCTCCCGCGCTCCAGCCGGCGAGCGGGGTCGGCAGCCGTTCCATGCGCACGGCTTCCAGAAGCAGCAGCATGTTCCCCCCGCACCCGGCTCCTATCTGTAGGGGCAGCCAGGGGGCTCCGCACGCTGCCCCCGCTGCCCCAAGCGCCACCCCCACAGCTCCCATTGGCTAAGAACTGCAGCCAATGGGAGCTGCAGGGGAGGCACTTGCAGACGGAGCAGCACGCAGAGTTGCCTGGCCACAGCTCTGTGTAGGGGAGACATGCTGCTGCTTCCAGGAGCTGCTTGAGGTAAGCGCCCCCTAGAGCCTGCACCACTGAGCCCCTCCCGCGCCTCAACCCCCTGCCCCAGCCCTGATCCCCAGCTCCACCCCAGAGCCTGTACCCCCAGCTGGAGCCTTCACCCCCAGTGCCCCAATCCGCTGCCCCAGCCTTGAGCACCCTCCTACACCCCAAACCCCTCATCCTCAGCCCCACCCCAGAGCCTGCACCTCCAGCTGGAGCCCTCACCCCCCCCCCCGCACCACCCCCTCTCTGCCCCAGCCCAGAGCCTCCTCCTGCACCCTGAAATGAACTCCTCATTTCTGGCCCCATCCCAGATCCCGCAGCCCCAGCCAGAGCCCTTCCCCCATCCTGCACCCCAACCCCAATTTCGTGAGCATTCATGGCCCGCCATGCAATTTGCATACCCAGATGTGGCTCTCGGGCCAAAATGTTTGCCCACCCCTGCTCTAGACCCTTCGGTGTTGGAGTAAGAGCTTGATAGCTAGCAGGGGGGTAGCCCTGAGGTCAGAGAAGCGCCTTTCACAATCCTTGTGAAAATCCGCCCAGAATTGACCAAGAAATGTGCTGTAGAAAACTGCCATGTGCACCTATGCTGTAGAAGTTTTTAGCACTTGGCCATGATTTATTAAAGTTTGAATTCTTGCTGAGCTGCATCCTTCTGAAGCAGCTGTATGGAGGTATCCTTGCATACAGAGCACTAAATTGTCCTGCTCTTTTCACTCCCCAAAATAGACCTGGTGCAGGAATGCCAGGTTTGTAGCGATCAGACTAGGCATTCTAGTCTCACCTCTTCCGCTTAGTAGGGTAAGAATTCAGTGCCCTTCACAACCCTTATTGTTGAGCAAGGCCTCATACTTCTACTGTAAGAGGCAGGCAAGTAGCATTCCCCTCGTTTTATACAGGAGGCAACTTGGGATCTGAGAGGTTGCACACGGTCAGTTCTGGCCAGGGGCGGCTCCAGGCACCAGCGCACCAAGTGCGTGCCTGGGGCGGCAAGCCGCGGGGGGCGGCCTGCCGGTCGCTGTGGGGGCGGCAGTCAGGGAGCCTTCGGCGGCATGCCTGCGGGAGGTCCGCCAGTCCCGCGGTTTCGGTGGCAATTTGGCGGCGGGTACGCCAAAGGTGTGGGACCGGCGGACCTCCCGCAGGCAGGCCACTGAATCCACATTACCAGCGGACCGCCCACAGACATGCCGCCGAAAGCCGCCTGACTGCCATGCTTGGGGCGGCAAAATACATAGAGCTGCCCTTGGCTCTGGCAGAGCTGGGAATAGATCCCAAGACTCAGTCACTAACAAGAACTTGACAGATTAGGGAAGCATGGGTGAGAGTTGATTTACCTGCCTCGGCGTTAAGTTGCAGAGTTTAGTCTATTTTGTCCTTATATGGTAGAGATTTTGCTTCTCTCACACGTCTGATTTGGGAAATTTGCTGTTCCTTTGATCCACATACAGTGCCTGGCTGGGCTAAAGATCAAAATCCTGATTGCTCAAATTGGTCCTTATAGAAAGATTTGACTGTAACAGCTGAAAAATGAGGCGGGGCGCTGGAAAATTTGGTACAAACGTGGATAGCGATTGCCTGGGAAAACAGCCTCCTTCCTTTCCATGTCGTGCATTAATCCCCAGGTAGCAATGTTACAAATAAAGGAGAATAGTTTTTGTGTGCAGTGTCCTTGCAACTGCATTTGGAAGCATGTCATCATTTCCTCCCCTTGTCTTCCAAATATTAGCATTTAATGAAATGCACATTTCCTTCATTTATTTTGAACCCACTCCAAAGCCAGCAAATACCAGAACCTCAAATGTTATGCTAGGATAGGTTCTTTATTGGTTTGTTTTCTTTTCATTCGTTTTGTTTCCACTATGAGTGTGGTGTGTGTGTGTGTGTGTGTGTGTGTGTGTGTGTGTAAATCCTTGTTTTCTAACTCAAGGAGTCTGGCTTCCAACAGAGGTAGACAAATATTTCCAAAAAAAATGTCCCCATGATCCATTCAATGCAGACAGCTGTGCTGCAAACAGGAAATTGAGGAAGCCAGTTTCATCAGAGACCACAGGATTCCCTTCATGGATGTTTCAGATAAAAGCATCTTTAAGTTGTGCACACTAGTGCTTTCCTGTAGAAGGACAATGCGAAAAGGAGGTTGACAGAGGCTGCTCTGGTCCTGTAGAAAAATGGTAGTTTGGAAACAGAGCTAAGTGATAATCCCTGACTGGTGAGACCACACCTAGACAATTACCTACAGCTGTCTGCACCTCAGTACCAAAGAGAGGTCAGCAAACAGCACCGTAGACTTAAGGAAGTGGAGCGGTTAATTTCTGAGGAATTAAATGTTAAACAATGCAAGAGAGTAGTTTTGTGATGATGGCACTCCAGGGGGACTCAGGAGATCTGGGTTTGATTCCTGGCTCCACCACAGATTCACTTTCTGGGTCTGGGCAAGTCACTTAGGCCCAGATTTTTTAAGTATTTAAGCATTGCAGGGTCATCAAACCTAACTGATTTAGGAACCTAAATATAATATCTTTTTCAAAAGGAATCTAGGCACTTAGGAGTGTAAATCCAATCAACCGTCTATGGGATTTAGGCTCTTCAATCAGTTAGATGTTGTGACAGTGAGCGTAGCAATGCCTAAATACCTTTAAAAATCTGGGCCTTAATCTTTCAGTGCCTTAATTCGCCATCTGTAAAAGGGGGATAACCCATCCTTTCTCCCACGCTTTGCCTGGCTTATCTGTTTAGGCTATAAATTTTCTCTCTCCTGTGCCACAAAGTGCCTGTGTAATGTGAGGAAAGTCACTGAAATCAAACTTTTCACGCACAATCTGGCTCTTGGCCCCTCTGCTTTCGAATCTGGACACTTCCTTCTCCACACTGTCTGGGCACATGAGAAGCAGGCTTCCTGCTGTCAGTTCTCTCTACCACCCCACCCACCCCATGCCACCCCCCGCAACAGTTCAGAGCTGTAATTGCAGGGAAAGCCCTGCTCAACCCTTGTCTTCAGCATGCCCTGTACGGAAGGAATTTTTGCAGAATTTAGCTGCTAAAATCTCTCAAATCTCTACTAAGCATGCACGAACTGCAATTTTTCAAAGGCTTATAACTTGACCAAATTGGGGTGGATTTCCACAGGGACAGCAAAAGGCACACATCTGACAAAAAACGCCACCCCTATAAGTTGTTGCTCCAAAGAAAAATTCATCAGATTTTTTTAACATGAGCAAAACAATGTATATTTTCTCTAGACAGTGGAAATGACAGGTTAACACTGCAAATTTTTATTGATAACAAATGCTGACCCCCTTATTATAGCAGATTCAACTAGCCATTCTTATTCTCAGAAATACGTGTGAATCAGGTTTTCTCTAACAATTTTACCATGTCTGCATGTAGCAAATAGAATAAAGTATGGATCTGATTCAGTGGAAAGTAATGCACAAGCTAATTTGTTTACTTTGGTTTCTTTAACTGAACATACTTATAGGATATCCAAAGATGCCCTTTATAACTAGTAACTTTTCATTGTGTCCCTAGAAGATTCAGAAGTTATGACACGGTGGGTTATAGAGAGGGTGGGGTGGGAAAAAGTCACTAATATTACTAATAAAAAAAGCCATTATTCCTGATCAAAGGAGAAAACATTTGAATAAAGATTATACTCAAAAAGAAAAGTTTGGAGGCCTTGTTAAACCCATTGGGTTACTGTCCAGTTATGTGCAGTTTCCCTCTAGTGCTTATTCTGGCATTCATTAAACATTGGTAAATTACATAGCAATGCTTGAAAGAATGATTAGAAATGTTATGTGTGAATAATAGAATCGCTTAAAGGGCAATGGAAACTCTTAAAGGGAAATGCATATTGACATGGAAAGCGAACACTGGTGATATTCTCATTGTCCAGGCTTATTATTTTCTCATTTTTTTTTATGTTGAATTCGTAAACATTTATTTTCACAGTCAATTTGTTTTTAGGCTGTTTAGGAGTATACTACTGCTGTTGTATTGACTCCAGCAGGAGCTGGGATTGCTAAGCACGTTTGAAAAGAAGGCTTCTTTTATTTAGTTGCATATGCAGTTAGGTGCCTAACTTTAGCACTTCGACTGGGATTTTCAGAAGCTTCTATGAGAGTTAGGTGCCAACCTCTTGTAGACATTCTGTGGGAGCTGGGCACCAGGCATGTGAAAAGTCCCCTGTGAAAGTCCCAGCCCCAAGTTTGGCAACGTTAGCCTTAATGAAAAAGGCTCTTAAAGAGCGGGGGTGTGGAAAGTGGCTGGGAACTGCTAAAGACTGGAATTACTAAAAATAAAAGGGAGACAAGACGGGTGAAGTAATGTGTTGTTTTGGACCATGTTCTGTTGGTGAGAGAGAGAAGCTTTTGAGCTTACACAGAGCTCGTGAAGAAGAGCTAAGAGGTCTTGTTAAACCCAATTGTGTTCTTGAAGAAGAGTTCTGTAGCTTGAAAGCTTGTCTCTTTCACCAACGGAAATTGGTCCAATAAAAGATATTTCCTCACCCACTTTGTCTCGCTAATATCCTGGGACCGACCTGGCTGCAACAACACTGCAAACAAAAATAAAAGTGAAATAGATAGAACTATCTTAGGATTTGATGTTGCTGCCCATCACCATAGTATCTGAATGCCTTGTGGGTGAAATATCTCAGCTAGCCATGTGCCATAAGTAGATATAGCAAGATACATCCAGTTAATTGAAAACATGAATGGTGATGTATAAAGGCCACAAGTGAGGAAAAAGTCGGGAAAGCAGAAAAATAAATAAAATATACTCTTGGCCAGGATATGGTGAATCGTGTCTTTTGGATCGCAAGAGTGAAAGTCTGACAGAGCATTGGGATCTTATTGGACACCGTTCCAAAATATATAGGAATGTAAAAAGAAAAATCTGCATGCATGTGGATTTGTTACCCGTGTTACAGGAACATCTAGAAGCCCCCAGTGGGAGTGGAGGCCCATTGTGCTAGGTACTGCAAACACTAATGAGAGATGGTCCCTGCTGCATTTAGCCTACAATCTAAATAGCCAAGTCAGACAAAGGGTGGGAAAGGAAACAAAAGCACAGAGAGCTGGAGTGACTTGCCCAAGGACACACAACAGGTCAGTGGCAGAGCCATTTCTCTCGTAGGTCATATTATGGACGAGCTGATGAGCCTGAGAACAGGGGTCTCTTCCCCATCTCCAGGGCACCCTAGCAGAAATCACTCATCATCTGGCTGCAGGCACAGGAAACTGCATTGATGGAGTGGCTACTGCGGGCTAGCATCACCAGACAGGAATGTTTTGGCAAGACAGGGGCATGGCTCCAGCCTGCTGCTCTCCTGCAGGACTGCATGGTGGGGAGAGCTAGCTAGGTCTATTGTACAGTGGTAGCAAGTGCGAGGCATTCCAACCCCCAGTGCCTCTGGAAGGCCTTTTGCCTTACCAAGATGTAATTGCTCCAGACATTAATGCTTACTTGGTGCTTCTCTTCCTCCTCCTAATATGATTCTGCTTTGCAAAGTGCATAACTGAGTCCAGTAAAAGAGAAATTGACAAACAGTCTGAATAGTTAGCGCCCCAGAAGTTCAAGCATTGGAAGGGGAAATTGAAATGAAGTCACAACTACTAGACAATGTTGTGTTCTGTCTTTGGTCTTCATGTTACAGAAATAATATATTAGCATTGAAAAGTTACAGCAGAGGGTAACAGAGCTGATCCTGTGGTTGAGTTATGAAGGCAAGTTATGAAAGCCCTAATCTAAACTGTGGGATAATAAGATGCGAAAGGATTTTCTTGAGGTCTACTGTTGATCACATCATGTTTATTTAGCAAGAAAGGAGTGTTTTCAATGAGATAAAAATGTAGAGCGCATTGAGAGAAGATTCAGACAAGGCCTTCTAAGTTTAAGCCATGGTGATATATAGGGTCAAGTATTTTTAAAATCTTCTGTATTTTGTTGGGGGTGGGGGGAGGTTGTTCTACATCAATTAATGTTCTCCTAGAATTTTGAAAGTGTAATTTCTTTTTGTGCCCATTTTTTCCTATGGAATTTGACAAACGTTAGAATTCTTTTTCTTTTTTGTTTTGTTTTGTATTTTTTTGCTATGGAGACCAAGGAGACAAGATTTGGATGGTGAAGTCCTGGCTCCCTTGAAGAAAATGGGCTTAGGATTTCACCCTCAGGGTCAGAATGGAGTTTTTACAGAGAAACTCAGAATCAAGATGACTTTTAGATAGGGGACTATTTCCCGGATCTATTGCAGCAGTTCTTAAGATGTGCTATAGAGGCTCCAGCCCAGATGGTATGTGGATTGGTTTGAAATATAGCATGCGATAAGACTTCATCATAAGTGCACTGATTAGAATGATGAAGTTGCTGCATCAAGTACTTCTGAGTTTTGCATGTGGTATGCTAGGTATTAAGGCCAGGATTTTAAAAAGTGGCCTAGGACAGTAGTATAGTATAACACAGGGTTCTGCTTTCTTTGATGTGTACACTTCATTAAAATAATATCTACACCTTCCTCTGCCCACCCTTCGTCCCTCATCTCACACTCTCATCAACCCCCTGCAAACCAGTGATCTAAACAATGGGGATTGCTGGTGACAAAGCATCAGACTGAGGCTGAAATCCACGTGGCATGTGACATAGAGAAAAGGTCACACTGCCCTGCATCAGCCTTGCTTAAGTCAAGTTAATTAATGGCTCTTTTTTTCTAATTCAGCTGGATGGACCTCCAGGCAAAGCGCTATTTGTAACTGAATTGTGAACCAGTGTCACGCAGCCTGATGCTTTCCGTACCCCTCATGCTGTAAGTTCAGGAAACGGGGCGCGATGGCTCTCGAGCCCCTTTGCAGGTGCATAGATCACTTCCGAGTCACACTGCAGGATGTCTCTTTATAGGCAATCCCGACCCCAGCTCATGCAGCGTCCTTGCACACAACAGTGTAGCAGTGAGTTGCTAAGATTGTGTGTTCCTTTGGGAGCCATGGAACCGGTTGCAACCAAGCTGCCCCAAGAGTCCCAGCCTTCCCGTCTCCATCCTCCCACCCTTCTGCTCTTCCCCATGGTGGAGGGGGAACTTGTGCAAGTGAATGCTGACTTTGGTTGCTCTTCCACACTGTGGCTGAGGGACAGGGCTGCAGACAGCATCTGTCCCCTCGGGTCCATAGAGCCTGACCCATTTGTGGAGCATCCCTAGAGGGATTTCTGCAGGGGGTAACCAGTGGGAATTTGTCCGATTCTACTTCTGCAGTTTTTCATAGATTCTAGGGCCGGAAGGGACCATTGTGATCATCTGATCTTACCTCCTGGATAACTAGGCTTGGCAGAATTCAGATTTCTTTATAATTTTGACAGATATCAGTTTTATTTTTAAAGTTTTTTTTTTTTTATTGATTTAAATTTTCACAGCTGGAAAGTATGGGAGGGTTAGACAATGGGGGTGGGTTCAGACAGGTGAGATTCAAAAAGTTAACACTTTGTAACAGTTAAAACACAAATTGTCAACGTCATATGTCAAAAATGCAAAGTAGATATTCTTAAATCAAACCCTAATCAGTTCTCAAGCACCATTTTGCTGACTTTGCCTGTCTGTATATTTCGAGTATTATCAATGGAAATATTTTTTTCATTGGTTTGTGCGCCTACGGTGAAATCAACCTTTACCAAAATGTACTATGAAAAATCCAATCCTTCCAAGCTTATGTTTAACAAAGGCCATAGAACTTCTGCAAAATAATTCTTAGAGCATAACTTTTAGAAAAAAACGTCCAATCTTGATTTTAAAATTGCTAGTGGTAGAGAATCTACCATGACCCTTGGTAAATCATTCCAATGGTTAATTGCCCTCACTGTTAAAAACGTATGGCTTATATCCAATCTGAATTTGTCTAACAACGTTGCTCTTTGTGTACACAGCTATGCAGATAATTTCTCCCCTACACCCTGCTTGTTCTTTTGATCCTGCATCTAGTGTTGGCTGCAGTGGAGGGACACTGCATGCTTGTGTCCCTCTTAACTGCCATGCCAAAAGTAAATTCCAATATACCACCATCTGTCCTTCCTGTTTAAAGCCAAAATGACAAAATGCCAGCAGTCATTGCTGGTTTTCACATTTATTGGCTATGGGAGGTACCTGCAAAGGACATCTCACTCCACATTCACCAGTGGACCAAATGTCAGGCCACTGACACTAAAACTTATACTACAGGGTGAGGGGGAGATGGAAGTGGGGCTGCCAACTCCCCTTTGTGCCTTTGGAAAATATCCCCCTCAATTTTCAATCCCAGCCTGGTGGCTAAATGTGTACAACCCCTCTTTCCCCACGACCCACAATGATTTGCATGCATAAGTGAGAGGCTGGGCCACTGAATACTTCAGCCCCCTGTGTGATGAGGGGGATCACTACTGCTGCAACACAATCCAGCAGGCTGCCTTACTGCACTTGTGCATAAGGTTGCCATCTTTCTAATCGCACAAACCTGAACACCCTTGCCCTGCTCCTTCCCCAAGGCCCCGCCCCTGCTCATTCCATCCCCCTTCCCTCTGTCGCTCACTTTCCCACCCTCACTCACTAGCTCATTTTCACTGGGCTGGGGCAGGGAGTTGGGGCGCAGGAGGTTCAGGGTGCAGGAGGGGGCTCCAGGCTGGAGCAGGGGGTTGGGGTGCAGGGAGGTGCAGGATCTGGGAGGGAGTTTGGGTGCAGAAGGGGGCTCCAGGCTGGGGCAGGCAGATGGGGTGTGGAAGGATGTTCAGGATGTGGGCTCCGGGTGACACTTACCTCAGGGGTCTCCCTGTAAGCGACGACATATCCCTCGGCTCCTAGGTGGAAGCATGGCCATGGGGGCTCTGTGTGCTGCCTCTGCCCGCAGGCGCCTCACCTGCAGCTCCTATTGGCCGTGGTTCTCAGCCAATGGAAGCTGAGGAGCTGGCATTCAGGCGGGTACAGCGCGCAGAGCCCCCCTGGTCTCCCCTCTGCCTATGAGCCAGAGGGAGATACCGATAGTTTCCCAGGAGCCACGTGGAGCCAGATAGGCACCCTGCCTGCCCCACTGCAGGTGGCCATCCAGACTTTAACGGCCTGGTCAGCAGCTGACCGAAGCCACCAGGGTTCCTTTTTGACCAAGTGTTCCAGTCAAAAACTAGACACCTGGCAACCCTACGTGTGCAGGGGACCAAACTTAAGTGATCACAATGGAAAGAGCAGTGTTGCCTAGTGGAGAGAGTTGTGGACTGGGCCTCTGGAAATGTAGGTTCTATTCCTGGCTCAGCCACTGGCCTCCTGTGTGTGACCTTGAGCAAATTGCTTCGCTTCTCTGTGACTCAGTTTCCCCATCTGCAAAAGGAGGGTAATGAAACTTGTTAAGCGCTTTGAGATCTACTGATGGAAATCTTAAGACTACAGGGAATTGCCATTGGCTTGGATTAGGCCCATATTGAATGTCATCTGTTGAAGAAGCTGAGGGAGGTGATTATATTAATCAGCTCCTCCCTTCCCCCCCACCCAGGTTCATGGCCTGAGATAATAGGGCCAGTATGGCATGTGTGATAGCAGCTTTGTCCATGTGCCCTGCTCTGCAAACCTGGTAAACATGTTTACACAAATGTCAGAATTCTGGTTTTACCCAATTAGAAAGATTTGCAGAATTCTCCATGTTCCAGATGGGAAGAAAAAACCACTCTGTCCACTTAATCTCTTTAAACTGTGGAAACTGACTGTTTTCAAGTGTTGCATAACAAAATAGGAAGCTCCATGTGTAAAAAAATGAAACCTCACCAAACTATATTCATAGAAGGCTAGATATTTAAAGGGACTTGTCCTTGGTCCCCTTTGGTTCTCATAGTGAGTCCACAATTAATGTGGGTGCAAATCACACCACTTACATGGGTAGGTGGGTACAAATCAGGTGCTGGCTGGCTAAGTGGTAGGATTTGTTTCAGCCATTAATTTTTTGCAGGTAGAAATTGAACTTGAAAAAAGTCTGACTGTCCTTTAAAAAAAAATCTGGCCAATCACGTCATAGTACCAATCTCCAAAGGCAGTAGTGAAAGTGGAAAAACTGTGCTTTCAGGACTATCAATCAGTTTATGCTGTATATTTGACTGTATTGTCGTCTTTGCTCTTTGTAGTAGTCTGATTGCAACCTGCTGTCTCTGTTTTTAAAGAGCTTGTCCCTGTTTTTTTGTTGCCTGCTTTTTCTGATTTTAGAAGTAACTCATTTTCTTCATAGATCTGCATTGTCTTTGTCTGATCAGTCCTTAAGTGTGCCTGGACTCCAAAGACTGGTTGCTTTAGCATTAGCTCCTAGCATCTCTGTTCTATTTGAGGTAGCTTGGTGGTGATCAAATGAAAGGCATATTCTGTGTTGCAGCCTACTTTCCTGTAGACTTCATTCCCTAGCTTTTGGTTGCATACAGGTCTCTTCAGGCTTTTTGGTTACATCCCTGCTGTTGTGTTTTGCTGCATTGGTGTCTGTGTACACATAGACAGCACGGTCGTCAGTTAATTGTGCCAGTAAAATGGTGCTTAGGACTCCTGCTTTACAAAGACAGGTTTCTGCCAAGGGAGTTAGTGGAGTGTGTAACTAGGTTCCCTAGGTAGAACAAATCCAATAAGAATCTCCTTGCCTTTAACTCTGCTGTGCCTCCAGGGGTCCTGGGTTCCTTTGAGTGCAGTGAGTGGTTGGACACTCCTCTTTAAAGACAACTGGGAACTTCCAGGTTCCATTTAGCATGAGACCTCCACCAAGAGGGGCTATGTACACACTGTTTTGGTATGGAGATACAGTAGATCAGTGCCCCTCCAGCAGCGCTCCATGGCCCAGCAGTTCTGTTCTGGGGGTCAGCAGAATGTGCCATTCTGAGAACCCAACAACAAGGGACAGAGGTTATAGGTCCATGAGTGAATCTCTTTTACCAAGGAGACTACAGGATGGAATGGCTGAAGAACCTCTAGGCTAGTAACCTTCCGTATTGGAAGGGATATATAAGGCAGGTTTTCACTACCTGTAGGATCGGCGGGTAGGGATCAATCTATCAGGGATTGATTTATTGCGTCTTGTCTAGACGCAGATAAATCGATCTCTGAACACGCTCCCCGTCGACTCCAGAACTCCAGTTCGCGGGAGGCGGAAGCGGAGTCGACGGGGGAGCGGCAGCGGTTGACTCGCCGCCATCCTCACGGCCAGGTAAATTGACCTAAGATACGTTGACTTCAGCTACGCTATTCGTGTAGCTGAAGTTGCGTATCTTAGGTCGACCCCCCCAGTGTAAACCAGGACATAGATATTTTCAATCTGTAACTGGTGAGAAGTAGTGGCTCCCCCATTACCTGCTGCCAGACACATCTGGTACTTCAAATGTGCTGTTTCATAGTATAGATGTGTAACCACACCCACTAGTCTGGAGTGCTCTGTCCCCTTCTATTGGTGGCTGGGCCACAGAATAAGCTTGATGTGCCAGCTACAGCCTTAGCCAATAGAGTCATTTAGCTCAGGCAGTAGAGGCTGCGTGTTTTAGAACCCAAGATTTGATTCCTCGCCCTAGGGTTGTGGCATTAGAGATGTATCATCTTTAAAGTGGCAGCCTTCTGGCAGCACATCAAGGGAGCATCACTGCTGTGTTCTGCCATAGCGCGGAAGCTGGAGTAGACACCCAGCAGTGTCAGGGTTAATACCGTCGCTTCAGTTGTTTAACAGAAAGCATATCTGGCATGTTGTCCTTGCTCCCCCGGCTCCTGTCTGGTACTGAGACAAAACTGGATGTGGTAGGGCCAGTGTCATGGATGGGTCATGTCATTATGAAGAGCGTGCCGTTCTACCCCCACTGTTGTGACCTCGCACAGGTCATGCTGCCAGGGACAGGCGGGGGCCACCCCATGCTGTTCCCAGGAGTCCAGTATTCTGGGGATGTGGCAGTGGCCACTCTACTTGCCTGTAAGCGGGGTAGAATCAATACCTAGATTTGATGTTTTTCATTGGGCCGGCCTCGTACATTTTGGCTCCGCCGTGGAAAACGCTTACCTGCTGGGAAGTAATACTATCGAGGCTCTGATTTTTAACCTTACCTCTAGTTCTGCAGGATCCTAGAAGGCCTTTGCTCCTGACATTGAAAGAGTGTAAGGGCCCAGACTGGGACTAAGGTGATCTGGGGGCTGTTGCCAGCTATGTCAAAGATATCCTTTGTTACCTGGATCAAGTCACTTACTCTCTCTGTGCCTCAGTTTCCACACAGTAACATGGATTTCGTTGGTCGTTCTGATCTATTTAGAGTGTAAGTTCTTTGAGGTAAGGACTCTTTTACGCTCTGCCTGTGCAAGGCCTAGCACAGTTGGAACCCCTAGACACTTGCCACTAGAATGCGAACAATCATAATCTCCTTGAAATTCCAAGCTTGGGACAGAAACACTTTGGGGTTAAATAGAAACCTCTCCTTTCTCATGATCAGCAAAGACTATAGAAGAGCTATTATTATTAAACATGGAATCCCAAGGCTTCCTTACCGGCCACTCGCTAATGCAGAGATGAATGTTAACATCTATCATGGAACAGTGGTTGTGGCACCTCCAAGGTGCACTGTATGCTTGGATGATACAGACCTGATCAATGCTCATATTCCCCTTAGACGCAAGCTGGATGATTGTGCAAAGGTCAGATGTCTTGAGTCCCCTCCCAGAAGGTTTTTAATGGAGTGAGCTGCTAGCTTTCATCCTCTCTCATAATTTTACAAGGCAGAATTCCCCCTCCCCCGGGCAAGTAGCCAGCCTGCCACTAAGTATTCACTTTAGAATTATGATGAAGCTTGAAATAAAACACAGCCATGGACTGAACCCACTAACCCCCAGTCCAAAGGTATTAAGGTTGCTGGTTGATAGAGACAATATCTGGTTCCTGGAAATGTTTTGCTTCTAGCACCCTGGGTGATTAGGAAGAGAGAATCATGCAAAAGATAATGATTCCATATTTGCTGGGGAAATGGCGAATGCAATTTGAATTACCAACTGAGTTGTGATCAAAATTCTGATTAATTACTCACTGCTATTTCACAGGGAAGAAATTAGTGCTCATCTAATTGGTGTTACTGAAATGTATTCTGTGGTTAGTCTGCCTAAATTAAATGTATAGGACATGTCGTGTGTGTGTGTATATGTGTTTTAGAGAGAGAGAGTCTGTGTATATATAAAAACAATGAGAAGACCTTGTGGCACCTTAGAGACTAACAAATTTATTTG
Source organism: Chrysemys picta bellii (assembly GCF_011386835.1). NCBI lineage: Eukaryota > Metazoa > Chordata > Testudines > Emydidae > Chrysemys > Chrysemys picta. The sequence continues at coordinate 14,981,553 of NC_088793.1, forward strand.
GGCATAAGCTTTTGTGGGCTAAAACCCACTTCATCAGATGCATGGAGTGAAAAATACAATAAGCAGTATATATATTATAGCACATGAAAATAATAGAATATGTAACATTATATATATATTTTACATATATATATATATATATATATATATATATATATATATATATACTGCTTACTGTATTTTTCACTCCATGCATCTGATGAAGTGGGTTTTAGCCCACGAAAGCTTATGCCCAAATAAATTTGTTAGTCTCTAGGGTGCCACAAAGACTCCTCGTTGATTTTGCTGATACAGACTAACACGGCTACCCCTCTGAAACCTATATATATATATACTTTGGGCTAGATCCTCAGCTGATATAAATAGATATTTCTCCATTGAAGTCAAAAGGGCTATGCCAATTTACACCAGCTGAACATATGGTTCCATATGTGTGCGTATGTACTGTGTGTCTGTCTATCTGGTGAGGTTCTCTGGCCTGTGCTATGAGGTCAGACAAATGATTATAATGGCCCCTTTTCTGTCCTCAAAAACTATGAATTTCTCTATCATCACCAATCATAGCAATACTGCATCCAACTTCTAGCTAGTGAAAATGCTGTATACCCCATCTACCATGCCACCAGAGATTTTCTAGTTCATTATTTTTGTTTGCTTATTTATTTCAATTTCAGCTCCCCATAGGCTCTAGGCGCACGTGTAATAGCAGCAATTACACATTGCGCAAAATGCATCAATACGTTTCGTATAAAATGTAAAGGAAAACTCAGAACAACTTCATCAGCATTTTAATCAGCAGGACTGCAATAAATAAAGATCGGACTGGGAATCTTGTCAGATACGCCCAATCCTCTCCTTTAATTGACTTCAACGGGGAAAAACATCAAGCCCCCAGCCTAATTGTATTGTCCAAGTGAAAATGGTAAAGATGCTGCAGAAATGCTGAAGACTACTGGAGACGTAAAAATCCTTCAGTTTAATAATCATAGACTCATAGAATGTTAGGGTTGGAAGAGACCTCAGGAGATCTAGTCCAACCCCCTGCTCAAAGTAGGACCAACACCAGCTAAATCATCCCAGCCAGGGCTTTGTCAAGCCGGGCCTTAAAAATCTGTATGGCTGGAGATTCCACCACCTCCCTAGATAACCTATTCCAGTGCTTTACCACCCTCCTAGAGATGTGGATTGCCACGGGCACGCAGGGGCGAAAGAAAATGCAGGCCTGTTATTTACCAGGCTGCACGTGGCAATAGACTATATTGGTAAGGGATGCAAGGAGAGTGTGGGTCACGATGCAAACTGCAGACACACACACACACAAACAACTAAAATTAATCAATTTAAAGTTTTATTGGGGATAATTATAAGGGGTAAGGGAGCAGCGTTTTATTAGCTAATAGAGTTAATGAAACTTAAAACACACAATGACTAAAATATCTACTAACAATATTTATAAACAAAGATGCAGCATTTAGTAATAACTGATACTTACAAATATAAACCAACGCATAACGACCGGCAAACATAGAAACTCTGTTTGAAACACGTGAGCTGAGAGAGAGGCTTCGAGGTGATCAGGCTCGGTTACGGGTGTACACAGGATACACAGGATTCGTTTTTCTTTCTCCTCTCCCTGCCTGCACATGGCAGGCAGGCCCATAAAGTACCAACTATGACATCATAGAAGTGTCATAGGGGACGGGGCCCAAAACCTGTTTGTGTTCGTTTCTGATTGGCACAAGCAAAGTTTACACCAGGTAGGGGAGCAGGTGCCTCAAAGTCTGGCTTCACCCCCAAAAGGTGAGGAAATGCATATTGTTTTAGAATGCATGCAACACTGAATGACAAAAGAAGAGGCCAGGGCAATACCGGTATGGGCAAGTTTTACAGGATGCAGACAGGAACTCATCTCAACAGAGTGAAATAGTTTTTCCTAATATCCAGCCTAGACTTCCCCCACTGCAACTTGAGACCACTGCTTCTTGTTCTGTCATCTGCCACCACTGTCAACAGCCTAGCTCCATCCTCTATGGAGTTCATAGTTACACAGAGAAGGATTTGTTTTTAAAAACTTGGGTCTGATTCAGTTCTCACACTGGTTTTACACTGGGTATAAGTGTGAGAGATTCACTTCCGATTGACACTAGTAGAAAGGAGAATGGAATCAAGCTGCTTTATATTTTTATTTTGTCCCAATTAATTAACTATATTTTCAATTTCCCTTTTCCTTTCAAAGGCATTGTTACATCACAAGCCTTGTGCTAGTTAATGTCTACTAAAAGTAATGTTCTTTGCCTCAAATTCTATTCCTTCCCTAAGAATTCACTCTCCCACCTTTTAAATAAATATCCCAATTGTGCCCAACTGACCCTGGGAGGATGCAGCGTTCACTGATCCACTGTAATTGTCTTTCTTTTCCTCTCTTCCTGTCTCTGTCTCTCTTGTCTCTGTGATCTTTCTTTCTCCACCTCCTTCCCCTTCCAGAGAGCTTTATTAAATTCACATACCTACTTCTGAGGCCTCTGTGTCTGAGTGCTTGTTCCATTCAGGCCATACTGAGTGAGAGAAATGGAAAGATTCCCACATGTTCCTCCACTCCCAATGTCTTCTGGCAGAACTAGGCTCCTTTCCATGTTACATCCTTCTGCTGGGGTATTGCGGGTACAGGATGCAGCTCTGCCAAAAGCATTACCTCTCCTCCAGCCTTGGGGAAAAATAAAACGTGAGTGAATGCAAGTTCTTTTCAAACACCTGAAAACATGTGGTTGAGCTGATACCCACTCCCTCTTGGGAAGAGGGTTTGGTTGAAGCCTGAAAGCTCTTCCCATGGGATCCACTAGTAAATGCAGTAGCCAGAATTTTCTCTAAGGTCCAGACATGATAGAAATGGAACCCACAAAGATATCTGGATGGGATAATGCAAAATTTTAGCATATCTAGATACTATTGGTCCATATCAGCTTCGACTAGGTGTCTGGACAGTGCCTACCAAAATGGTGCTCCCAAATACTATTGGAATACACATGATACATAGAATCATAGAAATGTAGGGCTGGACGGGACCTCAAGAAGTCATCAAGTCCAACCTGTTTTTAAAATCCTCCAGTGATGAGGATTCCCTTGGAAGCCTATTCCAGAGCCCAACTACCCTTATAGTTAGAAAGTTTTTTCTTAATATCTCACCTAAATCTCCTTTGCTGCACAGTAAGACCATTATTTGTTGTCCTACTTTCAGTGGACATGGAAAACAGTTAGTCCCTGCCTTTTTATAACAGCCCTTCACACATTTGAAAACTTGTTATCAGTCTTTCCAAAAGACTACACATGCCCAGTTTTTGTAACCTTTCCTCCAAGGTGAGTTTTTCTAAACCTTCTAGCATTTTTTGCTTTCCTCTGGACTGTCTCTAAAGTGTGGTGCCCAGAATTGGACACAGTACTCCAATTGAGGCCTCTACAGGGCCAAGTAGAGCAGGATAATTACCTCCTGCGTCCTCCATGCAATATTCAAGAATAATATTAGCCTTTTTCACAACTGCATCACACAGTTGACTCATATTCAATTTATGACCAATTATAATCCCCAGTTCCTTTTCAGCATTCATAGATTCATAGATTTCTAGGACTGGAAGGGACCTCGAGAAGTCATCGAGTTCAGTCCCCTGCCCTCATGGCATTACTACTGCCTAGCCAGTTATTCCCCATTTTGTAGTTGTACGTTTGTTTTTTATTTCCTAAAAGAAGTACTTTGCCCTGGTCTTTATTGACTTTCATTTTTTGATTTTAGATCATTTCTCCAATTTGTGAAGGTTGTTTTGAACTCTAAGCTCCAGAATGCTTGCAACCCCTCCCAGCTTGGAGTCCTCTGCACACTTTATAAGCATATTTACTCCATTCTCTAGGTCATTAAGGAAAATATTGAACAGTACTGGACCAAGGACTTATCTCTGTGGGACCCTACTTTACATATGCCTTTCCAATCTAACAGTGAATTACTGATAACTACAGTCTTTCAACCTGTTGTTCCCCCATCTTATAGCTATTTCACTTTGATCACATTTCTCTAGTTTGTTTATGGGAATGTCAGGTGGGATTGTGTCAGAAGCCTTACTGAAAATCAAGATATATCAGTCTATTGGTTCCCCCCCATTTGGTAGGCCAGTAACCCCATCAAAGAGGGAAATTAGGTTGGGTTGGCATGACTTGTTCTTGACAAATCTATGCTGGCCATTCCTTATAATATAATAAATGATTTTATTCTGGTGTCCATATCAGAAAAACACTATCAAAGTTGGCTTTAATTGGCACACTTTTCTCAGAGGGCACGTGGATCCTGTAATAGCCTCTTATACGTGATGGCAGTGCTGCAGGATATAGTCAAGACAAAGGAACCAGGCAGCATGAGGCAACCTTTCACTGTTCTGTCTGTTGACTTTCAGTCTCCTGAGCTGTCAACCTGGCACTTCCCTTCCATTAGTACTAACGCCACTAAAATACTTTAAAAAACATACTAATCTGCCTACTCCGGCGTGCATGTGGAACTCATTGCCACAAGTTATCCTTGAAATGAAGGGCTTACCATGGTTCAAAAAGGGAGTGGGCATTTATTTGGTTAACAACGTCTAGAGTTATAGTAAATACTAAAATATCCCTGTGATGGGTTAGATCACAGAACCCCCCTTGGGAGCTGCCACCTGATGTGCCAAGACTATTTCTGCTCCTGCTTTCCCTGCCAGCTCGGGAGCCCAGCACCCTGTCTTGCTGAGCCAGACACACCCGTCTGCTCCAACACAGACCCAGCGTCTGAATTACCTGCCCCAAAGCTGCAGACTTAACTGAAAGCAGCTTACAGAAGTGGTCTTGTCTTTAACACTCAGATGCCCAACTCCCAATGGAGTCTAAAACCCAAATAAATCCATTTTACCCTGTATAAATCTTATACAAGGTAAACTTATAAATTGTTCGCCCTATATAACATTGATAGAGAGATATGCACAGCTGTTTGCCCCCCCCCCCCAGGTATTAATACATACTCTGGGTTAATTAATAAGTAAAAAGTGATTTTATTAAATACAGAAAGTAGGATTTAAGTGGTTCCAAGTAGTAACAGACAGAACAAAGTGAATTACCAAGTGAAATAAAATAAAACTCGCAAATCTAAGCCTAATACAGTAATACAATTGAGTACAAATAAAATCTCACTCTGAGAGATGTTTCAATAAGTTTCTTTCACAGACTGGATGCCTTCCTAGTCTGGGCACAGTCCTTTCCCCTGGTACAGCCTTTGTTTCAGCTCAGGTAGTAGCTAGGGGATTCTTCATGATGGCTGCCTCCCTTTGTTCTGTTCCACCCATTTATATATCTTTTGCATAAAGCGGGAATTCTTTGTCCCTCTCTGGATTCCCACCCCTCCTTTTCAATGGAAAGACACCAGGTTAAAGATGGATTCCAGTAAAGGTGACATGATCACATGTCACTGTAAGACTTCATTACCCACTTGCCAGCACACAGGTATACAGGAAGACTTACAGGTAAAACACAGCCATCTGCAGTCAATTGTCCTGGTTAATGGGAGTCATCAAGATTCCAAACCACCATTTAATGGCCCACACTTTGCATAATTACAATAGGCCCTCAGAGTAATATTTCATATTTCTAGTTTCAGATACAAGAGTGGTACATTTATACAAATAGGATGATCACACTCAGTAGATTATAAGCTTTGTAATGATACCTTACAAGAGACCTTTTGCATGAAGCATATTCCAGTTACATTAGCATATTTTCATAAAATCATATAGAATGCAATGTCACAATCCCCCAAAACGAAGAGTCTCTTGAAGGCTTATTAATTCTCAGGCATTTCTGACTATTGGGGACTAGAAGGAAACTTTACCTAGAGGCATTTTATTCCAGAACTGTGCACTAGGGGGTGCCTTGCACCTGCCTCTGAAGTAGCTGGTGCTAGCCACTGTCAGGTACAGGAAACTAGAACAGATGAACTATGGGTCTGATCCAGTCTGGCAATGCCTGTGTTTAACAACCAGAGTGCAGGTGTGAAACTGAACCTCGACCTGGCTGAGCTGAACTACTGAAGTTAGATGTCCACTCACTTGCAGCAAAATCCACCAAGGTGCTGAATGCTCTCAGCATCCTTTGGGCATTGCTTGGCACCTGGCAGGATCAAATCCTGGCAGTACATAACCCACTGTGTTGATGCTGTTGCCTCACCATGTCCTCAGATGAGGCCAGAAACACAGCTGGTGCAAATGGCTGTAACTTCAACCATTTACACTAGCTGAGGATATGCCCTCCCCCAGGGATGCATTTCAACCAACTAACCAAAAAACTCAGTGTAGGGCTGGCTTGACGTAAGTAATCTGCCTCATTTCTTAGTGGGCATAATTGGGAAGATGAATGGAAGTTTAAGGGGTAAACAGGGGCTTGACAAACAGTATGCTGGAGTCAGGGTGTCTGTGCTAGCTAAGATAAGCAGCAACACCCTGATGTCGGGGACTACGGACAAGATAAACTTAGAATGTAAAGATCAGGTTCCACGTGAACAGCACACAGACAGATCATGCTGTACAGGGGGATTGGTTCCTGCAGAGTGACCAAGCCATTCCAAAAATATGTGATTTAATGTATAGGAAATGCAATGTGATGTGTAAATGTGTATAAAGGAAGAGGTTGTCTGTGTCACTTCTGATGTGTGGCACGCCCTATACCCTCTCCGATGCCAGGGTCGAATTGAGAGTTTTGGATCCCAAAGAACTGGATGAAGTGTTCTCTCAGAATTGGACAAGGTGTTCTGGATAAGCCCAGTGGAAAAGGTCTCGGAGGGAATCCCAATGCTCAGGAAAAACTCATCCAAAGATATCACGGGGGAAATTTGAGGACAACTGGACCTTGTTTTTGAAAGCCTCCAATCCCCATACAATGGGTGGTTACTCTACTTTCCCATTGCAGCTGGGGTGTTTTCAGACTAAACAAACCCGTGTAACCCAAACTTCGCCATCAGTTAGGGAGGTGCCTTGTGCAACACAGTTAATAAATAAAAAGTTAAGAAAAATGAAAAGCCAGCCTCACCACTATTAACAAAAGACTCTTCAAAGCTATTCTTTTGCTCTGGGCTTTTACAATAATAAACTGGAAAAAATACATTAGAGAATGAGCTACTTCTAGCCACTTCATATTTCATTTTGCTTCTTGCTTCTCTATTTATTTCACGTCTTTCCTAATTACTTCTCAATGGTAGAAAGACAACATTAGGCCCAACATGTTTTAAATATGTTCTCCCTAGCCAAAATAACTTCATGGGTTGTCTGAAATTTCAAGCTTCCCACTAGTAAGCCTAGAATAAAATTAAAAGGGAGTGTAATCTAGTAGTTAGAGCAAGCGGGTCAAGGTTCTTTAGTTATTTCTCCTGCTCTTCTGCAAACTTTCTGTGTGACTAACCTTTCTGCCCCTCAGATTAATTGGGTACCATAATCCAGATATATGTTCTCACATACTTTGATTATATGTCTGCGATAACTGGGGACTGGATTTGATGACCCAGGAGATCCCGTTTAGTCCTGTGTCCTCTGTTTCGTATAATAAGAGTCTTAACTAATTAACATATGTATTGTGCTTTGAAGATGTAAAGTGACATCTTATTATTGTGCTTGGAGATCCTAACAACTGTAAGGTCAATCCTTCTCCAATGGAGTCATTCAGTTGACTTCAAGAGGAGAAGGATCAAGCCCCATTATCTAAGCAAAGTATTATATCCGCTATGTGCAGTAGTGACGCTGGAAGTTATTTAGGCCCCGATCCTGCAAACAGGCATTCATGTGCATAAAGTTATGTGCATAAGAGTTTGCTGGATTATGGCCCTGGTTTGTACAAGTTCAGCCTTCAAGGACTTCACTGGGCTTACACCAGGACTGAATTTTGGTCCTGATATATCTAGCAGGACCTAAAAAGTGGATGTGTTGTGAATTTTGTATATGCTGATATTTTAGGAAAATGCATGCTGAACATTAAACAAACCCTTGGATTTTCCAGGAGCTGCTGCTCAGATCCAGCATTTTTTCCTCTCTAGTGCATGCAAAGTTTCTAACGGTTAGATCAGGGATCGGCAACCTTTGGCACGCAGCCCATCAGGGAAATCAGCTGGGACGGTTTGTTTACCTGCAGCGTCCGCAGGTTCAGCCGTTTGCAGCTTCCACTGGCCACGGTTCGCCGTTCCAGGCCAATGGGGGCTGCGGGAAGTGGCGGTCAACACATGTCAATCAATACATAAGAACCATAAGAAATATTGCTATTGATAAGTTCATGCAAATGTGGTTAGTTTTGCATGGATATAAAGAGCTGCCTCGTTTGGTTCGGGCTCTGTCTCAAAGTTTGCCAATGGGAAGCAGAGTTTGGATCTAGGATTTTGGTTCAGCCCATTGCAGCAGTAATGGCCAGTGGCAAAGTCTGGTTCCAGGACTGAACTTTTCCAGAGGCTAAAGGTCTTCAGATCCAGGGGGTTGGTTGAGACCCAGCTTTGGCTGAAATTATTTGGACTGGAAGATTCAGACATGGAGATAGACACCCGGCTAGACTGCAGGAGTAGGGGTCTCTTTAATATTTTCCAGTTGAATATGCTCTTTGCTTCTTTCTCACTGACTTTCCCTACCACACAAAGAATGTTATTAAATTATATCAGGAGTTTCCCAAGGCCACTGCTTCCCATAGGTGCTGGAATTAGAGGTGCTGGCAGTGAGACTGCACCCCTTGGCTTGAGGTGGCTTACATCATATACAGGGTTTACAGTTTGGTTGAATGGCTCTCAACACCCCCATTATACAAATTGTTCCAGCACCCCTGCTTCCTCCAATGCCAGTAGCATCCTTTACCTCTATAATTCTACAGATTTAGCTATTTACCTACTAGGTTCTTATACAGTGTCCTTTGTATCTGAATCTGATCCATGCTTAGGTTCCAACTCCTCTCTGTAATCCAAGGAGTGTTCAGAACCTGGACCCACCTCTTGTTATGAGAATTAAGATCCCTACTTCCCTTTGCTCTAAAGGTCACTAGCAAGGTCAAGATGTCATTTTATGCTGCCTGCACTTGTAATGATTGAAACCCCCTTAGATCCCTATTCTGCACTCCATATTCACATGGAGTAGCACTTATGGGAATCATCCCATTGACTTCACTGGGACGACTCATGTGAGTGAGTGCTAGTCAACACGAGTAAGAGTTGCACAGCTGGGTCCTTAATTGGTGGGACTGTCCCTTTAAAGTCACAGTGCTCTGTATAACTCCACCATGCAAGGGAAAAGGATGTGGGACAAGGCAGCTGGCAAGAGAATGTCTGAGACGTTCATTCAAAGTGGCCAACTCTCATAATTTTTGGTGTGTTTCTTAAAGCCCCAGTTCCTGGAGGCATGCCACTGGAGAATCTCAGCTTTCATTGTGCCTTCTGATTGCAGAGAAAAGCTTGAAAACGTGACCTGAGTGTAACCTCAAGGGTCAAAAATCAGAAGGAGCACTTATTTATTTTATTTTGTTGTTAAATTTCATTATAGTTAAGCCAATCTTATGATGGGGGGGGGGCGGACTCACGATTTTTAGACACTTGAGGTTGCCAATGCTGGTGACTTCTGTTACCAGTAGGGCAGGGCCCTGTTAAGATTTAGATGTAAATATCTTCTCCTGGTTCACCCTGAAACCCCTAGCATCCTTCACACCAGGGCACCAGGGAATAGGTGCCGACTTTCTAATGTGCCCGGGGGTGCTCCCCCTAGCTCCGCCCCAGGCCCTGCCCCACTCCACCCCTTTCCCTAAGTCCCTATGCACACCCTGCCTCTTCCCCCCCACACACTGCCTCTTCCCACCCCATTCCACCCCCTCCCCCAAGTGCGCTTGCACTCGCTCCTCCTCCTCCCTCCTTCCCCCCAGTGCCTCCTGCACACTGCGGAACAGCTGTGGGAGGCGCTGGGAGGAAGTGGGAGGTGCTGATGGGAGGCTGCCGGTGGGTTCTCGGCACCCATCATTTTTTTTCTGTGGGTGCTCCAGCCCCGGAGCACCCACAGAGTTGACATCTTTGACCAGGGAACAGGAATCTGGAGCAGTGAGGAACAGAACTCCACCTCAAGGGCTGCATGCTACACTCCTGCACAGCAGTCCCAGCTTACTTTCAAGCCCTGCCTTCTGCATCCCAGCAGAGAAATGTCTCTGTGCTGCCTGGAGATCACCCTCATCATGAGTATCTAGTGCCCAGCAAACTGTGTGAACAGGGCCAGCTGTACATGAGCTTTTATTGTTGCACTCTTGAGAGGTCAAATGGAACAAAAAGGTCTCTGCTCGGGGTGACCGAAGCATGGGCACACTAGAAAGATCGCACCCGACTGTTCCCCTCTTGTTCCCTTTTTCACCTTCACTCAGTTTTGGTTTTGAACCATCTTTCATGATGGCCCTTCTCTTTGGTACAGCCAAATACCAGAAAAAAAAGTGTGTTTGTTTTGGAAAGAAAGGGATTAGAGGGATAGAGGCAGATTCTCAGCTGGTATAAATCGTCATGACTTCGTTGAAGTCAGTGAAGCTAGGCCAGTTTACACCAGTTGAGGATCTGGAGGGCATGGATGGGTGGCTGAAAATTCTATGCCAATGGCTTGTCTCACATCATTTTCAGCACACCCACTTCTGATCCTGAATAGAACCAAGAAGTTCTAAGATGGATGGGAATGAAAAACAACATGGTGGAAGTTTCTTGGGTTTTTCTGAACCTCAGTTAAATTTGTGGGCAAAAATTCGGGCTGGTTCTTGTTTTATCCCAGTTTTATCATCTTAGCTACAGATGGCTTTTTGCTCAGGAGGGTGGAAATTAGAGAAGGACACAGGCCGTAGGCAGCTGATATTGGGTGTATTGGGTGCATCGCTAGTCTATGTGAAAATCTGGTTGCACTATTGTTTTCTCATTCTCACTCCTGCACCTCCTCCAGACCCTCCCATTTATTCATTTTATTCACCTGTTGCATTATGCCATTAATCATCATTGTAAGTTCTTCTGTGCAAGGACTTTTATTACACGTTTGTGAAAATATTTTTTAAAAATGAATTTTCCTTTTGCAGGAAATGTTCACATTTCAAAATCACTTTCCGGACTGAATCGGAATGAAAAGTGGAAATATTGAAAATTTTCACAAAATGAAAAATTCTGAAAAAGTTTGAATTGGAAACGTCAAAATGGAAAACAATTTGACATTTTGAAATATTGTTTGGTTTTAATCAACATTTTGAAGCAAAAAGTGTTATTTTAAATGGACTTGTTGAAACAAAAAATGTTGTTCTGGTTCGGAATATTGATTCAAAATGACATTTTTTTTTGTTTTGACTCTCCTGATTGGCATCTTGAAAAATTATGTTGAAATTGACATTTTCCCATGGAAAATAGCAATTTTGACAAAACGACTGAGAAACATTTGCCACTGAGAAACATTTTAAGGTTTAAAAAAAAAATATCAAACCACACGTCTACTCCATCTACATCTGCTGATCCCTGATTGGAGCCTCCATGAGCTACCGCAATATAAATAGGCCTAATGTATTTGAAAAATGACTAGTGATTGTGGGTACCTCTGTTTCTTTCCTTGAGCCTCTTCTTCCTTAAAAAGGCCTGATTTTCAATGGGCAGGGCTCAGCAGTTCCTGAAAACTAGGAACTTTTAAAATATCTAAAGTGGGTACCCAAAAATGGAGACATCCAGAATTAATAGACACTTCTGAAAATTGAGTCCATAATAAATAATTATAAGCCAACAAACGCAGCTCTGTAAACGGAAGTTCAGTTATGGATGTGAACTAGAGCTAGATGCAATCCTTTTGCCTCAATATTTTATTTGAGTTAAAAATTTCTTGTTTGGGGCAAAAAAATTCCTGTTTCCCAGCGGAAAACGACAAATTAACCAATATTTGGTTACTGAAACATTTTTGGATTTCGAAACACCCAAAAGAGGTGGTGGGAATTTTTTGAATATGTCTTTTCAAAATATCTCACAAAAAACAATTAGCTCTAACCTGGACATCCCCAAAAACTGCAGGTGCTTGTATTAAAGGTTTTGCTTGTACTTCAGCTTTAATGGAAAATCATGATATTAAAGCCCTTTTCTGGGAAATTCACTCTCTGGAGTTAGTTCCCATGATCAAGAAACTCTTCTAATTAGAAAACAGTAATAATAATCAAGTGGAATGATCCCCCAATTTTAGTTTGGAGTGATCATTTTATTTCCAAACTTTATTTTTGCAAAAGAAAAGGACAATTTATCTTTGCAAGAACTGCAGGCCAAGCAGGGAGAGAGAGAAGCTGAGAACCTTTCAGTTCATAATAAAAGCTGGCAACAATAGTCTTAATAGAGTTCAAGTTTATTTGACTAATACTTTCACCACTTGTCAGAGAACATAGTTTTCTTTGTGGTAACAAAACAAGCCCTTTCCTCTCTCATTTCTCCAGTGAGCAGTACAGGCACTTGTGGTGAGCACACATTACTACTAACTGTTATGATGTTTTCTGTCAAATTCATTTATTTATGCAACTGCTGTGGAAAGGCCTGAGGCCCATAAGCAGCCATGAAAGATTTCAGAGTCCTGGTGTGGGGTCATGAAAGGGAAAGCAAAGGGGGGGAAGCCTCCACTCCTTGTGAGAAAGGAACTGACACAGGAAATGGTCACATATGGCACAGATTTATTGTGTCCGGGACTTCCCATTCAAATCTCATTATATCCACAGCTCAGAGCAGTGCATGGCACAACCGCATTCATTTTGAGGTCTGGCATCTGATGAAATTACCGCTCTGCTTTCCAGCAGAGGTGATGGGTTTATCATTCCTTGGCGAGAGAGCCAGAGATTGGAATTGCATTTATAAAGAATGCTGTTTGCTGCCCCTTGCCTTTAAATTAAGCCATGGGTATCCGTTTGTCTAACGCTCAGTAGACAAGGTTATTGGTGAGGAGGAGGGGAAATAATCCTTCTGGGCTTTAAATACAGCTAAAGAGAGAGAAGGAATAACTTGAGGGGAGACCAAATGGGAAAAGGTGTTCGTAGAGACAAAAGCAACGCACTGTTCTTTTCACGGTAGGGTTGTTTTTCGAAGGTAGGATAGTTGAGGCAGCAAGATGGTTCTGTTTGAATTTTTCCCTCTTTAGCATCTTTTCTGCAGGTGAAATTTCCCCCCTCCCCACAGAATGCCCAACTATTTGAGATTTATGTGGCAAAACAAGCAGGGATGGGGGAATGGAATACTTCTTATTGTTTGTATTACGGGCGCATCTAGGAAGTCCAGTCCTGGACCAGGACCCAGCTGTGCTAGGCACGGTACACACATAGAACAAAAAAATAGTCCCTGCCCCAAAGAGCTTCCAACCTACTCTTCAAGCCCATGGGCTAGCCATGGAGGTGAAATGCAGACCCTCTGTGCTATTTCAGTCTATGGCATGAGGGAAGAGCCCTGTAGCATGAAGGAACAGCCGCAGTGTTCTCGCAATATTTCTTTGTTGTTGTTGTTTTGTAAGCCCCATCTTCTGAAACGTGTGAATGTCCAGACTCGCCCTTCTCCCAGGCTTTCTGGGACAGTGTGAGTTAGGCAGGGTGTGATTAGGTCAAAGTGGGGAGCAATTTATTTATCTGGATGGGTTACTGGGAACTAGGAAAGTTTATAATTTGTTGCCGGTTTATTGGTCACATTTATTGTTATCTTTAATTCTTAATCCTTAATTGTTATCCTTAATGCCCAACACAATGGGTTCAAGGACACTAGGTGTTACTGTCAAACATAAACAATGCAAATAATAATGCAAAATATACATAATCATGTTTGTGCCTAAATCATTGCATGCACCCATTTAAAAACAAAATATATAGTATTAACAGACCAAAGCAATTATGAAATTTGTATTCATTAATTCATTAGAGAGGAAGGGTGGTCCAGTGGTAAGGGCATTAGGCTAGGTCTTGGGAAAACAAGGGTCACTTCCCTACTCTGCCACAGACTTTCTGTATGATCTTGGGCAAGTTAATCTCTGTGAAATGGGGATAAACAGAACTTCCTGACCTCACAGGGGTTTTGTGAGGATAAATCCATTAAAGCTTGTGAGGTGATCAGATACTGTGGTGCTGGGAGTCACATAAATACCATAGATAGTATATAAATACTTGTACTTATGTTAATACATAATTCTGTGTGTATATGTGTGTGTGCAAGATTGTGTGTGTATTACATGCATTCACTCATGTTCACACACTCAATTATGCATTAATAACATACACTTGCACAATCATTTAGGCACTCTAGTATATTCAAATACAGGCACACACAAGTTCACATGATCACACCTGCTTATGCACACACAGACTCCCATGCTCATGCGCGCGCGCACAAACACAAACACAAACACACACACACACACACATTGTGGTATTTTCAAAAAGGGCTCAGCATTGGCCTAACTTGTGCCTCCATGAAGCCAATGGGATTACTCACATGAGTAAAGTCACCTGCCTGCGTATGGATTTGCAAGATCCGTGGCCATGAGCTTCAGTGGGACTCTGGATAGGCATAAGAGTCTGCCTGTGTGAATCAGAATGAAGGATCAGGATCTAAATTTGTAAATTACGTATAGTGAAAATTCAGAATGAAGAAAAGGGGGCTATCAAAGATGTTTCTATGCAACAAAAAATATTAACCCCCCATTAATTTCACTTCCCTGTCCTGTTACATTTCTAAGGTCCTAACTTTGGGCCTTTTGTCTCAAAACTGGACATCAGCAGGTCAAAAGGGGGCAGCTAGTTTTGAGAAATATTTCCTCTTCAGCAAAGATGCGTGCTGTGCTGCCCAAGGCTAGTGAGTCACAAGGTCTAAGCAGTGTGGCATCTATCCCATCCCCCACTCCTTTTTATATTTGCATAGCCATAATTGCACTTAAATTAGAGAATAATAAGGGGCAAATTTAGTCAGATGGAAATAAATTTGCAGGAGTTCTATTTTATTTTGATTAAAAAAAAAAATCCTGAAGCCACCTTTTTTGTTTTGGTCAAAATTCTCCTCTATTTTCCTTGTACTATGAATTGTGAACTATATCACAAAATGGGTAAAACTTCTTGAAGAAAATGGTGGTGTTAACCCGAAGGGAAAAATCATTAATCTTGCTGTATTTCATTCCATTTTAAATATAGAAGTTTTTTTTCATATTTTATTTTTTTGGCACTGGGAGATGGAGGAAGGACAGGAGAGCTGCAAAGGACTCAATGTCCCTTCAAGTCAAAACATCTATTTTAAAAATACTCTTTTTTAAAAAAGAAAAAAAAAGCCTTCTCTCCTGAATTCATTTTTCTAAATAACAGATACGAGATGTTGGGTTTTTTTCTTCTCTCAGCAAAGAGGACCCCCTCGGCGTATTTTTCTTTTCAAATGTGAAATGAGGTGGAAAATCCTCATTTCACGACAGGAAGGACAAATATTGACACAAAGTTAATATTTGT
Organism: Chrysemys picta bellii; assembly: GCF_011386835.1. Classification (NCBI taxonomy): domain Eukaryota; kingdom Metazoa; phylum Chordata; order Testudines; family Emydidae; genus Chrysemys; species Chrysemys picta. Next base: position 14,997,060 of record NC_088793.1, read on the forward strand.
CAGTAGCCCTGGAAGCAACCTGAGTGTTTAAAATAATAAATAAATAAAATAAGCAACGGGATTCGATGGTTTGTGAATCTGCAGAAGGGGAATCTGCTGCCTGAGTATAAAGTAAATAGATAGTCAACGCAAGCACACACCCCAATTTCTCTGCATTTCACACATGCGCACAAACACACGTGTCCACTGTCCCTCTCTCACACACAGACTTCTCTATGTATATCAGACACACACACACACACTTCTCTCTCTCTCTCACACACACACACACACACACACACACACACACACACTTTATCTAATATCAGCCATTTAAAAGGAGGGCTTCTGGAATTTATTACTGTTATTGTTCATCTCCAATGTAAATAGCACGTCAGTTCAATATTCAGTGGTCACTCAGTATTTATTAAGTCCTGTCCACTCTGGCCTTTTTTAGAGGAAAGCCCCAGGGCGGATTAGCTGCTGCCCTTGACACGCTGTGTCACTTATCTATTCGCATTGATTATGAGAGTCAGCTGTGACCAGGCCTCACTTTTCCCTTCTCCTTTCAGCCCCCTTTTACAAGCACCCCTGCTTGGATTTTCATGAGGAAATAATCAGATTAGGCCCTCAGCAGCGAGTTCATATGGAGTTCTCTTTCTCCAATGTGCTACTAACTGAATAAACGTGTTTTGTGGTAAATTGTAAATGACATTATGATTACCAAGGCCAGCATGGGTTTCATTTAAAAGTGATCGAAATTGCAGGCCACAGCAATTGTGACTGGCAGATAAGGCCATTTGGAAGAAAGGGAGGGAGGGTGTTTGGGGGGAGCCAACTGACACGCCATAGAGCAGCTCGCAAAGGAAAGGAGCAGAGCAAAGGGAAAGTCCTGGGGATGACAAAATACAAGCAAGGCCTATTTGCAGACAAGTGAAATGTCACCAGGGAGGAGGGGGATGACTCGGCTGTTTCCAGGAGAGCGAATGATGAGATCTGTCAGGATTTATGGGTTGCCCGCTGTACAATGCATGTTCCTTGTTCTCTGGGATAAAAAAAATAAAAATCTTTTTTGTGCAGCTCTTCTATTTCTGCTGTCTACATGAAGCTGCTGTTTGTTCTCCCCCTCTCCCCACATATTATTGGTAAAGTGCCGGTGCTGGTGAACCTGGAAAAGAAGATGGTAGATGGATATCTAAAAATAGCTGCTCCCATGCAGAGGGCCTGGTTCTAATCTCACTTGCACCTTGTCTCCCGACCACATTCAATCAAGGCTGATGTCTGTGTAATTTCATCATTTTCCTCTATGGCGTGCACCACGAGGGCCCAGTCCGGAAAACACTCCTGCGTCTGAATAACTGTACCTGAGTCATGTCCCGTTGACTTATGTAAGGGTTTGCAGCATCAGGGCCTAAAGCAGCCCACTAAACGAATCAAGGGTGGCTTCTACATGAAGATATATGGTAATCCCACTTCATGATATCCTGGGGCCGGGAGTTCTGGAGTGCTACTGTTCGCACCCCAAAGTGCCATTTCCTTTTCTTGATTTGACTGTGTGGCCTGGCGGCAGGTGTCGCCTATTCTCAGACTGTGGTGGAAGGCGAAGAGGACCACTCTATTGGTTTCATTGTCCCATTCTTTGTATACTTTAATGAAGATCTTATTTAAGGCTAAATTGCCCCCGTCTTTTCAGCCTCTTCTTTTATGCCTCTAACAATCTTTTTTTCTTAATAGTATCTTATTTCCCCCCAACTTTGTACCGTTGCTGAGAAGCCAGGAAGCTGAACACAGTGGGCTAGATTGTAGCTCAGACTGCACATTCACACAGAAGCATCCAGGGGAAGAAGACTCCCACCTTTATGCCCAGTACAGGGTTACAGGGTTGGATCCAGGCGTACTTCAGTAAGGGTCACTGCATCCCCCATCTCCAGAGCACGTGGCAACATGCACAGCTACCTCCTGCAAGAGCAGGGAGGAAGAGAGTAATAATTTACAGCAGTACCAAATTACTACCTCCCTGTAGCAAAGGGGGAACAGGAACCACAGTTCCTTCCCTCGGACGCTCCTGGAATTGCACAGCCCCTTACTATGGACTATGTTTGTGACACAACCCACCTCAGTTGAAAGGATTGCTGGGAAGGGGAGAGGAGAAAGCAAAGTGGTAATTCATGTCAAACATTTTTTATTATTATATGGAGATATACTTATCTCATAGAGCTGGAAGGTACCTTGAAAGGTCATCAAGTCCAGTCTCCTGCCTTCACAGCAGGACCAAGTACCATCACTGACAGGTTTTTGCCCCAGATCCCTAAATGCCCCCCTTAAGGATTGAACTCACAACCCTCGGTTTAGCAGGCTAATGCTCAAACCACTGAGCTATCCCTCCCCCATAAAGAAGCTTTACAAAGAATACCAAATTCATGGCAAGGTTTGTTGCCCTGCTATACATTTAGAACCAGGACATCTGAGAGAAATAGCTCCTTGCATCATCACACATACCAGCATCACACAGAAAGCTGTACCATGCAAATAAGCAGGTACAGCACGATGTGTAGAAATGGCAAATCAGCCCATCCCTTTGTTTATTTGTTGTTAAACAGGCATTTACAGAGAAGACGCAAAGTGCATCTACAAGCCCTCTACGCAAGGCTACTTCTGCAAAGACACAGACCATGCACTCGTGATCCTAGAAAGCTTGGACACTGAAGCAGACGGAAGGAGGTCGTCTCCAGTGGTATCGGTGACTGGCAGTTTTGTGGAGGCTTTCAGTAGAGGAGTTTCACGTGTATCTTGCTGTCCTTCAGAACATCCACCAGCTTTCTATTCGGTCTTGCCATCCAACAAGCTGACTAAGGTTTGCTTCACTGATCTAACGCCTCTGAGCTTAAGACTCCGCCTCATCAGTGGTCAAAATTCTACCAGACTTCTCATAGCCATCTTCTACGACGAACCCCGTAGCCTTCACGTTTTCATGAACGGGAATTACATTCCACTAGCCTCATCTTCTTCCAGCACTTTCTTAACTAAGGCCATGGCAGGCGCCCACTCCTTCAGCTTTGAGAACAACCTTCTCTACATCCTCCTTCATGGAGATGACCCCATAGAAATATACACCAGCTTTTCCCTTCACGCTGCTTTTACCATTGCTGAGACCGTTGGAGAGGAGGGTCAGAGAAGGGTGGTCCATCGCCTGGCTGATTTCTTGCAGATTGGACGGGACTATGTCAGAATAGTTCAGAGTGCGCCAGGGAGCGAGAGCACGTTAAAGGTTATCTCAGACAATGTTGGCAAGAAGACGCGTGAGTGCCCTCCCATGACACCTTGTACAGCCTTTTCTAGCAGGGCTGGCTGGGAGAAAACCCAGACAGGAGCAGCAAGCGTTTGGGTTCTGCAGTCATCTCATGCGGCTACCCCATTGAGAGTGCTGATCATTGAAATTGGAGAGCCACCAGGCCTTTTCAGAAATAAGCTTGTTCCCTCCTTGTCGAGAGACAGGTTGAAGAGCTTGGCCAGAACTGTTATCAACGCTCAGCAGACTGGGGATCTTCAGCGAGCCCTGGAGTTACCAATTGATACTTTAATGGTGACACAGTCTGCTTTGTCATCGCCACTAGGGGGCAGTGCCGGGTAAGCAAGTGACTTGTATGTATTCTTCAAAGCTCATTTATGATTATTTATTATTGTAAGATGTTGATAGTTTAAATGAGGGTATTTAACCACTGGAACAGCTTACCATAAATTCTCCATCACTCAGAGGTCTTAAATCAAGACTTGATGTCTTTCTTAAAAATATGCCCTAGTCCAACCAGAAGCAGTTGGGCTGGATGCAGGAGCTGCCAGGTGAAATGTTCTGGCCTGCGTTCTGCAGGAGGTCAAACTAGATGATCATAATGGTCCCTTCTGGCCTTAAAATCTATTAAACCTATGCATGGTATTCATGTATTCACACAGTCAGGGCCGGCTCTATGCTTTTTGCCGCCCCAAGCACGGATTCAGCGGCGTTTCTGTGGGTGATCTGCTGGTCCCGCTGCTTCGGCATACCCGCCGCCCGAATTGCTGCCGAAACCGCGGAACTGGCGGACCTCCTGCAGGCATGCCGCTGAAGGCCGCCTGACTGCCTCCCTACAGTGACTGGCAGGCCACCCCCCGCAGCTTGCCACCCCAGGCACGCGCTCGCTGTGCTGGTGCCTGGAGCCGCCCCTGCACACAGTGCCGGAGATGGGTATGGTGTGTTATAGATGAAAAAATGACAGGTTCCTGTCCTGAAAAACTTAGAAATGTAGACTCCAATGATGCAAACACAGACTTATCTTGACTGCTATGAGTAGAATATAACCTTGGGAGGAGACCGGTTAGCTGTGTTTGCTCAGCATGGAAAGAACAGAGCCAACATAAGGCAAGTCTGAGGGATACCCACTCATAAACGTGATGGCTGCCATCTTGGGCAACACACTGAGGACTGAACCAGGGGTCTCCAGAGTTAAATGAGTGAGCTGCTATAGCTTGAGAGGTCTTTAGCTGGGGCTGCAATAGACAGAGCCCATCCGTTACTGCCATGTGCATGCCACCCACACCACCTGTCTGCCTGTGAAGGGAGGGCAGGCCCTGCATGGCTACTAGTCCCACCCTGCCCCGCCACACACACACACACACACACGCAGGCAGAGGGGAACAGAACCTTGGATGTTCTTCTGTCCAAACACTAGCCCGTGGAGCTGAGCCGGGGCGGGAAAGGTGTAATGTGTGCCTTGTAAAGGTCTGACACAGATTATTCCCCCTGTAGAGCAGAGAAGAAATAATAACTGCATCACAGTTCCTTTGGCTGGGTGCTCCTGGGGCAGCACAGGTTGCCCATTATAATATTTCATTGAAATAACCCACCAGCAACGAAAACAAAGAGGATCTCTGAGGATGTGTATTTAAGTGTAAAACATATTTGATGATGTTACATTTCTGTATCTCCCATATTCTCTCCCCATTGTGTTTCTGTATTGTCATCCCTCACTGTGTAAGCCCTGTAGAACCTGTAGAAAGCAAGAGGGCTTTAACTAGTAAGAATCTATAAAAATGCAATAGGATTATATAGAAATTACTCTAAAACCCATACAATTTTCTACAAAATGAGATCCTTTCTATAGGTGTTTGTTTGTTACTGGTTTTTTTTTAAACCAGCCTATAGATCAAGGATGTAATTCACTATTAAATTCTATAGGATGATTCACTAAATTCTACAGGGTGACTCAGAACACATATAGAAAGTATTTTCTTTTCTTTTAAAGTCTGTAAGATTTTCCTCTCAGGGTTATGTCTAAAAGCTCATTTCTGCAAACACTTACTATTGGGAGCAGTATTAACCCCCATAAGCAATCTCATTGACATCAGTGGAACTCAATAGTAAGACCCAATGACAAGGGTCTTCAGGGACAGGCCCTAATTTGGGGCCTGATCCTACAGAGGGGGACCTGGGACACACATTCACCAGTGGGATAAACTAACACCACCAACCTTGAGGAAAGTATTTGTCCTTCACTACTTGGGTTCCTCTGTAGTGTTATTTATTACTCCCCATCAGTCTTGGGCTTTATGGCATCACTTGTGGCTTTGACACTTGTGATATAATAAGGCCCTGGCTAACCTGTAAAATTAAATCAGATATTTCCTGTTGGGACATGTAATATCCCCTCTGTCTGTCCCTCATTAGAGTCTAGACAGTACACACCAGCACAGACAGGGATAATGGGGTTGGGATAATGAGAGATTGTGTATTTTTCCACACAAGGGGGGAAATTTTCTTCCACACCTGTGTCCTGCAGAAACAAATGAGATTCAGAGATCTCTAGGGCAGACTTGACAGCCTACACCAACACATGGCCAACAGCACTGGAATGCCAGACCCACAGTTCTCCCTGCTTCGCAAAGCTTTGGGCAACAGAGATTGGGACTCCCTGTTCACAACCCACAAGGAAATGGCTAAAGATTGCCTTGGGGACCCTAGCAGCAACAGCTCTGCATAACAGTGTAACGCTGGCAGACCCCGGTCGTTGGCATCGAAACCGGGGATCTTTGGAGCTTTGTGCATGAGCCTCTACTGCATGAACTAAAAGCCAACTGGCTCTTAGCTAAGGCTGTAGCAAACTCAGTGGTCTCAGTGCCACTAGATGGGACAGAACCCCACACCCAGAAGGTGTGTGGGTTACAACAGCAGAACTGTTTATCATACTGCCAAGTCTTTTTAAAAATAATTTCTCTCGTTTCTTTATGTGGTTTCAATTTGACTACTTTTTTAGGGTCAATTCATTCTGCTGCTTCCTGATTCACCAAGGAGAGTGGGAGATGATAGCTAATAGATACATGGAAGACAGAGAAAGCACAATAGTAATATACCTTATATACCAAGAGTGTGTGTGTGTGTGTGTGTATGTGTGCGTACAGGGCACACACACACACACACATATATAAATTATTCTGTGTTCAGAGCAGGGTTTGCATAGTGCACAATAAATAAGGCCTGGGGCCACACATTGAACAAAGTGGATAAAGCAAAATATTGCATAGCATTCAGTGAGCAGCAACCATCCTTGGCACTGAATGAGGCAGGGGTCCTGTGGAAATAATAGTATGTCATCATGTAGTTAAAGACTGTGTCATAATGCATCTGCACAGTGTGAATTAATGGCTGGATTAAGGTTGCACAGGAAAGTTTAATTCTAGTATGTCTTAGCTTTGGAGTGCTTGTGTGTGTAACCGTAACATTCTTTTACTGAAATTTACTGAAATTACTATACGTTAGGGATGTAAATATTGTTTAAAAAAACAGCCGTTTAAACTATTAAAATTATATTGGTTAACCATTTAATCATTAACATGACAGGGGTCAGGGTCTGGGGTCAGGGCTGCTGCCCATCCCTTGTGTGGGGTCGGGGTCTGCTGCCAGCACTGCGCGACTGGGGTTAGGGTCTGCCCAGGGCCGGCTCCAGGCACCAGCCAAGCAAGCTGGTGCTTGGGGCGGCAGCTTGTAGGAGGCGGCCGTTTTTGGGGGGTTTTTTATGGTGGTGTTCCGCTCCGGCTGCCCTGTAGGGGGCGGTGGCGCAGAGGACGGGAGCGCCCTGCAGCAAGCCCCGCAGGGCAGTCCTCGTTCTTCCCTCCCTGCTGACCGGAGCAGTGCAGAGCCCTCCCAGCAGGCGGCGGGACCGCGTGGCAATGCCCCGCTGAAGCCCTGGCTGCCCCCCTTCTCTCTCTCTCCCCCCTGCCCCCTCCCGCTCCCCCCGCTAGCCGGGGCACATCTGCAGCGCAGGGAGTGCCCCTGCACCCTGGCTCCGGCTGCGCCGCAGGTTTTTTTTTTTTTTTTTTGCTTTGCCATTCTGGCCGCCCCGTTTTTTGTTTTGTTTTGCTTGGGGTGGCCAAAAAGCCAGAGCCGGCCCTGGGTCTGCCACTCGGCCCCGCATGGTGGGGATACAGGCCAGGGGCTGCCGCTCAGCCCTGCCCACCAGGGGTCCAGGGACTGCCGCCTGGACCCACACAAAGTGCTTGCAACCCCTCCCAGCTTGGTATCTTCCACAAACTTTGTAAGTGTACTCTTTATGCCACTACCCAGATCATATCTGAAGATATTGGAAAGAACCAGACCATGACAATCCCCTGCGGGCCCCCGCTCAATATGCATGGGGTTGGCAACCTTCGGCATGCAGCCCATCAAGGAACAGGAGTACTTGTGGCACCTTAGAGACTAACAAATTTATTTGAGCATAAGCTTTCGTGGGCTACAGCCCACTTCTTCGGATGCATAGAATGGAACATATATTGAGGAGATATATATACACATACAGAGAGCATGAAAAGGTGGGAGTTGTCTTACCAACTGTGAGAGGCCAATTAAGTAAGAGAAAAAACTTTTGAAGTGATAATCAAGATAGCCCAGTACAGACAGTTTGATAAGAAGTGTGAGAATACTTACAAGGGGAGATAGATTCAATGTTTGTAATGGCTCAGCCATTCACAGTCCCTATTCAAGCCTAAATTGATTGTATCTAGTTTGCATATCAATTCCAGCTCAGCAGTTTCTCGTTGGAGTCTGTTTTTGAAGCTTTTCTGTTGCAAAATAGCCATCCGCAGGTCTGTCATTGAATGACCAGACAGGTTAGTGTTCTCCTACTGGTTTTTGAGTGTTATGATTCCTGATGTCAGATTTGTGTCCATCAAGGTAATGCGCTGGTGGACCGTGAGACATTTTGTTTACATTGACTTTCCACAGGCATGGCCCCCAGTGGCCCTGGTTCGCTGTTCCCAGCAATGGGACCTGCGGGAAGCCAATGGGAGCTGCAGGAATGGTGAACCGTCACCACTGAAAGCTGCGGGGGCCCGTGCCTGCGAACAGTCAACGTAAACAAAATGTCTTGCGGCCCGCCGGCAGATTACCCTGACTGGCTGCGTGCTGAAGGTTGCCGACCCCTGCAATATGCCCTTCCAGCTTGACTGTGAACCATTGATAACTAGCCTCTGGGTATGGTTTTCCAACCCCTTTTTCACCCACCTTCTGGTAGGTTCATCTAGGCTATATTTCCCTAGTTTGCTTACGAGGAGGTCATGTGACATAGCATCTTACTAAAGTTGAGATATATCATGGCTATTGCTTCTCCCCTATCCACAAAGCTTGTTACCCTGTCAAAGAAAGCTCTTAGGTTGGTTTGACAAGATTTGTTCTTGACAAATCCATGTTGATTGTTCCTTATTATCTTCTAGGTGCTTACAAATTGATTGTTTGATTATTTGCTCTATTATCTTTCCAGGTACCAACGTTAATTTGACTGGTCTGTAATTCCATGGGTTGTCCTTATTCTCCTTTGTATAGATCGGTGCTATGCTTGCCCTTGTCCAGTCCTCTGGGATCTCTTCTGCTCTCCATGAGTTCACTAAGTGTATGTCTACACAGCACAGAAAAAACCATGGCTGGACTGTGCCAGCCGACTCGTGCTCAAGAGGCTTAGACAGCAGAGCTGTTTCACTGCTGTTTTCTTGGTACCCTTTAGGTCCCTTGCTGGTTTAATCTCATTGTGTGCCTAGGGCTTTCTAAGTATGTCTCTACATGCTTGTGGGGTTTATTTTTTGTTTTTATTTTTCATTCATCCTTCATAATGTGACCTTGTTCCCACTCTTTGTATGACTTGTTTTTGAGTTTCAGGTTGTTGAAATTCTCCTGGTTAATCCATGGTCTCTTACCATACTTCTTATCTTTCTAGGCATTGGGATAGGTTGCTTTTGTGCCCTTAATAATGTCTCTTTAAAACACTACGAACTCTCCTGAACTCTTGACTTGCATCTGAAGAAGTGAGGTTCTTACCCACGAAAGCTTATGCTCCCAATACTTCTGTTAGTCTCAAAGGTGCCACAGGACCCTCTGTTGCTTTCTCCTGAACTCGTTTTTTCCCCCTAGACTTGCTTCCCATGGGATCTTGCCTACGAATGCGCTGAGTTTGCTTAAGTCTGCCTTCTTAAAGTCCCATTATCTCTATTCTGTAGTTTTCTCTCCCACCATTCCTGGATTCATTCCAGTGACTTAGGAGTTAAAGGTTCTTTTGCCCATTACCAATCTCCTGAGCCATCCTCAAACTGAGTCTTATTTGAAGCTACCCTCTGTTTAATATCTACTGTACATAGTAAACCTATCTAAAAAGCCCTCCTTACTCAGAGTGTCATACCATGCCTGGCAGCTATGGAAATGCACTGATCACACTCCAGGGTGACACCTGTGAATTACAAGAGTCAGGTGATGAGAATTAAAGTCATACCCCTGCTGAAACAGCCACTACTAAGGCAATAGCTCTCCGAGAGCCAGCTGATTCCAGTTCAGCTGCTGGGGTGTGGGTGGGAAGGGGAAAGCAAGGGAGAGAAGGGAATAAGAGAGATGGAACAGAAGGGGTAGCAGCAGAGCAAGCGGAGGAGGAGAAGGTAAGGGGGAGGGGTGGAGTGGATGGGAAGGAGCTAGGAGAGGGAGGGTCAATTCCATCTCACATATAACACCAGGCCGATCTGTATGGGAAAAAACGGGGTTATAGCTTCATTGGGGGGATATGGGGTAAATCAAGCTGCACTCTGATAGTTGATGACACCAGTACAGCTCCTCAAACAGGGGGGTGGGGGGTGGGGGTTGTCTGTAACTAACTCTCATTTTAAAGTGAATGGGCCTGATCCTGAGAAGCAGGAAGCAACTCCTTTAGGAGTTATGAATGCCACTCGTGCTCAGGGATTAAACCACAGGTGATTAAAACCGTGTCACTTCTCTAATATATTTGAAAGGAGATCTGTCTCCTGCTATCACCTCTTTTACATAAGCTGCACACCAGCCAGGTTTCCCCTTTAACAATGAATGGGAGATGTTGTAGCTTTTGGAAATGAAGGGAGTGTCATTGCTGATTCTCATGGCAACTTGTACAATGATTTCCATGTGCTGCAGTCCCCACGTGCATACAACCGAGCTAAGTGGGGACATCATGACAGCCTCAGCTCGGAGGGGCTGATTTTCTCCTCCTTTACAATGGAGTGGCTCCCATTTTGAACCATTCATTTCCATGGAGTGAGACTAGTCAAATCGGTGTGAGTGAGGGAAGAATCAGGCCCTAAATATTGTAGCTTCCCCATTTCAGTTTGTTTTGAGCATTGCTTAATGTATCATTACATTTTTCCCCCCACATGCCTTCTTTGTAGAAAGCTGGCGAGTCAGGGGTTAAATGTTTTTGGGTGCTGGGCACTTGGGTTCCTTTTCTGTATACCCTAGTTTGGCTGTAGGACTTCACGCCCGCAGGCCACAGTCACATTATCAGCTGGAAATTGGATAACGACAGCACAATGACAAATCCAGGTTGCTTGCAATAAGGTGCTAATCCCTTTGCTTTAATATCGGAGCAGCGTGTAATGATGTTTGGACATCACTCCAGTTTACTGACGACCCCACTGGGGCCTGCAATAGAACCTTACAACTGTCTAACAAGACGTCAGGTGACTGCCGTCGTCAAAGCAACGGACGGTGCAATCTAATCTTCCCTCCATCCCTTCCAGCTCCCAATAAGGCCCAGGTTATAGAAGTGGCCCATCAATGCTTGGTAACTCGAATCAATTAACGTTAATTCGCACAATGCTATGATGTATTGTGATCACTTTCATTTCGGAGAAGGGGGAAGAAATTGCTATAATTCACCTAAAATGAGGTTGTCTATGGTGCTGAGGTATTAATTGGGTGTCCATATTAAATGGAAAAGGCGCACAGTAGTGAAGGAAAAGTGGATGAGTGACTCTCTTGGCTGCTATTGACCTATCAGAAGAAGACAGTGCCCTTTTCCTTTGCTTTTATCTATTACAGTTTTCCCTATTGCGTGTCAAGTTGATGTATTATAAAAAATTCATTTGGTGACCTTTCACCCCCCTAGCAGATTAAACAATTTCACTGGGATGGCATCATTAACAGGGCCTTGCATTTAATGATGATTTCTCTAAAAGGCCACGGAGATTCGATTTTAAGCTAACAGATTTATTGCACTATTATAACATATCGTAAAAAACTGTACCACCTACGGTCTGGTTTTAGGATAGAAACTGTTTAAGAGTTTATATGGAGCTTAAAGTGGTATTACCTTGGGATATGCTGCAACAGCAAGACTCTGACCTTCGGCGTGAGACTGTTTACATGTAATAAAAGATGTTCCTCCAACAGTAAACTTAAGGAGTGTGTTAGGGAAGAAGCTTGGCTTAGTTCCTAGCCACTAGTAGGCAGCATGATGAGTACAGGTACTTCTGCTGGTTCCCAGTTAATAATGAATGGGACCAGGGAGCTTTCAGGATGTTTGTTACTGGTACTCTAAACTCCCCTCCCTACAGTTTTGGAACTTTCAGCTCCTTCCTGCTCTGCAGGGTGCATGCCACTGAATAACACTGGGTGCCTGTTTTAAAAAAGAAAAGCAGTGCTCTTTTTGCTACAGAACATATGGCACTGAAAAACGGCTAACTCCACCGTAATGAGCCACTCTGCTGAGTCCTGCTGCACTGCTGCTGTCTGCTTACCACTCAGGTTTGCATATGTTCAGCTGCGATGGGGAGCTGCACTCCTCCAGTCCTCGGTACAGCCAGGGCCTCATGATGGTCAACTGGGAACACTTGGACAAGAGGAGAAGGCTGGCCTTATGGTCTGGGGTTTAGGAGATCTGGGTTCAACCACTGGCTCTGAAACAGGCTTCTTATGTATGCGACCTCGCTCTAGTTGTAAAACAGGGGTAATATACTTCCTTCATCTGTTTCAATCCTAGGCTTGGATTGTCTCGGACAATGTGTATGTACAACGCCCAGCACGATAGGGCAGAGATGTTAATTGGGGTCTTTAGGTGCTATTTTTGATTTATTTGTAGAACAATTAATTGCCTGAAAAGGCTGGGAACAACAAGTTAATCCATGTTCTTGAATCTGTCTCCCTTACCCAATCCTTTCTAATACACTGGATTGCTCAAAATGCCCAGTTTTTAACAGAAGGTTTCTATTGCTTTTGAAGAAGAGAAACCCCAAACAATCAGTCATTGGAGTTGCCTTTTCTAGTCCAGTTTGGTTCAGAAAGGATAATGGAGTCACTTGTTTATTTATTCCAATTCACACTGTCATCCTGCCCCTCCTCTTTAGCCTCCTGAACTATTATATCTCCTCTGCTTAGCTCCCTGCCCTGAGAGACTCTCACCTCCAGGGCATGGGACACATGGCTTCTTTCAAAGCTTACTGTCAGCATGTGCTCCCTGCAGAATTAGCGTATGGATTGAAGGGCCCAAGTTTTAGAAGTCTGGCCTGCGTGACTTGCCCTAAGTCAAAGAGGAGGCAAATCAGAATACCTGGCTCCCAGGGTCATGTTCAGCCCACTACACCACACTTCCATCAACTGCCCAGCCTTTGTAAAGGGACATTATTGATGTTATTTTTAAAGACCTCTTGCTCTGTTGCCAACAAAACCGAAGAAACTTAAAGCTGAAGCCTGCTTCCAAGCTGAATTTCTTTCTTCAGCTTTGTGCTGTGTGTGTGTAGGTCTAGGAAGGTTGTTTTTATATTGTTTTGATGGGCTAGGGAGGGGTCCTATCCTGCTCCCACGCTGCTCTGAGAGCCCACACGACCACTGTCCCGTCATTGTTGCTGAATGATATGAGCCATATTATGTGACTGAATCAGGAGTAATCAGTAGCCTGCATGTCTCCTCCTGCCTTTGTTATGCATAGGGTTGCCAACCCTCCAAGATTGTCCTGCAGCTTCCAGGAATTAAAGATTAATCATATGTCATATGATGAGACCTCCAGGAATACATCCAACCAAAATTGGCAACCCTAATTATGCACCTCCTTCCCCATCCATGTCCTTTCCCCCCACCAGTAGTTGTTTCACTCCCAATAGAAAACACTAGGGTTCTACATGTACTGTACCCCACAAATCACTGATCTCTCAAATGCTTCCCCATCTCCTCTGTTACTTCTGAATGCTTCTTAATTTCCTTTCCTGTCTTCCCTGCCCCTGGGCCTCATGCAAAGCCCATTGTAGTCAATTGAAAAATGCCCATTGATTTCAGTAAGCTTTGGATCAGGCCTTTTTCCCCCTTGAAGTCAATTGCAAACTCATTAACTTCAGTGGTGCAGGATCAGTGACTATGAGAATATCTTAATTTCCTTCTGTCAGTGCAGCCCAATTTCTCCCTTTACCCTCTCAGTTCTTATGATGCCTCCTTCTAGGTGCCCCGCTTATTCCAGTTTCCTTCTGCCACCCTTAAGTTCGCTGCTCCTGAGTAAGAGACATCTGCTCTCCGACAGGCCTCAGTATGTTCTGTGCTACCACTCCCTGTGGCGTAATAATCTGGTATGGGCTTCTCCTGACCAGGACTTCATAGGCAGAGTCATCTTGCCCATGGAGATCTTCAGGGGACTGACAGGTTAACCTGCTTCCCTGCTGAGCCTTGTCAGCAGGGAATACCAAACCAACCCGCTTCCCTGCCAGCACTGGGCTTCAAGGGAGTGACAGGAAAACATGCTCTTCCCTTAGCACTGATCAGACTGGGAGAGGCAGCTTTGCCCACTCCACCACTGGTAGGAGTTTGTGTGGAGCAGCAGGCTAGCCTTTTCCCCCATGAGGAAGGGATGCAGAGGAATGGCTGGTGAGCCTATTTTCCTTCTGGCACAGATCAGGCTGCTGTCCTCCTGTCCTAGATACTGACATTCCCTTGCAGGAATGTAAATTAATTGTGCCACATTCTCAGGGCCTCAGCCCAGCAAGAATCAGGGTTGAGCACACTGCACAGAAATGTCAATCTCTGCTGGGATGTTTGGGTCCTAATCACCCGCCCATATTTTTTTTAAAAACAGCTATGGGTGATTTTTTCCTAATAATGAATCTACAGAAGGAATGTTACTGCCATCAGGAAGTGTCAGTGGCTGCTTCCCAACGCTACGTTTTGGGAGGCTGTTCCTTGAAACTAGAAAAGCTTTGTCATTACTTGTGCTGACTCCCCAACCAGTATGCTGTCCTCTACACACCACCCTGCCTCTCACCCAGTTCTAAAAGTCGCTGGTGTTTACAAATAGCTTGTCAATTGCTGACTATCCAACTTGGGGGCTTATTAAAGGGGCCTAGTTTTCAGCATGTGCTGAGCACCCACCCTCTGAAAATCAGTCTCCTGTGAAGTGTCTCAATTTGGGCCACCAAAATTGTGATTATGATCCATTATAGTAGTGTCTAGATGCCCCAACTGAGATCGGGACCCCATTGTGCAAGGCATTATATATACACCGAGTTAGAGATGGTCCTTGCCATACAGAACGTCCAAGATAGTTGGAAGGGAAATGGAGGCACAGATGATGATTTGCCCAAGATTATACAGCAGGTCAGTGCCAAGAATAGCACCCAGGTCTCTGAGGCCCGATGTATTAGACTACCACTTGCCACTGCCCCTGAAAACTTTGGCCACTATTAGTAGCTTTGTGGCTGGGCCCAATCTTTGTGTTAAGCTGCAATGCAGTTTGCCCAGGGGAGCTCTGTTTTGTAATGCAAAGAAACAGTCTGAAGAAATTGAGTTAAACCAAAGCGAATTGGTCCTCAATAAATCTTTTGTTTGTAACCACCTTTAAGCAAACACTAGAGAGCTGAATGAATAGCTTTCCTACTTTCATTGCAAGACAATGTCAACCCCCCAGTCGCCTCCCTTCACTGCAATGGTAGATTAGAGGTATTATATATATGTAAAAAGAAGATGCTAAATGACATGAAGCACTGAGAAGGGAATGAAATGATATGGGCTCCGAATAAAGTGTTGTTTCTTTATTCAACTGCAAAAGGCTTCTCTCAGGATGTTTGAATTTAAATTTCACTCTTGGAATACCAATGGCTTTTTAAAGAGGCGTCTGTGTATCTCTGCACATTAACATACCTTGATACAAGTGACAGAAGCACAACATCACTGGAGAAAGGAATGTACAGTTTAGTTGTAGCCGTGTTGGACCCAGGATATTAGAGAGACAGTTTGGATGAGGTAAAATCTTTTATTGGACCAACTTGGTGAAAGAGACAAGCTTACACAGAAGAACTTTGTCTAAGCTAGTAAGCTTGTCCTTATGCTGGAGAAGGCAAGTGTCTTTTTAGAAGACCTCAGGGATATTCAGTTGAATGCATCTTGCCAGTCAGGATGATTTTTGTAGAATCCATGTTTTTGAATGTGCAGGAAGGATGGTCTTATGGTTAAGGCAGTGGACTGGGACTCAGGAGATAATATCTAGAGCTTTTCAGTCCTAGATCTCAACGGACTTTACAAAGAAGGTCAGCATCAGTAGCCCCATTTTACTGCTAGGGAAAGCAGAGGCACAGAGACATGAAGTTACTTGCCCAAGGTCCCCCAGCAGGCCTGTAGTAGAACTGGGAACAGAACTCAGGGCTCCTGACTCACAGTTGAGTGCCTTATGGGTTTGATTCCTACCTCAGTTGCACACTTTTGCGTGAACCTGGGACAAATCAACTAATTTTTGTGTGCCTCAGTTCCCCATCTGTAAAGTAAGGATGATAAATTGGGAATCCTTTGTTTACATTGTAATCTCTTTGGGGTAGGGACAGTTTCTTACTATGGGTATGTACAGTACCTCGCACAATGGGGCCCTGGTCTCACCTGGAGTCTCAAAGTCCTACTGTAATATTAAAGAAACTTATTGGGAAATTGATACAGTGTCTTATTAAATCTTAGCAGCAATGTTAATTCAAATTGATATGAACCACTGAGCATTCCACCTGGACTGAAAACAGCACAAAGTTCTGCAAATGGAGAGCAATGTCTAGTTAGAGGGGGTATCTAGGGAATTGCTCGAGGGTTGGAATCGGGTGTTTTAAAATCATCCTTAATAATATGGTGATTTTTTTTTCCACATTGCTTTGCATGAGGAAGAAATGGAAGCAGTCTAACTCCTGGAGGCTGCCTGTATGTGAGGCCCTATAATATCTCTGTCCTGGTACAGCCGTCTGATGGAGAAATGGAGAAAGAGCTTCCTGAACAGCCACAAATTATTTTTTTGGATAAGCAGGTAGTGATTTGCCTCCCTACAGGGGTATGATTCTATTAATTCTGTGCAGTATTGTCAACCCCAAGCATTCGAAACTCATCAGATTGGCTTAGAAATGCATGATTTATTTTTTTAATAATAAATGTTGGATTCTTTTTCTTTGGGGTATATTCAGGTGATGTTTTCAAGCCTTTCGTCTCAACTATGAGGACTAAAACATTCCTTTTTTGAAGCTGAGATTCTCATGCAATCTCCTGATCCCTGAAACTGGGGCATAAAAAAACAAACATGAAATATCGTGGGCCTCGTGATAAAATCACTAGAGTTGGCAACACTGATCTGTATGTTGGGGTTAGCTGGGATCCCTCATCTCCCTGTTCTCCTGTTGCTACTTTGCAGTTAGCTTCTACTATGAATCAGTCCCCTTTACCCTGACTTGGGAAAATCATAGGCAAATATCTACATAAACCTGGATATGAACTTTGCAGATCAGGTGTGTCCTGAACTGTGATACCAAATCCAAACAGTTTTGGGGGAAGTTTGTGTCTGGATCCAGAACTGGACTCCATGGTTTACAGCATTGCGATCCCCAGGCATTCAAAAATCATGAGTTGGGCTCCCCAAAATCATGAGCTTAGATTTAAAATCATGACATTTAAAAAAAAAAAACAATATTTGGGGTCCTTTTTATTTGTCTTATGGTGTCGTAGTCTTTAGGGTTCACATTTTTGAGTTTTTCCCTGTAACCAGGATAGCTAGAAATGTACTTTTTTTTTTAAATTAAAGCTGAGATTTTCTTCTAATCACATTCATTTAGAAATTGAGGTTTATGGGAACCACCAAATAATGCAAGACTCACAATAAAACAGTGAGAGTTGGCAACTCTAGATTTAGGCTCATCTGCAGTAAATATAATACTTTGTATGATGCAATTTGTAACACATAGTATGTACATACATGCTGTTCTTGCTGCTAGGGATCAATAGATGAAAGTTGCCTTAGAAATAAAAGGATTCCCGTTTCTCTGGAAAAAAACTGAACAAACCTTTTATTGCTTTCTTTTCTTCTTCGCAGGGTCGGAGAGTTGAGGCATTAGGTCTGCCCTCAGAGCCATGGGTCATGACAGCCTGTCTCAAGGGCTCTTCGGAGGCTGTGTTGAAAGGTTTGGATATGTTTTGGATATGCTATGGTGGAAGCCTCCACTAGAAGTGATGGCTATAATTTGAAGAGTTTCTTTTGAAGAAAGATTCAGTTTGAAGGCCCATCATTGGGCTAAAAATAGAAGGCTGGGTTTGAAGATCTGTGATGGGCTGCTCACATGGGTGTTAGGAGAAAAATGGCTTTAAAATGTGTTTCCATGCCCTGTCAACTTAGAGACACTGTCCAGTAGAGAAGACCCGAAATATAGGTCCTGGAAAAAAAGAGAACAGATGGAGAATTATAAGTCCCTATAGCCCAGTGCTAGGCTGGTGTTAGTTGGCATGAAGTCAATGAAGCTACATAGATTTTATACCAGCAGAGTATTTGGCCTAATATGAATAGAAATATCTACCTGTTTTTGTTTTTAATGTAGTATATTCCAGTGAGAAAATTCCCCTTCTGGCCCTGATTTAGCAAAATACATAAGCACGTGTTTAACTTTAAGTGAATATTCCCTTTGAGCTTATTAAGGCTCATTACTCACATGCTTACATTTAGGCCCCAGCTTAAGTACTGTGCTGAGTTGGAAACCCAGACATCACAGTGTGGTACATGAAACCATGAAAGTGAAGCTGTTTATAAACACAGCATAAAATTGACCATGCTAGCTTCACTGCCTGAGCTGAGTGAGGTTCAAAATAGTGCTGGGCAAATGGATTTTTTCTTTTTTTTGGTTCTCTGGCAATTCTGAAAAAATGAAAAGAAAATCATTTCTGTTGAGTCAAAAATGAAATTTTTCACAACATTTCAGCCAATGGAAAAGTCAGAAAAAATGGAGTCTGGTTAAAATGACTTTTCTGTTCAGCTTGGCTGAAACTGCTTTTTTCCAGCTCAAGTTCAAAAGGCAAACCAGCAACGTCCCCGGTGAAAAGTCAGGGTTCCTACCACGGGAAGGTTTGGGGTTTACAATCAGGTTGAATGTGCCTTAACTTCGACTTGGCAAGACCATTTCCAGGAAAGTGAAAGGGGAAGGCAGTTTCCAGGATCTAGTTCAACCACCAGTTCTTGGGCTAGGTGCTAGGATCACTGGGTGAAATTCTGTGCGATGTACAAAAATGGTAATTGATGATCACAGCGATCCATTTGGGCCTTAAAAAAATCTATGAATCTATTAATTTCTTGGCCTACCTGCTGAGATTGTCAAAAGCCTGGCCATTTCCTCAGTTTGGCTTAGCTCCATGGAAATCAAAGTTGTTATGGCTGTTTACTGAGGAGATGATCCATGGTGTCAGTGGTTGGGTTGGTTTTGTCACATGGACGCTTGTCCACAGAACAACTGCCAGATGACGACAAGTTTCAGTCACTACCGATATAGGCTGGATCGAAACCAACAACCTAGAAGTGAAATCCTCAGATCCCCTGTGTCACACTTCTCTGTTTCACATGACTTTTGAATAAGCTTTATAAAAATCTGCAGTTCGTTTGGAAAGAACGACTTTTTTTCCTCCCCATTTTGCAACTTGAAACGAAATAAATCGTGAAGGAAAAAAAGAGAGAAATTAAAAACAAATGGAGGTAAAAGACTCAAATAAAGAATAGTCACCGAAAAGAAATGCACTTTACATTCTTTAAAAGATACATGCATCAAATTAATAGTCAATAAACTCCAGCAAAGAATGAATTGTGCTGTACAGATGTTCTGCATGTAATAGTTTGCTGCAGTTTTTCCTTTGACAAACGTCCTTATTGCGCTCGTCTTTTGAAGCATATGAAAGCAGCATTTAATCGAAATGTATCCATCTAGCGCATTGAGCCTGCTTCATCTGACAGCAGTCAAACTGCCTCATGGAAAGTAGTTTAGCTCCAAATTAGCTTGCTTCTGCGTTAAATACCAGCTTGCCTGAGAGATCTTTGTGAAGACTCCCATATATATATATCTATAATATTCTGAGATTTGAAGCATATGTGCCCGAAAGCTGAGATAGTCTCTGTTGAAAAGTACAGTACACTACTCTAGGCTTCATCATAGACTCAGAATGGCAATTGTAAAACATTAGAATGCAGCTGAAAGGATGCTCTATAAAACTGGTGTTACAGTGAGCTAAATGGTAGAGTCAAAAACACTATGGGTAGTCAAGGCGGTCATGAGGGCCGTATAAATACCTAGATAAATAGAAGAGCCAGAATTGACACTGGCAATGAGGGAAATCCACACTGCTAGGTTAAGGTCCAGATTCTTATTGAAATCATTGGGACTATTCACTAAGTTACTAATTATTAGCATTTATATTACAGTGTCAACTAGAGTCCTCAGCTGAGATCTGGGCTCCATTGTGCTATACACAGATGCCGAGACAGATCCTCCTGCAAAAAGCCAGCAATCTAAGTGAACAGGACAGACTGTGGGTAGCAGGGGAAACAGCCACCGAGAGGGGAAGTGACTTGTCCAATATTACTAGGCAGCAGTCGCTGGACTGCCATGCAGTTGCCCAGCACTCCCACTGCTTTTCATCTTCTCTTTCCACACCCAACATTTTGCCGCCTCCCTGGGTTGGATCAGACCCTCACTATTCAACAACCCTTGCCAAGTTTATCTTCTCACCAGTGATTGTACCATTTCAATAACCTTTTTGCTGCTGGGACATTGGCTTTTCAATGAAGTCCTGTTAAGTGAGGTGCGCAGCTCTGGTGCTGTGTTTTGCCTGCATTATGTACCTGAAATGCTTAAGCCCGAGACCCCCCTGATACTTGACAAGTGCACATTACTAGAATTAGGATTCTTACTAGCTGAAGCCCAGACTATGAATCCCTTGTTCATGCTGAATAGTACTTTGCATCATGAATAGTTCCATTGAAGTCTGCTGGGCTACTTGTGTTGTGAACTATGAATGACTAAGTGGGAGAAAGGGTATCTAATCTGGGCCATAATTTAAAACCTTCCTGCCTCCCTTTAACAATACTGTGAATTTGTGGTGTGCATGAGCTTTCCTGTTGAAGGTGAATCCAAGAGATGGTTGTAAAGATCTGTCCCCATCCCCAGAGTAGTAGAATGACCAGAAGGCACCTTCACCTGGTATATTGTGTTGTCATGTGGTTATACAAAGTCATCACAGCTATAATGCACTTGTTTCATAAAGAAAGGACTTATTGTATGGAGGCTTTCAGCAAGTAAGAGAGTTTTCATTTGTGATCTCTGGTTTGAGTCCAGCATCCTAAGGAAGTTCTGATTTCTAACCCTCACCTGAAGCAATATTTAGAAAGTTTGTCAATCTTCAAGAACACTGCCACTTTCATTCCATGAGCCTGCATGAAGCTCAAGACTTGGCTAGCATTCCACATAGACCAAGATTTGGCTGGTACTCAAAGACTCAGAAAATAAAATGGAGATGGCCTGTTGCAGTATCAAGGGTATCTTTTAAATGACCCCGCTGAGATAGAAATCATAGTGAATGCAAATTTGGGGGTAAAACCTTACTGGGTCAGAATGGACACCCATATTGCATAGGTGTAAATGACAACACAAAGTGCAAGGCCTCAGGAGAATCAAGGCCTCAGGTTTAATCTTAAAACATTTCACAGAGATTTTTTGTCTTACAAGTTTCTAGCTGAGACAGATCCACTTGTTTGTTTGATCATATGACAACCATCCCATTGAAACTTCATGGCCTGAGTCATTCCAAGGCTTCTGAAAGGAAGGCAGCACTTGGAATGAACAAAAGCCACTGCCATCTGATGACTGTTTAATAACCTGTGTGCAAGGGGCTCTCTTCCATGCTACACTAGTTATGCACAACTAGTTTTTGGGCCAAAATGTACTGCAGAAAATCGAAGGAATGTTCTGCCCCAGTGGTTGTTGCAGCTGTCTGGCTGGAATGAATTAGCTTATGCTGTTGTTTTTTGCACATCAGAAATCCGCTCCTTAACTCAAAGTTGTATACCACTCAAGAGAGTTTTATACCACTCATTTACCCCGCAGGTAGGGCAAAACAGACCTATAGAGCTTCTCCATGTGTCCGGTACAGCTGAGAGGCTGGAGCAGGAAAGGGGTTAAAACAGGGGTGGGCAAATCTTTTGGCCTGAGGGTCACATCGGGTTTCGTAAATTGTATGAAGGGCCGGTTAGGGGAGGGGGTCATGGCCTGGCCCCCACCTCCCATCTGCCTCCTCCCAGACTTCTGCCCCATCCAACCCCCTGTTCCCTGACGGCCCCGCCGGGACCCCTACCCCATCCACACACACCCCACTCCCTGTCCCCTGACCGCCCCCTGCCACCCCATCCAACCCCTCTTCCTTCCTGATTGCCCCCCATGAGACCCCTGCCCCCATTCAACACCCTGTCATCCCCCCTGACCGCCCCGCCCCCTATCCACACCCCCACCCCCTGACCACCTCCCCGAACTCTGCTGCCCTCTATCCAACCCCCCCTCCCCCCCCCGCGCTGTCTGGAGCACCGGTGGCGCTACAGCTGCGCCGCCTGGCTGGAGCCAAGCCACGCCGCCGCCACACAGCACAGCGACTGGGTCAGGGGCCGGACTCTGCAGCTGCGCTGCCCCAGGAGCTCACAGCCCCGCCGCCCAGAGCATTGTGCCGGCGGCGCAGTGAGCTGAGGCTGTGGAGGAGGGGGAATAGCGGGGGAGGGGCTAGGGGCTAGGCTCCCAAGCCAGGAGCTCTGGGACTGGGCAGGACGGTCCCGCGGGCCTGATGTGGCCCGCGGGCCGTAGTTTTCCCACCTCTGGGTTAAAACAATAAACTGCTGCTGCTTCTTGGAGGCTGGCTTGGATAACAATCAACATCCCACTAAAAATCCCCTCAGAGCTCCAGTGCCCGTGGCATCATTCTTCTCAGATTCAGATATCACTAGAGCTGTATCAAACCAAATCATTGCATACAAGCAGCCCCCAGTTCTGGGAAAATGAGGTACTGGATCTGTCTAAAGAACAGGAGTACTTGTGGCACCTTAGAGACTAACAAATTTATTAGAGCATAAGCTTTCGTGGACTACAGCCCACTTCTTCGGATGCATATAATGTTCCATTCTATATGCATCCGAAGAAGTGGGCTGTAGTCCACGAAAGCTTATGCTCTAATAAATTTGTTAGTCTCTAAGGTGCCACAAGTACTCCTGTTCTTTTTGCGGATACAGACTAACACGGCTGCTACTCTGGATCTGTCTAAGGTACTTATCTGTCTATCTGTCCCCCACTACCATAGTACCTCACTTTCTTTAGTGGATTTATTCTTATACCATTCTTGCAAAGCAGGGCAGTGCGGTTGTCCTCATTTTATAGATGGGGAACTAAGTGACTTTTCCAAGGTCACACAGGAAGTCTGTAGTAAAGTAGGACATTGAATTCAGGTCTCCCTGGCCCCAGCCTAACACCTTAATCAATGGCCCATACTTCCTATCTTCCTGAAATGGAGCTTCATAGGTGGGTCCTATCTCTATAGTGAACTAAGCCATGACCCTAGATCTGGTCTGCTCTGAACTCTTGGGCAACTCGGACCTGGTTCTGAATTTTACAACGTAGGCCTGTTACTCGTGTCAGAGATCATGGGGCCACCCCCTCAGCTAGTGTATATTGGGGTAGCGCCGTTAAAGTCGTAGAAGCTGTGCAGATCTGCAAAAGTTGAAGATCTGGCCTGTTGAGTTTTCTTTGCGATCTAGGAGCTTGCTTTTGGTGATATTCAGCAGAAGGTTGTTAACTCCCAGTGTCCTTGTGTTTTGCTGTTCAGGGCACACCAGAGTAGAGGTTCGAGATGGACGGGCTAGCTTTACGAACCTGGCAATCTCCAATTCAGGCTCAAACTGGTACCTCATTTTCACTGTTATTTCACCTCCAGGTAAGGTCCATGATATATCTCCACATTGTTCTTGCTATGGAAAAGTCTTTAAAAGCATCCGAAGGCAACACAGGAAGGAATGAGATCAATGTATATGCATATCTCAAAGCACTGATTTCACCTCCCAATGTACTGGAACACAATAGTCAGGGAGCGAGACTGGCAGTCGAAAGCTTGATTCAGGCTTAGGCCCTACAAGTCTGAGCCTAGGGCCCCACAATCTGGAGTCATGTGATTATATCAGACTCTGAGCCTTCATTTTTTTTAAAAATAGGTCTCTTGTCCTGATGGTTGTGAAGAAAAGCTTGGAAACCTGACTTAAGTGAAGCCAACGCAGTGTTGTCTGTCTGAGATTGCAGAGAGCCTGAAACAAGAGCTCTGAACTGCCCCATCCCTCTCGGTGCAGTGTTAACTCCAAGACCCGCTCTTCTGGGGGGCGGGGGGCTTGCCAGCACCATCTAGCAGAGGAGTCTGTGTTCGTGGCAGGAAGAGGAGAGTGCAGATGGCCCAGTCCACCCACTGAAGCTGTTGCACCCTGGTTGGTCCTGAGGGAAGAGTTTCTGCTGGGAGGGGCGCAGGCCACGGGGTAGAGGCAGAACCATGGGGAACCCATGTGATCGTGTGGCTAGGACCTTGGATTGCCTTAATCCAGCTCTGTGGTAGCCTGGAATATTTCACTGAAATGTTAAGAACTCACAAATTAGTGTCTAAACATCTCAGGTGTGTAATGGCCCCAGTTTTAGAAAGACTAAATTGTGGTGCATAAAATACCTATGTCCCCTTAAACTGTGAGCATTTGGGCTCTGCTGTGGGGTACATTCCTGCAAGTTCCTGGGAACCTCAGCTCCCACTGCTTGCACTCCCACTGGCATCAGGAGGAACTCAGCTCCCAGCAGGCTCTGGCCCGTAAACTGGAAGTGTGGTATGTTGCAAATTCACTGCAAAAGCTACTGCAGTGAAGTTAGAAGATCTTCCCATTAAATGAAGGTCAAACCTGGATCCCTTTTGTTACACTTTTAGCTAATAAGGACTGTGCTGAGAGATCTTTTCAGACAGCAGCATGAAAAGCTGTTTCATTTTGCATGATCTTTGACTAATTTAAACCAGAATACTGTACATTTTTAACATACATCATAAAAAATACACTCTGAGTAACATAGATAATTCTGCCTTTTAAATCTCCTTCAGTGGGAACTGTGTTGGAGAGTGTACTGCATGCTGGACATTTATAGCAGATGCTTTCTTGGCATCTATGATAAACAAACAAAAAAAGTAATTTCCCAGGCACTTGGGATCAAATTCTATCATTAGTTTTGCATGCGCAGCCTGCCGTAATTATTCATGCCCCTGTGACCTCCCTTTTGGATTCCTAGATGGGGTTATCCTTGAAGATGCAGCTGGTGCTAAATGTGGAGGCCCCAACTGAATAGTGGCATTGGTTGGAGGGAGCAGATTATTTCCACGGGTGAGTATGTCTGCACTGCAATCAGAGGTGGGATCGCGGCACAGGCTGGCAGACGCGCATTCGCTTTAATCTAACTAGCACAGCTAAAATAGCAGCGAAGGTGTAGCAGTATGCTTCAGTGCAGGCTGGCAATGCAAGTAGGTCCCCAGAGGCTTGTACAGCCCGTGCTGAAGACTGCCCTGCTGTGTCTTCACTGTTATTTTTAGCCATGCTAACTAGATTAAAGCTAGCACGAGTATGCCAGCCACTGCAGTCAGCTCTGTGATTGCAAAGCAGACATACCCAGTGTTGCATAGGCTTGCTGTTTGCTTCTGGGTATCATTCCCTGTAGTGATATGGATCTATATGAGCTTGATCCAACTCCCTTTTAAGTCAATGAGAATCTTACGATTGACTTCAATAGGAGTTGGATCCAGCCCTTAAATTCTGGTTTCATTTGAGTCCTAGATGTCTGAGGATATGTCTACACTTCAGTCACCCATGGCTGGCCTCTGCCAGCTGACTCCGGCTCGTGGGGCTGAGGCTAATGGGCTGTTTAATTGTGGTGTAGACATTCGGGCTCAGGCTGCAGCCCAAGCTCTGGGATACTCCCACCTTGCGCTTTACGAACCTGGCAATCTCCAATTGCCAGGTTCCTAGAACTTGGGCCGAACGTCTCCATTGCAATTAAACAGCCCCTTAACTTCCGCCCTATGAGCCCGAGTCAGCTGGGATGGACCAGCCATGAGTTTTTAATTGTAGTGTAGATTTACCTTGAGAAACCTTGATCCACTATTACTAAAAGTCCCTATGTTTAAATGTCTGCACGCCACTTCTGGTCAGTTGCGATTTGCTTGCCACATTGTTCCAGTGGAGCCTGAGTTTGTTTAAAGGGACAAGGGCAGGTTGAAATCTAGTCAAGTTCAAATAAAAGTAGTTTCAGGTACTATACCTGCTTTCATGTCCCCATCTGCCAATGTTTGTGTTTTTTTAAATAAATCAGCAAATAAGCCTCTTAGACATTTGTACTGAAAATATAACTCAGACAAGTACATTAAACAAATCTCCATTAAAGTTAACAGAATTGCGGATTTGGGATTGATGACAAAATCAGGTTATAACAGGGGTGTCTTGGCCCAGGTGATCTGGCTAAATTTCAACCAGGAGATTACTTTCTGTCCACCCCCCAGTTTTGCTTGTGTAGTTTTCAACTGTGATCTTCACATTCTGTTTCATATTCTTGCGCAGCGTTATTGTATACACCAAAGAAATGCTGCATTTAAATGGTGGGTGAAGTGATTCCTAATCAGTTTATAGAATGATGTGGTAGCTTTGGACAAAGGGTGTTATATACAATGTGTACAATATGTGACAGTTAATAGTTGCACTAGTAATAGTAATGATATTCCTACTGCTTATTTATAATTTTTTAACCAACACTGTGGAGAAGATTAACAGCACTTTAGGCCCAGTCCAGCAGAGCATGTGCTCAACTTTAAAGACGTGAATAGTTCTGTTGAAGACATTCTCAAAGTGCCTTTTGCTGGATCATGGCTTTAAGTCTGATATCCGAGAACAATTTCGAATTTCCAATGATCGGCACTCAGATAGCTGGTCGGGAACCGATAGCAATAGTTCATGCCTTTAATCTAGCAGTTTTATCAGTTCAAGAAAGGTTTGGTTACATGTTCCGTTTGGGCCTGATCCGGGGCCTGTGGAAGTCAATGGAAAAACTCCCATTGACTTCATTGGGCTGTGATTTAGGCCCTTTCATGAATGTATTTTCAAACATCAGTTCCTGTGTTAGTGGCCATAACCAGGTGTTCTGGCTATGAAACATGTTTCCTAAATGTTGTAATAATCTGACACATTTTCCTCTCTCAGGTGCTGACCTCACTGTTGAGTCCCAGCCATTTACCATCTTCCCTATCCCCAAGGGAGAGAAATCCATCACGGTCCTTGCTGCTGTGCTGGGCTCAGTGGCTTCAGTGCTAGTTATGGGTCTTCTTGTATTCTGCTGGTCCAAGAAAAGCAAAAGTTTCAGTAAGTGGGAATCCCCAGGAGAGCTCTCCATCTGCAGAGTCTCTCCCATTTCACTGGAGTCTAAAGAGTGACCCTTACAGAGTTCCGTAATAATGGTAAGGCAGGCTGGGCTGGTATTATTGACATTGTTCATATCTCCTGTACACATTGGGTCTGACTCAGTGGAACTCAGCTGACTCCAGCAGAGATCGTGGTCTTATTGTGCTAGGCACTGTTCATACACATAATAAGACAGCTAGTCCTTGCCCCAAAGAGTTGACAATAACTGAAAAAGGAAGCATTATGATCCCCACTCTCCAGATGGGCAGCTGAGGCACACAGAGAGTAATAGACAGGTTTTCAATGGTGCCAAAACTGTCATCAGTGGTAACTGCTGAGCACTTTGGAAAGTCATATTTCCAAGATGTCATGCAGGGAGTATAGCCAGGAATTGAACACAGGTCTCCTGAATCGCAGCCCAGTGCCTTAAGTACAGGGCATCCAAGCAGAGCACCCTACAGCTCAATTGCACGTTGTAACTTCCTTTTTATCCAAACTGGGCTATTTTAAAAAGATCAGGCCATATTCTCCTCTCCCTTGTACTGGAGCAATGGTACTGAAGTCAGTGGGAGCTCAGCACCTTTGAAATTCCAGGTCACTTATCTAGGTGTCTAAATCAGGATTTAGAAACCTAATTTTAGGCTCCTGTTTTTTTTTTTTTTTAAATCTTGGCCCCTGTATTTCCCCTGTATTTAGAATAGGAAATAATGAGGCAACTCAATGTGATGTGGCAAATATAAAGGCCCAGGTTATAACTTAAGGATGCTTTCTACCTTGTGGCCCTAAAACTGGCATAGCTTCAGGAGGAGTGCCCCAGAGCAGAAATATCCTCAGGTCTAGAGTTGCCAGTGTAAGAGGAATGGCTGGAAAGAAACAGAGCATGGTCAGGACTTTTCTGCAGGCCAGCAATCCCCAGTTGCCCTCACAGTCAGATGGCGTAATTTGAGCACCTTCAAAGTGTGCTAACCTATGCTGGGGAACGACTCCAGTATGCAAATAGCTCAGGAATGGGGAAGCCCAAAAATGGTTTAAAGCCTCACTCCTGAGTTGCACTGTGTAGTTGTCTTGGCTGTGACCAGCCTGAGTTTCTAACGATGCCCAATGTATATCGTGAGGATCTGAAGACAGAGTTTTGCTGAAGTGAAGAAATGTGATCCCTAAAGGTAAAATGCAATGAAGTGTAATCATAAAATAAGCCTCCCCCTTTTGGGCAGAGAGAACGCACACAAGATTAGATGCCAATTCACAAGCAATAGATTGTTTCTTAAAGTAATACAGTATCTGGCTCTGAGCCCTGAATGGACTAAGAATGATGTAACTGTTTATTTCAATACAGAAACAAAGATTGAACAGGCTAATGTACCACAAGCAAAGAGCAATATGAAATCCTCCCAGATCCCGCCACAGCAGCGTTCAACTCGTGCCAATCTGCACCATGCCCGGGAAGAGAACAAAAGAGACATTGCTGGGATAGAAGGAGGTGAGCCTGCAGAATGAGAATAACTCACATTTCTAAAGCCCCTTTCAACCCAAAAGATCTTCACGCACCTTACAAGCTATGAGCTTGTGTAGATTGAAGTTATAATTTTGCAGGTTAAGGATCTCGCCTAGATAGATAGATGAATCACTTGCGCCACTAGAGCTGATTACTACAAATGAATTCTCTCTCTGAACTGAAAAATGTCCAGGAGAGTAAATGTGTGGTTCAATTTTTAAATGTCTATAGAAGTTATGAATTGAACGGTGTCAGGATTTCACCCAGTGTCAGTTTTGCCACTGATTTCAATAAAGCCAAGGTTTAACCCATACAGGTTTTTTTGTTTTTTATTTAAATCCTCAGTTTCCGAGCATCTCTTCCAAAATTGAAGAGAAAACGTTGCTTAAATATGGTTATAGTCAGAAAAAAGGCCATGTAAAAATGGCTTATTTGCTCAAACAATCTGTTGTGTGTGTTTTCAGATCATATCTGTTTGTTATTGGCAAAACTGACATGTGAGTGACAGAATCAGCCTATATTGGCAACAGATAGTCCCGATGGGCACCGTGTTCCAGAAAAGCAATTGCAAGTGGTCACTTTGAAGTGAGACTATAGGCAAAATGGCAACTGTAACAATGACGTTGTGGGGTTCCTTCTGTCTTGGTACTTTGATGACTTCCATCACCATAGTATGTTTATTCCCTCTCAAATAATCCAGACCAAATTTGTTCCATTTACAAATCAAAAATAAGCCTGCCTGAAAAATGTCACCCTGGATCTAAATATCATTATTGTTTATACTCTGTTTGGCACCGTCAATGTGCTCAGCGCTTACAAATTACAAACATTGTGGCAATCCCTGCCCCAAAGAGATTACAGTGCCAACTCCCTTTGAGGGATGGTGCTTAGGCAACACTCTCTGCTCAGTATTTTCTATTGGTTGGTTTAGATGGCTCCCCGCTCAGCATGCTGGCTTTTGTGAATCCCATTCTCAGGTGTGTATCTCTCCCCATGCACTGTGTAGGGAGCTTGGACACCTAACCCAGGGTTCTGAATTCTACTAGGTAGCAACGTGCCTAAAAGTTGCCACATCCACCCTAATTGAATTGGCCTCGTTAGCACTGACCCCCCCCGCACTTGGTAAGGCAACTCCCATCTTTTCATGTGCTGTGTATTTATACCTGCCTACTGTATTTTCCACTCCATGCATCTGATGAAGTGGGTTTTAGCCCACGAAAGCTTATGCCCAAATAAATGTGTTAGTCTCTAAGGTGCCACAAGGACTCCTCGTTGTTTTTGCTGATGCAGACTAACCCGGCTACCGCTCTGAAACCTAAGTGCCTTTTGTGAATCTAGCCCTTAGGTTCCTAAATCTCATTAAAATCAATGGGACTTGGGCTCCTAAGTGCTGACGGGTACATCTACACTTCCGGCTGGAAATATAATTCCCTGATCAAGGATACAGACCTGCATTAGCTCTGATCAACCCAGCGTGCTAAAAACAGAAGTGTAGCTGCCGCTGTGCAAGCAGCGGGAGGGGCTAGAAGTGCGAGTACGGGCCTAGCACCTCGGACAGGTATATATTCGGGATGGCTGGTCCTTCCTGCTGCTCGAGCCACCCCCTCTACAGTCTGTTTTTACAATACTAGTTTGATCAGACCTAGAGTGAGTATGTCTCTGTGCTGGGAATTACATCCCCAGTTGAAGTGTGCACATGCCCTAAATTGCTTTTGAATCTGGGATGTAGGCTTCTAAGTCACTTAGGTGTTTTTACCAGTTTTACCAATAGCTGGATGTTTGAGATTACTATGACTGATGCTACTGCTGATTGGCTAGGAATTGTGCACACCGCTAGTTTATGGGCCCAGGATAAGGGCAGGGCAAAACATTTTTTACCAAAACTTTTTTTGGGGTGGAAAAATGAAGATTAGGTGACAATAAAATGTTTCACAAATATGTGTCAGTTTCACCAGTTTGTTTAGGAAACAAAAACAATGTATGCAACCTTCAACATTTGATTTCAACATTGACAAAACGCTTTGAGTTTTTAAAATATTTCCTTTACTTTTATTTTTTTTTAAATTCAAAAACATTTTTAAACGGTCAAAATCAAAATGAAAGATTTTGTTTGACCCCAAACAATTTTTTTTCTCAGCTTTTCAGTTTGCTGATTTTTTTTTTTTAAATTTATTTTCAGCCTGACCCAAAACAGATTTTTGGTGACCTTTTTTCAAAATTGCCAGTGAACTAAAAATATCAGTAATTTGCCCAACCATAGCCGTGATTTCACCCTTTGTCATTTAGACTGGGACAGGGACTGCTATTTACTGTATGAATTCTCTCTCTGACCTGGAGAGTAAATGTGTGGTTCAGTTTTTAAGTGTCTGTAGAATTTATGGGTGAAATCCTGACCCCATTCAATTCAGTGTCAGTTTTGTCAATGTCAGTTTCATAAAGAGCATAGGACAAGCAGGCCTCAGCCTTTTCATGCTGCTAGATGCTACTGCAATATAAGGGTACGTCTTCACTACCGGCCGGATCCACGGGCAGCGATCGATCCAGCGGGGATCGATTTATTGCGTCTAGACTAGATGCGATAAATCGATTCCCGAGCACTCTCCCGTCGACTCCTGTACTCCACCAGGGCAAGAGGCACAGGCAGAGTCGACAAGGGAGCGGCAGCAGTCGACTCACAGTAGTGAAGACACCACGGTAAGTCGATCTAAGTACGTCAACATCAGCTACATTATTCACATAGCTGAAGTTGTGTAACTTAGATCGACCCCCCCCCCCCCCCAGTATAGACCAGGCCTAAGTGATTAACAATAATAGAACATATGCATAGCATAGTTAGTATACACTAATCATAAAGCACTCTAGGAGCTTTCAGGATGAAAGCCATTGTTACCAAGGTAAGTTAATTTGGGGATGATTATTCTAATATGCATCATGCATACTTCTGAGTCAGTCCGGGCACGTTTTCATACTGTCCATGCCAGACACATTCATTGATGTCCCTTTTCTGTAGGCCTTTTCACGGTTGCATGTTTTGACCAGCTATATAAAACCACAAGTCAAAAAGCAGTCCCATTCCCCTGTTTTTCCTTGTTTTGCTCCTCTAGCATTTTTTTTTGGGGGGGTGGGGGGGGCAGAGTAATCTTTTCTCATAATGATTTACTGATCAAACACAACTCCCTCTGAGGTCACAGCCAAAGCAGATACCTTTAGGGCCGTGCAGCGGGCACCGGGCTCCACCAAACAGCAAAAAGTATTGGCTTCCACCTTTACAAACTTGGATGGGCTCCTCCAGCTGTCGCCTGGTAAGAGCAAAGATCTGAGTCCATTTCTCAGCCCGTCCTGGAACCCTGACTGATCCACACACGAATTCTGGCACTGGGTATTTTTTCCGCCTCCTCCCCTAAATGTTGTGGATTGCATAAGAGGCTAGTTTGAGTTTCGTCGTCTTATTTTAATTAGCGTCCATCACAAAAGCAGAGGGAGAGAGAGAGAGGAAATGCTGCAGTTTATATGTTTTGATATTTGCCACACTTCTCCAAAATACAGCATTCAACTGTGTGCCTTAGGATACATATAAATTCATTTTTTATCTAATTTGTCTGAGATCTAAGCTTCCTGTGGAGGTCTGAGATCAAAGGATCTGATTCCGTCTGATGTCGGCTCTGACACATAATGTGTGCTGACTTAGTTCTGTCTATAAACTCGCAGTGGGAGGCTGCCATATTCCCTTGGCACCTTTACATAGTGAACTTTCATTTCGGCTGGGGAGGCTGACAGGAACAGTGTTGATTGGAGCCATCGTGTAAATAATTCATGGAGAGATTTTTGTCAGAAAAAGGAAATCCAGCCACTTACAGTCTTTTAGGAATTGTTGCAAGACAAAGAGATTCCCCGATATGTTCAAATCTAAACAAGGATAACAATATCTTAAGCGAATTTAATGTGTGTGACTTGAAATGCCTAATGTTTGATTTCCCCTTATTTAAAATAATGTTGGTTTTGGAGCGAGAGACAATCAAAGCTACAGTCATTTTTGTTTAGTTTCTCCCTTCCATTTTTTTCCCTGTGAAGAAATCCCATATTTCTAATCCAATGAGATGTTTGGGATCTTTATTATTATTTCTGTGATCATGAATACGACTTAGATTACAACATCTTCTGGGTAGAGACCATCCCTTTGTTATATATTTGTACAGGGCCCAACACAATGGTACTGGGGCCTTAGGCAGTGCGACAATACTGTTGATGATGGTGGGTACACCAATAGATTCTAGGCCAAAGGGGACCAGTAGATCATCTGGTCTGACCTCCTGTATAACACAGGCCATTAAATTTCACCTAGTTATTAAATTAATGGAGATATCCTATCTCCTAGAACTGGAAGGGACCTTGAAAGGTCATTGAGTCCAGCCCCCTGCCTTCACTAGCAGGACCAAGTACCGATTTTGCCGCAGATCCCTAAGTGGCCCCTTCAAGGATTGAACTCACAACCCTGGGTTTAGGAGGCCAATGCTCAAACCACTGAGCTATCCCTCCCCCTAATTACACCTGTATTGTGCCCAATAACTCATGCTTGACCAAAGCACAATTTCCCAAAAGCCATCCAGTCTGGACCTGAAGACATCCAGAGATGTCTTCTCTCACTGCTAAAAAATTATGCCTTATTTCTAATTTAAATTTGTCTTGTTTCAGCTTCCAGACAGTGACTCTTTATTTACCTTTCTCTGCTAGATTGAAGAGCCCTTTAGTGCCCAATATTTCTCCCCATGAAGTTACCTATGAACAGCAATCAAAGTCACCTTTCAGTGTTCTTTTTGAGAAGTTAAACAGACTCAGTTCTTTTGAGTCTCTCACTGGAAGGCATTTTTCCAGCCCTTGAATCATTTTTATGGCTCTTTTCTGCACCCTCTCCAATTTTTCAACATGTTTTTTAAGGTGTGCACCAGAGCGGCATGCAGTATTCCACTGTCCAATTCAGCAATGCCAAATACAGCAGTAAAATCAGCTCCCTGCTCCTATTCACTACTCCACTGTTTATACATCCAAGGATTTCATTAGCCGCTTTGCCACACTATTGCACTGGAAGCTAGGTCCACTATGATCCCTAAATCCCTTTCAGAGTCACTTTTTTCAAGGATACACTCCTCTGGTCTAAGTATGGTCTCCATTCCTTGTTCCTAGGTATAACTTTGCATTTGTCTGTATTAAAAGAAAATGCATTGTCTGAACGATTTCCCCTTCCAAGCGATTCAGCTCACTCTGTGTGACTGCCCTATCCTTGTGATTATGTACCACTCCCCCAATCTTTGTGTCACCCACAAATTTTATCAGCACCGATTTTAAATTTATTCCCATTTATTGATGAAAGTGTTGAACAGTGTTAGCCCTAGTACCAATCCCTGCAGAACCCCACTAGAAACACCCCGTTTGATGGCGATTCCCTGTTGGCAACTATATTTGGAGATCTGTCAGTTCACCAGTTCTTAATCAATTTATTAGGTGCTTTAGTGATAGGTTATAGTGCTCATTTTTTAATCAGAATGTTGTGCGGTACTAAATCTTACAAAAAGTCTAAGTCAGATTCCATCTGCGCAGTTACCTTTATGAACCAAACTTGTAATGCCCTCAAAAAATGAGATCGGGTTTGCTTGAGAAGACCTGTTTGCCATAAAAGAGAGAAGGACATCACCAGTCTGAAAAGAACTTGATATAAATCAAATACAGCATAAGGACTTAGCTATATTAAAAGATCATGCACCAGTGTCACCACTACATCAGTATGGACCCCTAATGTTTTCTCTCTATACCAGGTCTTATACTTGTCTATTTGTGTACTTATATGGCTTCCTTCATTGTAAATAGATTTCATCCTCACGACAGCTCTGGGAAATGGGGAAGCGCCATTATCCCTATCTTCCCGATAGGCACAGGGTAGATTAAGTAACTTGCCCAAGGTCACACAGCAGGTCTATGGCCAAGCCGGAACTAGAATACCCGAGTCCCTGACCAATGCCCTCTATACTACTGTGGCTTAATTTGCTTTGTGTCAGTGTAGCACATCTTCATTTGGGGTCTGTGCCAGGGTAACTGCACCAATCAGAGCACATTTTCCTAACATGGGTGGGACCTACATTAGAGTCCAAGGGGCCCTAAATGCATATGCTGTAGGTCGGTTGTTTTGCTAAGGATATATCATGCTGGTTAAAGTGCATCACAGTCCGACCTCCTGTATATTAGTCTTGCCTTGAGTGCAAGGGACTGGACTAGATGACCTTTCGAGGTCCCTTCCAGTTCTATGATTCTATATTGCAGGTCATTAAATTTCACCCAGATACCCCTATATGGAACCCAACAACTTTAGTTAGAAAAAGTGTTTCAGTCCTCAGGAACCTAAATCGTTGTGTGCCACAGGCAAAGCCCAGGAGAGTCCGAGGTGCCACCACGCCCGATGCCCATGCAATGGCAGGGTGGGATATGCCCAGATGACCCCAGCAGACAATCCTTGCCTCATGCTACAGAGGAAGGCAAAGAAGTCCCCAAGGTCCCTGCCAGATAACTGTAGATAGTAGGGAGGGGCACAATTGGAAGCTTTTGTGGGGACACGTGACCGCCCCATGTGTTGCCTCTGCCATTTGTGAATGGCACCTTAATATAAAATGTGAGAAAAACAACTGTTGTCATATGAATAATTTGTGTTAAGTGTGGAGATATTTATTTGCTGGTATGTTTTATATCAATATATTTTTAGAACTTGCTTATAAGGGGTTAATAAATGACTAATAGATATTCAATAGATGTTTAAAGATTGTTAAAGAGCAATGGCTCTCAAACTTTTTTACCGGTGACCCCTTTCACATAGCAAGCCTCTGAGTGCGACCCCCCCCTTATAAACTAAAAACACTTTTTAATATATTTAACACCATTATAAATGCTGGAGGCAAAGCAGGATTTGGGGTGGAGGTTGACAGCTCACGACCCCCCATGTAATAACCTTGTGACCCCCTAAGGGATCCCGACCCCCAGTTTGAGAACCCTGTTATAGAGTCTACTAATTAAAGTGCAATTTCCCTTTAACAGTCGTTTTCCAGTGACCACCACACTTCAGTTAGCAAAAGGCTCTAGAATGGAGCAGAGACATAAACAGGAAGGGAAGAAAAAGACAGAGACCTACTGGTAAGGTAAAGAATAAAGGGATTTTCTCTTGCAGATATGGAAGCAAATGGAGTACCAGGAAACACCGCGAGACAGATAAAGGAGTTGCATCAACAGACGGTTAAAGCCATGTCAATGCGGAAGATAAGTACTGTTGAACATAAAAGGAAGAGTAGAGAGAACTTATGCATGACTAGGAAACATGACAGCAGCCGTCCATTACATGGAAGAACAGCTCTGTGGGGTTCTCTGGAACTTCAGCAGCATGGCGCCAAGGAGTTCTGTGACTGGAAGGATACCCATCAGCAGCTGTTTGCTTGCACCCGTGGAAAAGAGATGGGAGGAGGGGAACCTGTGCCCCAGAATGTGAACAGAGAGAGGCAGGAGACTGCTGTGGGATCTTGAGGAGATGTGTAAGGGAAAGGATGAGCTGTGGCACCATCAACATGAAACATTTTCGGGGAGGGAATCCATTGGAACATGGGAACTTGAGATGCTTCTTCCACTAGTGTGGTCAGAAAAAACATGTTAGCACTGGACACTTGCAAACATTTTAGGACAGTTAACAGTGAAGACATGTTCTTAGTGTTTAAAGCAGTACATCTTATCTGTCTATCGTTTGTTATCCTGCTCTCCTTAGTCCCTGATTTAGCAAAGTACTTAAATCCATCCCTATTCAGAAAAGCAGGTGCATATGTACCACTTCATTGTGGCTCAAGCATATGCTTCAGTACTTTCCTGAATAGAGATGGATTTAAGCAATGGCTTAAAACTCAGAAGCTGCTCTGCTGAATTGGGGGCTTACCCTGTGAACCCCTCAGGACTGCAGCCTTCCCTTCTTGAATGTTTGGAAATGCCTACCACATCATGGCCACTGCCATTATTGTTAATAATAATAATGAACTGGGAGGCTGGTCTGATTCATAGATTCTAAGCCTTGTGATCATCTAGTCCAGGGATCGGCAACCTTTGGCACACGGCCCATCAGGGAAATCTGTTGGCGGGCCGGGACGGTTTGTTTACCTGCAGAATCCGCAGGTTCGGCCGATCGCAGCTCCCACTGGTCGCGGTTCACCATTCCAGGCCAATGGGGGCGGCGGGAAGCGGCGGCCAGCACATCCCTCAGCCTACGCCGCTTCCCAGAGCCCCCATTGGCTGGGGACGGCGAACCACGGCCAGTGGGAGCTGCAATCGGCCGAACCTGCAGACGCTGCAGGTAAAGAAACCGGCCCGGCCCGGCAGCGGGTTTTCCTGAAGGGCCGCGTGCCAAAGGATGCCGATCCCTGTTCTATCATCCCCTGCAAAGGACATAGTAAAACCCCTAGGACTAAAGGGTTCAGGACTGTTAGAGGGCTTTCCCTCCACCCTCCCACTTCCCTGGTTCTTGTCAGGCAGACAGCAAGCAACAAAAGACCAGAAAGCCGAAGTGCAGACAATGCAATGTTTATTGGGGTTAATTTCCAGCAAGCATGATTCCAATTTTCCCACCCACTTCCTGTTTAACCCCAGTTTATATAGTAATATTCTCAGCTATTCCTTAACTAATCATTTTACTGAAATTTAACTAGCCAATCCTAACATATTGTAACATAATTCTCTAACCAATTATATCCCACGATCCTAATTAACTTACACCTAGAAAAATTAATTATACAGCAGACAGAAACAATTAGAAAACCAGACAGATTAAAAATAGAAAAGTGGGGGCCGTAAAGATAAAACAATATAGAAATGAGGGTTTCACAACCACAACCACTGATAAGTGATTTCTTGCCAGGCAGATTTCTTGCTATTAAACTAAGTTTTCTTTAACCACTTTCTTATCTGGTGGTGATGGGTACTATCAGGACAGGATCGTCTTCCTAACAGCCCGGTACCACCTTATTTCCATGTGACTGGTTTGGAATGTGAGGACGTGACCGTACGCTTCCCAGTTTATGGCTGGTCCTGCTGCTTAGCCTAAGAACAAGGCCTCAGACTATCCTAGTGAGAGAAGGCTCATACAGAGGCAGACTTGTGATTTTAATTCTTTATTTTATACCTCTATAACTATCTTTGTGATAAAAATACACCTACATTCTTAAAGTATAGGCTTTTACAGGCAGGCCTGCATATCTATATTCTAACAAGGACTCTGCGGGGGGCTTGGGATTCTCAACTCTTTGCTAGGGTCACTGGACTCCTGGTCTATCAGATGCTATTGGCCTGGAAGGGGAGAAACTATAAATGACCTGTCGGCAGGAGTTATAAGAAGACGCCACTCAGAACATGGTCAAATGACTGTTGGTGGAGTGTGTGTGTGTGCGGGGGGAAACTGAGGCAGAGATGCTGTTACACCTTTCACAGCCATGAGAGGGTGCTGGCTAGCAGAGATCTCCCCAGATGGATTCCCTGTCTGCTCGGCCATGCAGGCCCTCACATTGTATTATTTTAAGTAGGTGAGACTAGAAAAGGCTTAAAAGTGCCCAGGTTGCTACTGGACTTTGATGGCCACTAGCCATAAAGGAAATTGAAGCACCTGAACTAGAAAGAAAGAAATTAATGGAGATATCCTATCTCCTAGAACTGGAAGGGACCTTGAAAGGTCATCGAGTCCAGCCCCTGCCTTCACTAGCAGGACCAAGTACTGATTTTTGCCCGAGATTCCGAAGTGGCCCCCTTAAGGATTGAACTCACAACCCTGGGTTTAGGAGGCCAATGCTCAAACCCCTGACCTAGCCCTCAGAAGCAGGTACTAACTCTGTCCAGGCTCATTCCAGGTCATCTAGGATTCTAGAGCTGGGCCCTATTTTTATAGGAAGGCCCATACGTGGTCCTGGCTCTCCTGTATGTCTCCTCTGAAAGAAGGCATTTACAGCAGCACCAGGGCCTCCTTATGTTCATGTTGGGATGCTGGTCCAGGATTGGGTCAGAGAACAGTCGGTCACATGTAGACTCACCCACACTCGCTCCTGTACCACCCCAGGCTCATAGTTTCATCGGGACAGATGCTCAGGTGGTGTGAACCAGGGTAGCTCCATTAATGAGGCAGATCCTTACCTGACTTAAACGGAGCAGTGCAGATTCCCACCAGCTAAGGTCAGGCCCATGGATTTGAAGGCCAGAAGGGACCATCCTTTCTGCCTCCTGCATCACACAGATTGTAGAATTTTACCCAAATCCTGCAGTGGCCAGAATTATTCTCCCTTACTATGTAAATGAACAGGATGGGACCCAGTGACCTGGGGGGCTGAACAAGAGGCTAGCACTTGGAAAGACATTCAGACAAAATTCAATGATTTGGACACCATTGCCTTCCCCTCATCCAACACAGCCTATTACAGATGCCTTGACGTGGTGGAAGAAGCATTCTGCATATTATAAATATACTTCTCCCTTCCCCCCATCCTTAAGTAACTCTACTCCTAAGTGTCTAAATCACATCTGAACAGCGCAGGTGCAAAAAGTATGTAATTACAAATGTCAGAATGTATGCAAATAATATGCAAAAGTAGTATCTGAATACTGAATATAAATAGTATGCAGAACTTGAACAGCACAACCTTCTATCTGAAAAATTGTACATATCAGTAACACTTAAGGGTTTTAATTAATCCCTTAATTCAAAATTCTTGTATTTATTCCATATTTTGTTTAACAGAATATATAATGTCTTGCATGTCTAGATCTTTAAGGGCTGTAATGAGCAGGGATAAAAACATAGTTAAGCACAGAGTTGTTGTTCTTAATTTCCAGCAGTGCTATGGGTTAGCTCAAGTGACTGACATTGCCCATTAAGCTTGTGTGATAGCAAAAGGAGATGGTGAGTTACAAACAGGAAGCAAACCCTGGATAAAGAGGAAGGCCTGGAGGGGGGTAATTACTTGGTTTTAGGAAAGAAGGTACCATAAGGTGATCAGAGAGAGGGAAGAAGTGACAACAGGTGTTCATGAGCCTGAATTAAGTTTGCTGTAACTGTAACACCAACAGACCCTGGTTGTCGGGATGAAAGAGAACCAGGAAAGGACAAGGTCACAGCAGCCAAAAGAAAAGGTAGTCTCAAGAAAAGCACCAGCCATGGTGTCAAAGGCATCATGGAGAATGAGAATAGAGGGAGAACCTTAGGCTTGGAAGGAAGAGGAAACATAATTAGAGACTTCTGGGAGGGCAGTCTTGGTGGAGCGGAGAGGACAGATGCCAGATTGCAGAAGATGCAGGAGTGAGTCGGAGGAGGCAAGACCAAAGCACTGAGGAGAAACAAGCCCACTCATGAAGCCTGGGGAGGAGGAAGATGTGGGCAGAGGGAGAGAGAAGCGGAGAGGAGGAAAGTTTTCCTTAGAGTGGGAAAGCAAAAGCCAGCCTGACCAGAGAAGAGAGCTGGGAGGTGGTTATGTTGCACAAGTTGAGGTGTTGGGTCTGGAGGGGATGGGTCAAGTTGAAGGACGATTCTGAAGTGAGGTTCAAGTAGCTAAGGCTCCTGGCCCAACTGCAGGGAATTCTGTTATCAGAGCCTATGGCCTGCTCTCTACTAGGACTTTCCCTCTCTTGCAGCCCTAGTGTAGACAAGGTGCCAGCAGGGTTTTAGGCTCTTTTGGAAATTTAAGCTTAAGAGAGCAAGACACCCCCTGCCCTTGAATTTGAATGGGAGTTGGGCAGTTAATTCCTTTGACAATCCCAGCCTTAAGCACTGCAGCCTGCTCTGAGCAGGGTTGGAAGACATGGGTTGAAATCCTGGCTCCATTGAAGTCAATAGCAAAATGCCCATGGGTTTCAGTGGGGCCAGGATCTCACCCATGCAAAATAAAAATATCTGCAGCTACCTGGAGCCCTGTGGCCACTAGCACTTGAACGCTCACATGGTTGCAACCGACAAGGTAGCTGAACTGGTGTGTTAGTTTAGCCCACAATGCCTGGCCTGTGAGAATCCCTAGATGCTGCTGTGAGCAAGTTTTCTTTTGTGGCAATGGGTTTTCCCTTCTCCTCTAACTTCTGAGGCAGAGAGGGAGCTGTGTGCCAGACAAATTAGCCTACGGCTTTGGGCCAGAGTTGATGAGACTTCACCAAGATACAGGCACAGACTCGTGGAGAGAGAAAAAAAAAAAAAGAGAGAGAGAGAGAGCCTGTGAAAAATTAAAATGACAAGG
Organism: Chrysemys picta bellii; assembly: GCF_011386835.1. Classification (NCBI taxonomy): domain Eukaryota; kingdom Metazoa; phylum Chordata; order Testudines; family Emydidae; genus Chrysemys; species Chrysemys picta. Next base: position 15,037,862 of record NC_088793.1, read on the forward strand.
CTGGTTAGGGAGTGGAGATAACTGGGATGTAGTGAAATTAATTGCAGTCTGGGTTGAAAGAATCGTGTTCCTAAAACAAAATTTCAACTTCCCCTTCTCCTAACAGCATCAGTGAGATTATAAACCCGTTCATTGCCCTTTTGTGTTACAAATACAACTATTTGTTATGATTATTATTTCTACAGCGCCAGAGGTATGCATGGCATTTTACAGGCTTGTAGTCAAAGACCCTGATCCTGCAAAGACTCATTGGGTAGTTCCGTTGGGTGTAAAATGGAGCACATCCCTAAATCCTCACTGGATTGGGGCTTAAATGAGATGTGACACTTCTAGTACGTCTACACTGCAAGTGAAGGGGTGATTGTACTATGGGTTGGCCTACCCACATGAGCTTTAATCTAGCTAGCGTGGGTAGCAACAGCAGTGTAGACACAGCAGTACAGGCTAGCAACCAGAGTATGTACCCAGGCTTCCCGATGGTTTTGGATTCCGGCATGGGATTCAGCATGGGCTAGCTACCCAAGGTCAAGCCCTCAGGGGAGCCTGGGTATGTACTCTGGTTGCTAGTCCATTAATGCTACCACAAGTATACCTACCCGTGCTACAATCACACTTTCACACGCAGAGGAGAGGTACCCTTCAGGTGGCATGAGGGATATTCAGTGCCAGTGTAAACATATTCCCAAAACAAAACAAAGAGGCTGAACAGTTTTGGAAAATGAAATGTTTCTGGTTTTTAGTTTGTGGTTTGTTATCTCCCCCCCCCCTCCCCCACCCCCCGCTCCTTTTTTCATCTTGCCACTGGGAGAAAAAGGAGCAAAAAAACAACAACAATAAATGGGAGGGGGGAACCGAAATGGAAAATATTTGTTTTCTGTTTTGAAAACTAAAACATGTTTTGGGCAGGGGCAATTTTTTAGTCAAAATAATCCAATTTTTTTCAAAGCAATGCGGATTTCCCACAAACCCTTTCCTTTTCAAACCCAGAGCGTTGCTTGCTGAAGGAAGTCTTGAAAGCAACACGCTGGCCCACAGTAGTGAAAGTTTTCTCGGGCACCTCTCCTTAGTACAGGCTGCCTGCAGAGACAAGGTCCGAGTCCTTACAATTCCAGCTGAAGTCAATGGGTTGTCAGCTCTTCGGAAAATCATGCCAAGACCCGAACAGTGTTCACATTATTGGTGCACCCATCCAAGTAAATTACTACATATTACTGGAATTGCTTGTCCAATACTGCATTTTATTCTATGATAAATTTCACCGTTCATTAGGGCTGTGATCCACAAACCCATTTAAGCACGTACTTAACTTTAAGCATATGAATGATCACATGCCAGCTTTGAAGCACATGCTGGAAGGATTGGGGCCTGGGTTATCTGATTCATTTCCCAGTAGATCATTTTGTCCATCCCCATGAATGGATTGTGCGTGATTGGATGAATGTGTTTTTCCTACCATGCACTTTGTCAATTTCAGACTACAGTGAAGATGACACATATGTACAATATACAATACAAATTATACTAACCCCCCAGCCCCCAACTCTTGCTCCCCCTCCCACTGCTGTCTCTTCATGCCTAGGTGCTGACAAAAGTTATTTGTTGTATTTCCTCCTCTTGGTGAGTGACAGGAGACTGGTGTCAAGTGAGAAAATGAAATGTAAATTTTATTAAACACTCCTCTCATCTCTGTGTATCAATCCAGATTCCAGGCTAACATAGCAAATCAAATCCTGTCTTTGCCAGGCCTGAGGGCAAACGAAGAATCATTTCTCCTTAATACCATTGCCTCCTAGTAAAATATTTTTCTGTTTAGTAAATGAAAATTTAAAATGCAAACCCTGTTTTAATCCCAGAGAAAAAGCTGTGCATTTCAGGGAAAGAATACTATACTTCATTCTGTTCTGCCTTGTGCTTTCTTCTTGTTTTCAGACCCAACAATGATGATTAGCTGCAGTTTAAATGGCAACTCCCATTTAAGTCTTGTCCATCGGGACTTTCTAGCTGCATGTCCATCATGGGGCTTAGTAGCAGGTCCAGGGATGATTCTGATGCATTTAATTTGAAATAGCATTATAATCACGGCAAAGAATTGGTGTGTGCAATGCTGCTCCCTACTGGATGGAATTGAAAATGCTCAGCTGTGTGTCAGAAGCTCTATACTATCAGCATAATCCTTTAGCTGCAGTGTTAAGGCCTGTGTGTTCAGAAAAGGAGGATCTCCTTTCCGACCTTGCTGTTTCTGTGAATTTAGGTTTTCGATCAGAAAACTGTTCTCAGCTCCTCGGTAGACCGCCAGGTGGACTTCCCCAGAGACGGGCTCTCAGGGCTTCCAGGCTCCGTATTCCTGGGCAGCATGGAAGCCCTAGGAACCTTGGAGTGACACAGTGGTGCAAAGTCTTCACTGTTCTTTAAAAGCCAATCCTGTCTCTGACCTGACAAACTCATTACACCACTTTCATGGTATTTATCCATGAAGGGTGGCATGCACGGTCTCTACTGAGAGCTTGTAACTTATCAGAACTCATAATCACTGTGAGATGTGAGCATGTGTAATAGTTTAGGAACAATGTAACTATATTGAAAATCATGCCTTGTGGTCTTGGAGTCAAAATGAATCACCGGGGAATCATGTCTTAGTGATGATCCATTCAAGCTGGAGGGCGTTGTCACCCCTCTCTGGCTAGCCAATTACAAAATGTACTGCTCAGTGGTCTACCTTTGTACCAATCCAGAAAAGTCAATGGAAAACCATCAAAGACAAACTATAAACTTCAAAACCACTTGGAAGTGAAAAGGAATGGCGGGACTGTGAGGGGAGGACCCTGCCTGGGAATAAAGACAAAAGGCTGATTCGGTATATCACAGGGTGGAGAAAGACACTCTGCATCCATTCACTGAGGAGACAGCTACTTGAACAGGAGTGTTTCATGAAAGCTTGGATCCTGGTTCCTCAGAAGCCAGCCAGCTCTGCAACAGACTGAACTTTTTCGGAGGGGGGGTTGGAAGCGATCTACGTTGTTAGATAGGAAAGGTCACTATTAATGAGTGTAGGCCGCTAATTTGCATTGTATGATTTTGTTTTAGATTGTAACCACTCTCTTGTTTCTAGTGGAATCTCTGCTCTTTCTTAAGAAACTTTCTTTTGTTTTATTCCGAGTGCTCTCAAGTGCTGTGCATTATGCAGGAGTGATGAGATACGGTAAGACTGGGAAACAGGGCTACGCTGTTGCTGGGGCCCAGAGATTGCTGAGAGTAGCTGGATCATAGTATATTAGGGTTGCAAGGGACCTCAGAAGATCATCTAGTCCAACCCCCTGCTCAAAGCAGGACCAATCCCCTGACAGATTTTTGCCCCAGACCTCTAAATGGCCCCCTCAAAAATTGAACTCACAACCCTGGGTTTAACAGGCCAATGCTTAAACCACTGAGCTATCCCTCCCCCCTGGATAACACGAGGAACACTTCAGTATTGTTATCCTGCAAGGCAAAGATAGGGCTGGGATAGCCTGGAGGAGAGGGCTTGAGTGGAGGCCAGGCTGGGGGAAATAAGGGTCTGGAGACAGGAGAAAACAAGTTGAGTCTCAGTCCTGGATACGCTGAGAACTGTCACACTCACATCCTAAGCTCCCTGAGTTGCCTGGCTTCCCACTCGGGGAGCAGTGGCAAGGATTTGAAAAGGTTGAACTGAAATGCTATTTTGACGTTTTCCAAAATGAAATTCCAGAATTCCCGTCCCACGGGATGGTTATTCCCAAATAATAGAGGAGGAAACAGAGGCACAGAAAAGTTAAGTAACTCAAAGGTCACCAAAGGGAATCTGTGCCAAAGGAATAAGCAAAAAGCACCTAAGTCTCCTGATTCCCTGTGCTCAGCTAAGTTCTCTGTCCTAGACGCCTTCCACACAGAAAAGTGCGGTAGGCTATACCAATAATAAATACCGGGTGAGGAAGGATGCTTTTGCAGTTAAGGCCCTGGATGGGGACTCAGAAGATCTCAGCTCAATTCCACTCTCACAAACTCACCTTGGGTGAGTCATTTCATCTCTCTGTGCATCGGTTCCCCATTAATAAAATGGGAAAGATACTCCCTTCCTCCATCCCTTGTGTGGCATTTCTTGTTAGACTGTAAGCATTTCTGAGCAGAGACCATCTCTGACAATGTGCTGGTTGAGTGACTAGCACAATGTGGCCTCTACCAAGATCCGGGCCAGTGGGAGCTACTACAAATAAATAATAGTAATAACATATGCAGCCAAGTTGGTTGCATTTTCAAAGCGCCAAGATTAAAAAGGTATATTCTGTGCCGAAACGCTTTCAAATCATATGAATTGCCAGCTCCCCTAATATCACTATTCCCTCCTCCGCCTCGCCAACTTAAATTCTCCCATGCCTCAAGCTACAGGGCTGTTGGGACTCAGAGCTCTAGATACCTCCACGCAGGAGATCAGTCATTTCACACTGCCAGTGGGCTTCTGTACTATTCTAATACAGAACCGATTGCACATTATGACTAATAATGTTGGCTGTATGAAAGAATTATTGGTATAAAGACTGAGAAAGGCCTCCTTGGATTTCTAGACAGGACAGTCTTGATTTGGAGAGAGCAAAGCATAAAATAACTTCACGGGCCTTCCAGACTGCAGTAGTCTTTTGGAGAGAAATCCACAATTGGTGTGTGAACTTGAAACTAGGAATATATACCTGTAGCAAAACCTCTTCACTCATGCCTTAGAGTCCTCTGTGTCTGCCCACCCATAACGCCCCTTCGGCTACTAAGATTTGCCGGTGAAATACTTAGCGCTGCTATTATTATTAATTTGTATTACAGCGGCACCTAACGGCCTCTGCCAAATTTGGGGCCCCATTGTACTAGGGGTTGTATACACACACAGGGCGAGACAGTCCCTGCTCTGGATAGACAAGCCAGACAAAGGAAGGATTCTCATCCCCTTTTTCAGGTGGGAAACTGATGCACAGAGAGAGTACGTGACCTGGGACAAGTCCCTTAGAGATCTGGCAGTGACTTCAGCTGCCTTAAAGGGAGTTATGGTTATTTTGTCTCCTTAATTACCACTATTTGCCCCAATCAGGGACCAGGACCACATTGTAGCAGGTCCCGTACAAACACAGAAGAAAATGATTGTCCCTGCCCCAAAGAGCTTACAATCTGAGTAATAATAATAGTAGTTATGAAAGCAGCCAGCACTTCGTCTGTCACTAGGAAGCGGCAGCAGTGGGATTGATATGCTGGAACAGGAGTTGGGCAGAATCTCTGTTCTAAAAAACACTCCACACCATGAAAAAGCGTGAGTAGCATTGTACGAGGCCACCTCTCTCTCAGCTTCATATGGTGTCTGCCGCTGGCTGGTTATGAACTGGTGTTGGATTTGAATACATCCTTAGGGCCAAGAGAAAGGGTTCTGATGTCCATTTTTACATGCACTGATGGACCACCTTAATGAACTAAATGGTGCAATGACCTAACACAGGCGTATGTTCAGCCTTAAAATACAGATTGGCCAACTACAGAAGGAAGAAATTACCGATGGTTGGGCCTCAAAAAATAAAGACCTGATTCTGAGGTTAATTACACAGATTTTATACTGGCAACTCTGTGGGCTTCAGTGGAGTTACGCCTGACTTACAACGTGATAAATGTCCCCTACTATCAGGTTGGTTTTGGCTAAGCACCAAGAGTTCCGATGCGTAGGTGACAAGGAAGCACTAGCTAAAACCCTCACCATCTCCATTACTGCAACATCCATTCCTCTGGGCTTGATAAATGCATTTCTTGCCCCACTCATAATGCTGCTGCAAAGAACATTTTCCCAGTCCATTGCTTTTAACATGTCACCCTTCTCTTTGCCTCCCTCCATTGGCTCCCTCTTCTCTATCATATCAGACATAAGTTGCTTGTCTTCATGTTCAAGGCTTTACACAGCTTATCACAACCCTACCTATCGCCTCTCATTGACTAGCATGCTGTTGCCTGCCACGCTGACCAATTTCCTTGCATTCCTCTCCTGCCTGTATCTATCTGTCTCTTGTTTTATACTTACATGAAAAGCTCTTTGAGGCAGAGACTATAATTTTGTTGTGTGTTTGTACAATTGAGATATGACTTTATTCTGAAAATGTTCAATTGTAGTACAGGACGATTGGTAGTTAGAATTGGGGGAGAAGGGGATTGCCTACATTAGTTCATCAAATAGCTCCTCTGCTTTAGCAGGATGATGTATATGGGATTCTCAGAGAGCACATAATGAGATGGGCACGTTATAATAATCTGAATAGAACAGAATCAACTTCCCACCACCACTAAAGAATGTAGCAGATATTAAGCCGATTATACTCTTGATCTTAGCTCACATGTATGTTTCAGATGAAAAAAAAAATCAAGCAGATGATCAAGTCTGTCCCTTAAGAGCATCATATACATAATTCCCTTGACATCAGCTGTTGTATTTGGTTCAACGGGGCAAATATGCATCATCTCAAGCTTTATTGGTATATCATCTTGGGTTGCATAATGCAGGATTTCTACTTGCACTCAAGGGACATCAAGATTTGTTTTTTTTTAATGAATTTCATACCCACATAATTTTACTGGAAAGTGGTGAGTATGATACCTGCAGAGGACGCCGTAGAGAATATATGTAAATAAGTCAAAATGCATTACGGCTGCAGCCTGAAATTGGCATGTAAGAAAAGTGTTTGTTAACCAGGGACAATAGCAGAATCCTAAAACCATGGACATTTGACACACACATACACACACCACTCATCTCTCTCTCTTTCTCTCTCTCTCTCTCTCTGTCTCATTAAAGGGCTTACTGAAGAATATTGATTACTAATGTAGCCCAACCTCCCCTGTCCTTCAGCAGCAGCAGTGGTAGCTGCAAGTTGTAAACTACAAACTGCTGCATGTTGGGAGAACATCCTTCCTTCCAGAAAATATCCTCTGCTCTCCCCGCAGGAAGTTGTAGCACTGAAGTTGTGAGCATGAGGCAAGTGGAGAAGAGGCTGCTGGTCTGGAATCCTGTTCTATGTTTCCTTACAGCAGAAAACTTTGCCCCTGCTGGTTTGTTCGAGTGAGTCGGATCTGAGGTCAATACACACTGACACACAGTGCAGAGCACACTGAGGGACCTCAGGCCCCATCTTCCAAAACTACATTAAAAACTACAAGGCAGACTTACCCTGTCTTGAACAACCTCTTACTGGGATGGGGAACGGGAGGCTGGGTTGCATTAAGAAGACAAAAAAAAAAAAAATCCTGAAGACATTCAACTGTGATATGATTCCACTTCTGTGTCATCGTATAGGCCAAATCATAGGGACGGAGGACTGGAAGGGATCTCCTCGGTCACTGAGTCCAGTCCCCTACAGGAGACTGGACTGTTATATGAACAGTCATACAATCCGTTCAGAAAGTCCCTCCACTTGCAGTGGGCCTTGTGCAGGGGAGTACAGCTGGAACTTAGGGAGGTGCAATCCTTGCCTTCAGCCCACGAAGCAGCTTCACCACAGCCCCATGACTTGTGTGCAGTAAGTAGTGCCATCCTTGGCTAGTTTCCCCTTGCATAGTGGTACACTCAGTGTCCACCCCAACCATACCTCCCTACCCATGACCCTTCTCAAACTCTTTCAACTCAACCCCCATGAGGTGACGTTGATGGCACAATAATGTGTTGTATGGATGAGATCCAAGCCCCAAGCCCCAGGCCAGATCTCTGCTGCCTGCCCCTTCCATAGAGCTCTGAACCAATGCTACTATTCTCTTGGGGTTAACCACTGTGGCATCTCAGTGCTGACAAAAATGCCTTGCTCTTCTAGGGTGCTTCCATCCAAGGATCTCAAAGTGCTTCATAATTGTTGATGAATTATGCCTCACAAGCGTCAAAAGCAAACCAAGGTTAGGAGACTCACCCAAGGACATAGAAGAAGGTTGTAGAACAGTCAGAAATAGAATCCAAGAATCCCGAGTCTAAGCCCTGTGATTTAACCACAAGCTCATCCCTCAACTAAAGCATCTACATGCCCATGCAGGGTGGAGGCTTTGGATTTTTTTGTATTTTTAATCCCCTCTTCCCTGCCACCCCAAAATTATTACTGAGGACATTTGCAAACAGGATCTTCTGTGATCTCCTAGTAACATCTAGGAGGAGCTTAGCTGATTTCTAGAACTTAGTCTCCAACGGAGTCAGTAACTAAGGCTGGTTGAAAATTTTCAATACTTTTTTTTTTTTTTGTATAGGAAATTGGGTTGTTGACTAAACGAATAATTTTGCAGAAGGTGTCTGCTTTCCTCAAACTTTTAAACTTGAAACTTGTTGGGAGTTTTTAGCCAAAATGTTTCATTTTCATAGTTTTTCTATTTTCTGCTGTTGGCTCTTACTTGTAAAAACAAAACAACACACACACACACACACACACACACACACACACACACACACACACACACACACACACACACACACACACACACACACACACACAGCCAGGTCTCTGTCTTTTGGTGTAGGCCAATCCTTTAATCTTTGAGGTAAATGCCAGTTGTGAAGATAAGGGAGAATAGGAATAGACTGTGCCATGTGCCTCTTGAATTTATTGTATGAGGTGGTGTCGTGCGTTCATGAATTTTCAGTTGGTGGTTACATTGCTGTCTATTGATTTTTATTTATTTTACTGTGTGATGGTTGTTCGCCTCTTTGGATGTGTTGATTTTGAACAGCAAGAGTTCAATAAATAAAGTTATAGATAGAAGATACAGGAGCTTTACTTCCTATTTCATTAATGGTCTGACAATGTCAAAATTATACAGTCAAGGCTGTTATTTTTGTCTCTAGGGCAAGTGATCACATTCAACCTTTAACAAAAAAATAATTCACATCCTAATCCCTAACTCCAAAATGCTATTTGGATTCATATACACAAGGACAAAAATAAACTAAATTAGAATGTTCTGCAAAGTCATTGTCAACATTCATATTAAGGACAAAGGGATGCATCCTGAGCTGCTGTAAAGCGGACCAACTTCCCCACGGAGCTATGCCGATTTACACCATTTGAGGATCTGGCCCGGAATATTAGTAATGCAGTCACCAACCCACATAATGCACCCATCCCAATTACCTTGTAATAACTCTAATGCCCCTTAGAGCAGTTTCAAACGGTGTCTCTGATCTCCTTGCTAAGACATTTAAATCTTCTGTTTCATTTGCATGGTTATCCAGCAAAATGGCTCATAGTGTTTCTTTTCTTGTTTGCAAAACTGGGGGACGGGGGGGAGTGATGGAGGGAGAACATAGAAATGTGAGGATTTATCTGTGTTGCAGGGAAATTATTCAAATCTGAAAACTTACTTTTGTTCCACAGGAGACTTGCTTGAAGGCTTGGAGTCTCATGTGGGCAGATAGCTTTTTTTTTTTTTTTTTAAAGTCTTACCATAATTAGTATTTCATCCAGTCTTGTTTGACGTCCACATGCGGCACTGAATGCACTGGGAGGACAATTGATAAAACCCGGTATCCTTGCTATTCTAACCTATTTGCTAACCTTCCTGGGTCAGCAAGTACACAAAATTACCTACAGGCCAATTTGTTTTCACCACAAAAAATTAGGCCAAGCAGAGAACAGGAGAGAGAGAGAGAGATGTAGTAAAGGGAGGCTGAAGGCCCAGGTCCTTAAAGGTTTTTAGGCCCCAACTCCTCTTGCAATCATTGAGAGTTAGGCGCACCTAAATACCTTTAAGGACCTGACCTAAGTGCTTTACTGAGTCAGGGCCTAAGGCCTCCTTACCTTCTAGACTCTATATAATTCTGCTCCTGGTGCCTTCTCATTTTTATCACCTACTGCCCTCTCTCACACCCCCTATCCTCTGCCATTTCTACTCATGATGTTCCATCATCTCCTCCCACCTTGCACCTCCACTCACCCCTTCTTCCTGGTGCAGCCTCCCTCTTCCTGTTGGACCTTTGCTCCCCTCCTGCAGCTCCCCATTTTTCACCTAATGGTCCACCACTGATTATGCCTCCAGCACCCTGCATTGTGATGCCCTCACTTGACCATGAATAGCTTAAAAAATAGCATCACAAACAAAACAAAGGTATTAAAATTGTTTACCTGAGAGAGTTCCTCTGTCTCCCCCACAATTTGAAAGTTCCCCATTTCTATCTGCCACAACCTCTGGTTCGATCTCTTTTCTTATTCATCTGGGAAGCATTTTTCCTCCTGAATCAACAACAGAAGAGAGACAAGTGGATACCGACTCCCTTGGTGGGCTCAATCATCTGGAACTGGACTAGCGTGAATGTGTCCCACTGCCTTCTGCTGGATGGAATCAGAACTGCTCAGCAATGTGTCCTGGGTCCTATACTGCTAAGAGCCAAAAGAAAATTTTCTTTTGCTCAAGCAGTCGTGGGGAGAAGAGGGGCTGTGATTTTGGAGAAAGAAGGACCTTGGTCCCTCTTAGGGTGTGGAATTCTGAGCATCCAGCTGTGAAGGCTTAGGCAGTCATGGATGTGTTGCAATATATTGCATTTGTCTCCTGTTTTAGAGTGAACAAACAGTGTTAGAGTCTTACTGTAAATACACAATAGTGCATCTTTAACACCTGGACAAACTGGGTGCTATTAATCTCAGTAGAATAGCACATTGCTCACAGGACACTGGAAAGGCTCCATTGTCTTCTGTTGTCAGTGCTGTTACTATTTTTTTTTTAAAGGTAAATACTAATCACACACATGCTCAGCACAAAGGAAGAGATACTTCAAAAAAGCTGACCAAGGAACGCACAGTATTTACTCCCTCAGCTGCAAATCGGCACTGAATAAGAGTCTAAAGAAGCATACATTAACATTCAGCTGGCAGTCACTGCAAGCTGTAATAGACATGAGCATTGACTAGACCCAATATTAGTGATGGTACTGGGAAACCATCCTAGCTTTTGGCTGCCTGAAGGCAGCAGTGATCCCCAGCTTGTCCTATCTGTCAGTCTATTTGATCTCCAAATGAATTGCTTTTGATAACAGCTATATAAATGCAGAACTGTTCCGCTGGGCCTTCTTAAATGAGACTCCTCTCTTTCATCTCCCAGTCATTTCAAAAAGCAGATAGACTTGTTAGAGGTTTTTAATGCAATGATTTATGTTTTATCTTGCCTGGTTTGAGGCAGCATTTATTTAGCACTAAATTCTTCCCAAGCCTATATGTGAGGGAGAGATGTTTGAACACAGTATTTGGGATTTCAGATAGTATATGTGTGTATATATACTCTGTGTGTGTGTATATATAAAAATAAAGTGTGTGTATATATGCAAAGGTATCTATGGGGTGTGTATCTGTCTATACATACATATTTCTGCTTCGTTACAGTAAAGCAGGTGATTAACCTTGTTTGCAGCGAGCCGTTAATCTGAGCCACCTGGAATTTTGCACCTCCAGCAAAATTAAAAGAAAAATATTTGAAAACCCTCTAACCAGCATCCCGATTAGGACAAATAATTAACAATTTTTTGGGGGGTGGAATCAATCTTCATTAAGTTTAGTGAAAACAAATTCCTGGCACTCTTAAAATGAGTGCTTTGTATCTTTAAAAAAAAAAAAAAAAAACAGGTATGAAGTCAGATTGGTTTTCTTTTTTGTTCTGGGTATTTTTCAGTTGTTGAATGAGTGTCCACAGGTATTCGATTATAAAGAGTGGTTGAACGCTGGCTGGCTGTTATCATTCATATGCTTTTTCATAAGAAGCACGCAGCAATCCTTGCTGATGGACATCTGGTGGAGAGAACTTTATTTCTCAGAGGCATAGGTAACCCAAGAATACATATCTAGACTGCACATCGGAGAATGCAGGGAAATAGGTGAGGCTGAAAATTTTCTCTTCCCTTAATGATATTTGCAATGGAAAAACAACCCAACCCACTTATCCTGATTGTGTGGTCATGGGGAAGCTTCAGGTAACAATGTAACATGCACAATGCAAGGAAGAGAAAAACACTCTGGAAGATGGACTGCTCTTACTCGATGTCTCTGGAATGTGGAATTCATATTAAGACTTAGGAAATCCGCCTCATCATTGGAAAGTGTCAAAGCTACCTATTCTGTTGCTGAGTTATGTAGATTGTTGTCCTCCCTCTCATGAGGGATCACCGTGATTCCTGCAAAAGCCTTCTTTTGTGCCACTGAGATAAAACACAAGAGAATAAATTGTAGTGGGTATATCTTAACTGGTCCTATTAAAATAAACTAGCATCTGTATGTTAATGTAACAAAGCACCGTGTAGTAATGGGCAAAGAGGCCGCTGTTACTTTGAAATGATAGGGTTAATTTTCTGATTTGAAAGAAATAGGGATGGCATTTTCATAAATGCTAGATTACCTATTCCTGGGACTTGTGCTCTTAGGCCACTCGGGTGCTTTTGAAAAATCCCACCCTAGATTCCCATTTTCCTTCAGGGAGGCATCATGGTCTAACTAATGGTTAGGACATCTCCTTTCTTGCTGTGGGAAACCAGTTTTCCAAAATCAGGTGTGACCATAAACCCAGAGGTTTGCTTAGGCCCATCTCTCATTAGTAGTTTTTGTAGCACAATCACTTGGCAATGGCTCTTTATATATGGCCAATAAGAAGCGGTCCAATTCTCCTCTTGCACCAGCAGAAATCAGGAGTAACTCCACTGAAGTAATAAAGGCTTTACCAAAGTAACACTGGTGTAAGTGAAAGACAAAACAGACCCCAGGAACCTGCTCTGAGGTGCTTCCTGTGCTGTTCCCATTGATTGTAAACTCTTCAGGGCAGGGGCCACTGGCCAGATTTTTAAAGGTGTTTAGGCACCTAACCAGACAGATAGGCAATTTGGAAAACCCCATGATTTCAGTGGTAGTTAGATGCTTTTGAAAATCCCTCTAGCCACTTATATTCATCTTCAGATGCCTAAATATCTGTGCAAATCTAGCTACAAATCACCTCGGGGACTGAGGCTTTAAAGTGATTTAGGCCTTGGCTACACTAGAAAAGTTTTGCTATTATAGTTGTACTTGCATGTCTCTGAATGCAGGCACAGCCTACACCGGTTTCCTGACCAAAATAAGCTATACCAGCAAAATATATATATGTTTAAAACAGTATAACAGCATCTACATTAGGGCTTATACAGCATAGCTATGCTGATGAAATAAATCACACCCCCTAACTAACAGAACTCTGAGTACATGTTTTAAGTGTAGACCAGGCCTTAGACACTTCTGAAAATTTTTATCCTGTGTATGTCCCTCTCTTCATCTGTAAAATGGGGATAATGCATGCTGCAGAGCTGAAATCACAGATACCTAGGTCTAAGTATTAGACCTACTTTGGGACAGTGTCTCTATTGCAAGAATCAGAGGGGTTAGTCTGGATCTGTAAAAAGCAACAAAGAGTCCCGTGGCACCTTATAGACTAACAAATGTATTGGAGCATAAGCTTTCGTATGCGTCTGACGAAGTGGGTATTCATCCACGAAAGCTTATGCTCCAATACATATGTTAGTCTATAAGGTGCCACAGGACTCTTTGTTGCTTTCTATTGCAAGAGACTGCCCAGTGTGCACCAGCAGTGGGGCTCCCACACTAACAGCTGAAATTGCTGAGAGCTGTGTAAAGTGTGTGTGGGGGCGAGGGTGGCTGAAGACATCTTGGTGAGTGGGCAGCTGGCGAAGAGGCATGGCAAGTGGCTAGCAGGGTGGCTGGTGGAGAGGCGCGACCATCAAGATGGCTGGTGGAGAGGCGTGGCAAGCGGCCAGCAGGGAAGCTGGTGGAGCGGGCCAGAGCAGAGCCCCACAGAGGCGTGGCAATCAGCCGTTGGGGTGACGAGAGAGTGCCCGAGTAGTGCAGCATGTAAGGTGCCTCCTTACCCCTTGCGCCCCCCCGCTGCCTTCCACACAGGGTGGGAGGTGAACTCTGCGGATGAACCTCTGAACTTTGGGGCTGCCCTGGCCAAGGACAGCAACTGTGAGTGGGGTGCAGAGAAGGAATGGGCATATTAAAGGGATTTGGGGGTTGCTGGACTTCAGACCCTGAGGGGAAAAGGACACTGCCCAACCTACTTGGGGGTGGGTCTTTTGCTCATGGTTTGTGTTTATGAGCCCTGGTTGCGATGTTTTCCCAAATTAGTGCTGAGTTAATGCCCTCCTTTTATTAAACATTTTTGCTATACTCACACTCTGTGCTTGCGAGAGGGGACGTATTGCCTCTTAGAGGCGCCCTGGGGGTGGTGTGTAATTGTCCCAGGTCACTGGGTGGGGGCTCGAGCCAGTTTTGTGTTGTATTGTTGAAAAGGAACCCCTAGATACTGAACACTGCCCTTGTTGCTGGCTTCACCTGACAGAAGGGTTACATACAAATATACTGGTAGGATTTTGCTTAGATACAAAATGTATATGGTGTGCCTCATCTGCACGCACAACCCATACCAATAGATGCTCTTCTCCCCCAGATCTTTGCTAGAGATTTCATCATGACCTGGCTGCATCCCCACCCACAAAGTAACGCCATTCGGTATACAGGTTGTCTGCCTTTTGCACTCCCTTTCAGTCAGCCACTGAAACAAACTGCAATTTCCAGAAGCCTTTGTGCTGAGGTTTATTAGCTTTGAATGTTAGCAGATTCACAAACTTCTGGGAATTGTAGTTTGCTAGCTGGAGGAGGCAATGCAAAGTCTCAGCTGAACTGTCTCCGCCCCCCTCCACACACACACAAATGTATTACATGAATATGTGAAAAAGTGAATAGCTTCTTCTTTACTTCCTTGGATTTGGAGATAAAAAATTCAACAACTTTTCTTTAATATAACAGTGTAGTTTTCTGTTAATGGACACAACCTGCTATACAGCATTGTCAAATGGTATAAAACAAAATAATAATAATAATGGAGATCTCCCATCTCATAGAACTGGAATGGACCTTGAAAGGTCATTGAGTCCAGCCCCCTGCCTTCACTAGCAGGACCAAGTACTGATTTTGCCTCAGATCCCCAAGTGCCCCCCTCAAGGATTGAACTCACAACCCTGGGTTTAGCAGGCCAATGCTCAAACCACTGAGCTATCCCTCCCCCCCTAATATAGTCTTTACAAGACTAAAATGTAGGACATACTATTTTTAAAAAAGTTTTATAAAAGTAAATATAAGCCAAAAAATCATGTTTCTTTTTCAAATTCTATGTCATAAATGCTGTAAAATAAATTAGAGTTTTAAAATAAATGTGCATACAATGGTCCAGATTCTCATGTAAACTAACACCCCTTTTAAAGTGTAAATTATGTTTACACCCCCATTAAGACTCCTTTTCACTGCCAGAGTAGTGTAAAGGGCTCTAGTGTAAATAAAAATCAGGCTCAATAAAGTTAAGGGGCCTGATTCTGCTCCTATCGCAGACAGTGGGAGTTTTGTCACTGATTTCAGTGGGAACCGGAGTGACCGGGTCCATGGGGTTATCAGTAATATAGGTCAGGTTCTTAAAAATTAAATCTTATTTCTGAAATACTGTTGTTAGGCTCCTAAGTCACTCTGGCCTTTTGAAAATTTCACCTCCCGTTGAAAACATTTTTGAATCATTTTTTTTTTTATGATTTGCGGGGAGGGGGGGAGGAGGTTAAATTTTTGACAAAAAATGGGAAATAATATAATGGTTGCCAAGTTTCAACCTGGCTCTAGTCACATGAGCAAGGGGCTGATCCTGCAGTCCCCTTCTCCCTCCATTCAGGGTACGCTAAGCTACAATCCGGAGATGTGGTTGTTGCAGACATATGCATACCTGAGCCGGCTTGCTAAAACTAGCAGTGTAGGCTCAGCAGGCATGGACTCCAGTTGCCCATAAGGTGAGGATAAAATGTGGTCAAGGAGCAGCAACTGGCTGAGAAGTAGAAAAGGAAGAAGAATAAATGGCCTATCTTTTTCCCCACAAGGAAATAAATTCATAGTGGTTTTGCAAAGAATTAGCATTAGGATCGGTATTATTGAATATGTTTATTAACTACCTGGAGCAGTGAGGTGACAAAATGTGCAAAGGACACAGTTACTTAGTTTAATCCAGGCTAGCGAAGAATGTGAGAAACTTCAGAGGGATCTAAGAAATCTAGTTGATTGGAGCATGCACTCAATGTAATGTTGATCATATAATGTATAATGGAAGGATCAATCTGAATTACCTCGACAACATGCAAAAAGAACAGGAGTACTTGTGGGACCTTAGAGACTAACAAATTTATTTGAGCATAAGCTTTCGTGGACTACAGCCCACTTCTTCGGATGCATAGAATGGAACATACAGACAGAAGATACTTACACATTCAGAGAACATGAAAAGGTGTGAGTTGCCCAACCAACTCTAAGAGGCTAATTAATTAAGATGAGCTATTGTCAGCAGGAGAAAAATAACTTCTGTAGTTATAATCAAGATAGCTTGATTATCACTACAAAAGTTTGTTTGTTTTTCTCCTGCTGACAATAGCTCATCTTAATTAATTAGCCTCTTAGAGTTGGTTGGGCAACTCACACCTTTTCATGGTCTCTGTATGTGTATATATATCTCCTCACTATATGTTCCATTCTATGCATCCGATCAAGTGGGCTGTAGCCCACAAAAGCTTATGCTCAAATAAATTTGTTAGTCTCTAAGGTGCCACAAGTACTTCTGTTCTTTTTGCGGATACAGACTAACACAGCTGCTACTCTTAAACTCGACATCATGGTGACTGAAATTCGCCACTTTGGAAGAGAACTGGTGCATCATTGTGGGGAGCTCAGTGGAAATCTCTACTCCATGCACAGTGGTAATGAAAATAGCAAAGATGTCTGGGTGTATCGGAAATTGGTGAAGAGCATGCCTTCTCCTTGAATACTGTGCTCATTTCTGGTTACCTCAGGCAAGCTTCTCTGCTGTGAAGAGGGCATTAGGGAGCAGCTAATGGCTCCCTAACTCTCTGCCCAGCTCTGGCCTTGTCCAGCTTCTGGTCTGGAGACTGCTCTACCTTGCTCCAGTTGGCAGTGGGTTCCAAAGGACTACATGGATTAGGAAGAAACTTTACTACAGGCATATCATTGCATAAATGTTTGTTATGTGGGATTTTACATCTTCTAGTACTATCCACTGGGGAACATGGGATATTGGACTACAGGGGCATTATATGCTGTGTCCGCTATTTCTATTCAAAGGGATTGAAAAATACCAGTTTTTTTTAACACAGTAAATTCTGAATTTTTTTCATTTAAAAATATTACTCAAATATTTTAATTTTTTGATGAAAACCTGGTACCAGAAACTGTTTTTATTGTTGCTCGGTTTGGGGTTGTTGTTTTTTTCTACTTGGTTGGGGTTTTTTTGGTTGGTTTTTGGGGGGAGATTTTGGTTTGTTTTGAAAACATTGCTTGGAAACAAATTTGGTTTTCAGTTAAAATAATTTTGGTGCTCAACACCCCCAAACGATATATATTTTTAACCAACAACTGAGAGGAACAAAGTTTTTTTTTAAAGAAATCCCAAAACATTTTATTAAAAATACTTATTGTTTTCAGTTTCCAGGTTTTGTTGAAAGCCCATAAAAATTTCCACCTTTTTGTATGTGCGGGTTTTGGTAAAAAAAATAAATAAATCAACCATTTCTAGCGCCGGTGAAGCTCTGATGGGTGCTGCTGTTATTTGGACCATTCAAAAACAGCTTAGGATGAATATAGGAGACCTAGCATGTGGGTTTTATGAGAGAAGGAAGTTATAGCTCCACACAGAGACAGAACATAGCGCTGCTGTCTCTTGTGGGCTGATCCATCAGCCATGCACCACCACCACTGCCTAATTATGATTCAACTTCAGCCATCACTAGCTCCCAGCCAAGCCCCAGTCTTGGCTACATATTGAGTAGGCTGAGACGTTACACTGTAAGAGCCTGTGATGGAGGCCACTCAGCTCTCATGAGCACCTCCCTGTCACCTGGGTTCTTTCCTTTTGATGGCACCCTCTGTTGGCTGTTGCCCTTGTCAGGTGGGTCTTCAGCGACTCACACGCATGAAGAAACCCATTCAACAAAGGTCCAACAAGGACTATCACTCTGCTTGTGTTAGTGTCTGCAGCTCTGTGTCTGGGCCAGTTCTCAGCCCCTTCTGGGCTAGCTTTAAGACTGTCCCTACACTGCTACAGAGCAGTTCCCCCAGGACTTCCTCCCTGGAGACCCTTCGCCTTTAGCAGTTCTCTAGTGTCCCTTTAAGTCCTGCCCTTCACTTGGGCCTCTAAACAAGACTTATCCCCTTTTCGGGGCTTAGGCCATCCTGCAAGTGGCTGGTGGGGGGACCCAGCCTCACCCACTACTCCGGCTTCCAACCCAGAGACCCTACATATAGCAGCCAGGTGCTTCTTCCTTTAATAATTGCTACTGCTATTCCCTGGGTCATTTCCCATGTAGCCCCTTCCTCTTCACCCTTGCCTCAGGGCTGAAGTTCTTCCTCATGGAATGCCAATGTCCTCAGAACCCATCTTCTGGGTCTCCTATGAGCTCCAGCAAGGAGCATCTTCCTTGCTCCTCTGGTCCTCACCAGCAACAGGTCTGCTCAGGTCCTGCAGCTACTTTTAATTGAGCCTGCTGGGCTCTGATTGGCTGCTTCCCTGAAGCCTTTCTAGGCAGGCCTGGAGGACCTACCTTCTCGGCTCCTTTTCTGGGGTGGAATATGGTAGGACTGTGAGGCCTCCAGCAGGGGGCCTCAAAGGGCCTGGTACTCCCTGTGACAGGTTCAGGCATGAAAGTAATATTAAACACTTACCGGTAAGGCGGCCCGGCTCTGGGCCCCCAAAAGACTGGAGCCTCGGGCGGAAGGGGCGGGACTGGGGGGGTCAGCCTCCCCCAGCCAGCCCATACGTGCTGCTTGGCCCGTGTTGCCCGGGGCTCTGGTGGTGATTTAAAAGGGCCCGGGGCTCCGGGCGCTGCTGCGGTCACGGCAGCTGGGAGCCCTGGGCTCTTTTAAATCACTGGCCCCAGGGCAGCCGCCCCTTTTGCCCTCCCTGTCAGCGGCCTGGGGGGACAAAAGGGGCAACAACTTTAAAGCACTGCTGCAGCAGTGCTTTAAGGAGGATCCTTTGCCGTGGCACCAGTACTGGCTTCTTACCGGTACGCCGAACCAGCCTACTTTCACCCCTGGACAGGGTCTGATGAAAGAGCAATGTAGAGCTGAATGTTGTGATCTTATGGATGGCATGGCAGCTCAAACCATCTTGTTATCTGCCCTGTTGGCTTCATAGTCATATTGAAGAGAGGAAACTCGAGGTGCCCTTACAGCAGAGACTTCAGGACAGTTGAGCAATCACCATATGAGAAAAGTATGATCTCCCTGCCTAGATCCTCAGTCTTGTCAGCAATACCTCATGGTATCAAAGCAGCTGATAACCAAAAGAATCAGCTTGGAGAGCAGGAGTGAAATCCTGGCCCTACTGAAGCCAGTGGGAAAACTTCCATCAACTATAATAAGGCCAGGATTTTACCCCAGATCTTTTAACCATCACTGAAAGAAGATAATCCACCTATCAGATCAGTCCTCTCTTGCACCATAACGAGGTCTAAAACCAGACTACAAGGGAACAGTGAAAGCCAAAAATTTGAGATAAAACCAGAGCTGATGTGTCTATGATGCTTTACGGAAAATTCTGCACTCAGTTACATTGGTGTAAATTCAGAGTAACTCTTCTGAGTTCAGTTACACCAGTGTAATTGAAGGCAGAATCACCTGAGTACCTCGGCCCCAATTTAAACGTAAGGACCTGATCCAAAGCCAAATTAAGTCGATGCAAAGACTCCCACTGACTTCAATTGTCTGGATTCGATGTTTAGTCGAGACATGACAAGAGATGGTGTTCCTCCTGGAGTAACAGCATCCTAAGGCTACATCTATATTACGGAGGGGAGGGGATCGATTTCAGATATGCAAATTCAGCTACGGGACTAGCGTAGCTGAATTCGACGTATCTGATCCGACTTACCCTGCTGTGAGGACGGCGGCAAATCGACCGCCGCGGCTTCCCCATCGACGGCGCTTACTCCTACCTGGGCTGGTGGAGTACGCGCTTTGATTCGGGGATCGATTATCGCGTCCCAACGAGACGCGATATATCGATCCCTGAGAGATCGATTTCTATCCGCCGATCCTGGCGGGTAGTGAAGACAAGCCCTAAGAGAAATTCTGTGAGACACCACAAGATGCTCTGATTTCCAGCTAGATCATCCACATTATTTTATTGGTATAGCCTTCTTCACATCAGAAGCATGTCTTAAGGAGAGACTTGAAGAAGCTACTGGTCAAGATCAGAGCTCCATTGTTTTAGGTGCTATACATACAGGTAGTAGGAAACAGTCCCTGCCCTGGAGAGTGTATAATTAACTAGACAAGGGGCAAGAGAAAGGAAGTATTATCGGTCTTTCTGTGCCTCAGTTCCCCACACAAAATGGGAATAAGACTTGAATTTTCAGAAGACCTCAGCTTCCACTTAGGCACCAAAATAAATGCCCAGGTTTTTCAAACAGTCCAATGCATTGAAAACCTGGCCATACATGTCACAATTCACTGAACACATTTGAATATAGCTGATTGATATTTTTCGTTTGAAACACTTTTTTGATTTAAAAGGAAAAGAGGCATTTGAGGCAAACCAAAAATTTCCATGGGAAATGTCTCATAGTCTTCAAGGCCAGAAGGAACCATCAGCTCATCTTGTCATTTTTTTGGACAATTTTTGGGGAGTTTTTTGCAACTGAAAACTGAAGACTTCGGGCCAAAACCCAAATATGTTCCGTTATTAGTTTTTTGGCAAAACCTTGAAAATTTTTGAAGAAAACCTTCTGCAAAAATGAAGATTCTCACTTTCACCATTTTTTTTCTGCTATAACAAAATATGTTTCCTGACCATCTCTGCTTTTGCTTATCTGGCATTTGTGTAGATGCCTAGATAGGAGATGAGGTCTTTTGAAATTATGAGCTCCTTTATGAGTGACAAATGCTTGAGAACCTGATCCTAAATGACTTGCCCAAGATCACACAGAAAGACCATGGTAAAGCCATGAATGGAACCCAGCTCGTCTAAATACTAGGTCAATGACCTGGTGAGAGAAAGGATCTTCATGTAACAATCAACTTCTTCCTCTTACTGGAAACCATCAACCAGTGCCTCAGTGAACAAATTCTCTTGTGATTTTCTGTAGATATGGTAAGGGAGAAAAACAACAATAACTATCACTTTGCACACTCTGTGTAATGTCACAGCTACCTGGTCCATTGGGAATACCATTTCAATGGAATTTCCATACATACCATCAGTGAATGCTCTTGTATTTTAAACTGGAGAGCAGATCTGATGAGATCCAGGGGTAGGTTTTTTGTTTGTTTCTTAATGGGAGTCAAGGCAGCTGTTTTTGGTGGTGCGGGGGAAGGAGATGCGGCATGTTTATATTTTCCCCGTGTACAGTATCACTTATTAAAATCCTGTTGTCCTGACCATTGTCGCTGCCATTGAAGTCTGGTTTATTTACTTGAAAATCTGATTTGTTTCATTTTATTACTGTGTTTGTGAAGTAACTGATATCAGATTCTGCGGGAAAGAACTGCCATTTACCAGCAGGCTATGATGGCTCTGACTCCGTCTGCAGGCCCGATTTTGAGGCCTAGTCTGCCCTCGGGGCTCCAGCAGAAATAAGATTACTGGCAATAACTGCTTTGAATAACAGACACAACTCAGAGAGCATAAAATTAGCATAAACACAGCATCAGTGTGTTCCCTCAGTGGATACGAGACAGGCAGGATATGGAAAATTGACTGAAATGGGGTCAGACAATGCAGAAATCTCCAACACAGGAAATTCTGCCTAGCAGAGAGGAGGTATTACGGCTTTTTAAAAAAGATATTCATGCAGTTTTAATGATAAAAATGTTAGAACAGATGAAAATTAAAGCTGCAGCATTGGTACAAAACCACCCCAAACATAGTCTTTCGAGCCAAATGATTATTAACAATTCCTCAACTTTTCACTCCTGAGGGTATAATAATAATAATAAACATAGATTTGCTGTCTTTTAAAATTGATTTCTCTTTTGGGGGGGTTGTTGGGGGGCATGATATTAATTTGAGGAGGATGCACAGGTTTTGTTCGTGAGCAGTAGAGACAGTATTTTAAAGCATTCTTGTCTCTTTATATTTATCAAATATTAAAATGGAAGATGCTACTGACAGATCCAATAAAGAAGAACATTAAGACGGGGACACCGTAGCAACTATGATTTTGCCATTCTAATAACAAGATTCCACAGATACCATGCACAATTGGATTATCAATGGAGCTCTAGATAGCTAGATCCTCGTATGTCTTGATACAAAGAGCATTGGATGTTGGAAACTGATGCATGCTTGGAAATCTGAGATCAATGAGGTCTCCATGTTTCCTGAAAAGGCACATATGGGGAGCATTTACCTCATAACCTGCATGGCATTTGGGGCACTGTTTTCAAAGCAGCCTCCTTGAGGCTGACAGAAATTCCATGTGGGTGTAATCCATATTAGGAGAGTGAATGGCTTTCTCCTGCTAGAGCAGAAGTGGATTATGATCAGTGTGCGAGTCCTTAAAAAAAGAAGTCTCGGAACATTGGGCGTAATGCAGGACTCTGAAAAGGCCAATATTTTTAGTACTAATAATCATTGATTTCCTTCACAATGATCAGATGTATTGGACACCATTCTGGCTCCCCCAAAAAGTACTGAAATGGTGTTCCAGAGCACACCTGTTGTTCCTGGCACAACTCAAACGCTGTTTATGACTCTTCTTCTGCTTCCCACTGATGAGCATTAGCCCTTCAGCTCAAGTGGAAGAGGCTGCTAACTTCTCAAAGGCTCAAGTTCAAAACCCCTTGAGTGGGGCCGATCATGAAGATGGTGAGCCCTGCATTTACTGTATAAATTGAAGATCCACGTGAACATGTAATAATAACCCTGAGGAGTCTCAGGCCAACGTACAGGAAGGTTATCCCTCATGCTCCTCCTCTGAAATAGTAGAAGCAAATACATGGTGATGTCCTAGGTTCCGCCATGGCTGGCTGCACTCTGTGGCTCCTTCCTCTGGTGGTGAGAGTGAGAGGGACAATTAAAGTATCATTAATGAATTCCTCTACATAAAATGATTCTGAGACCATGTACGGAGGAACATGCTATGCAGGGCGGGAGTCCTCATGCTTTTTCCACCTACTTCCTTTACCCATGTGGAAAATTGGCCATGTGTGTAGTTTGCAGGGATAGCAGTTGGCAGCTCTACAACAGGGATGTTGAAATATTTTTTGTAGCCTCTTTTCCCTCCATCCCAGCGGGTCCCTTCACTGCTTTCCTAGAGACTTCCACAATTCTGTTCCCCTGACACAGTAGAGATAGTCAACGTTGTCCAAAATTCAATTTGTCCATGATATTTTTCAGCCAAAGGTTAAAATTCAGCGAGATGCGCTTTTCATGAATTCCGGGGCCTGTTTTTAAACCACCTATGGAGCTAGTTTGAATTTTTTTGAACTTTAACAACAACAACACAATCATTACATTTTTGAAAGAAAGGAATTTAGAACAAATGTTCATGAAAATGTCTTTTGCATTTTCAGCCTGCTCTAGAGGACAGCAGATGGGCCTTAGCTTGCTATGCTGAGCACAATAAGGTCCCGAAACATCAAAAGTCAGATCCTTATGCCCTCATGATGGAATCCAAGATGGAATCCAAAACAAGATGGAATCCAAAGTCAAGCTAGGACCCTAGCTCTTAGAGGTGAAGTTTCTGATCTTTTGAAGAAAATTGCATAACATTTCTATTGCCCAAAATTACAATGGTTATGAAATGAGATCAAGCCAGACAGTGGTGGTAGGTGTTGTCTAATTAACCAATCACATCTTTGGGATCATGTCAGATCTTGGAAGAAATAACGATTAGAGAGGCATGAATCAGATTGGGTAAGACTAACCCTGAAGGATTGAGGTTTTAAAAAAAACTGCAGTTAACTGCTTCCTTTTCTTTTTTCTTTTTTCATTTCCATTAGCCTCAGCCCTTCCCAGTCTAAGCCAGGCTCAGAAGAAGAAGAACCAAAAATGACAGAGGATCTGTATTTCTGGTCATGCCAGAAGTAACCTTATGAGAGAGCCTGTATTTATGAGATTTCA
This sequence comes from Chrysemys picta bellii, assembly GCF_011386835.1. NCBI lineage: Eukaryota > Metazoa > Chordata > Testudines > Emydidae > Chrysemys > Chrysemys picta. The sequence continues at coordinate 15,062,054 of NC_088793.1, forward strand.
AGGCCAATAAGCTTTATAATTAAGCTTCAGCTCTGAAATGAACCTCTTTACAGTATGCCCATGTTGTCTGTTAAAATAAGCACTAATTGACACCCTCCCATGCTGGCAGTCCCAGCAGAGAGACTCAGAAGATAAAGGCCAGGAAACTGAGCTACCTTCTCAGGTGGTCCTTTCAGGTCAAGGGTAAGACATGCTTATGTTGTGTGGGCATAGTTTACAGTGCTGCTGCCTGTGCTGTGTAATTTCTGTGGATAAATAGACGACTCTGGTCCCCAAAGCCATCAATCTAACAGCTCTCATCAGCACTGGATTCATTAAATAAACAAATGCACATAGGAAAAAAAATCTGATTTATAGGAGGCTTGGATTCCAGCCACGGTTTTCCTATGGAATAATCACGTTCTATTTCCTTCTAACAAAGGACCCGTAACTGCGCCCATTGGGTTTAATTTATTTAATCAAGATTACAATGGATTTTGCTGAAAGGGATAGAATCAGGCGCTCAAACAGTGTAGCATACTCAGATATAGGTTGCGTGCAGTTTAATGCAGTAATGATAATAAAGCAAGGCTCTGGTCTCACAAACCCTTACACACACGAGTAAGCTGAGTCACATGAGTTGACAATGGTTAGGCGGTTGGTGTGCTGAGCCAACTGCCTGTCATGCTGACCAGTATTCTTCCTTGTGCTGACCTGACTGTCTGTCTCCCCCTGTTGTCTCTTGTCTTATATCTAGATTAGATGCTTTTTGGGGCAGGGACTGTTCTTTTGTTCTGTGTTTGTACAGCACCCAGCACAATGGGGTCCTGGTCCAGGAGCGGCACACCTAGGTGCTATGGTAATACAAATAATAATAATTAATAATAAATTAATAATAAGTAATGGTTCTATTGACTTCAATACAACCTACTGTATGAGTATAGCTACCTGTGTGCTTAAGGGTCTGCAAGCTCATTAAGGAAGATAGTACATCCCAGATACGAAGATTAAAAGGGCATTGCCAATTTAAACACAAGTCTGTTTCAACAACTATGTTATTAGAGTTACTGGCCCCTCAGCTGCCCAAGCCCTTCAGCCATATTTGTGATTTTATAATATCCTATTTTTAAAACCCAGAAAACCCACATAAAAAAACCCAGAGGGAATGGCTAACTTACTGACAATCCTGCACCATGCTACTGAGCTTTTCTGTGGAATGTGCCAGCTCCCACTGAAACTGGTTGGTGATGAGGGGATTCAGCAGAGCTGTTCAGAATGTGAGAAAGATTTTTCACATTAAATTTAAAAGAAAAGTCAGATTTTTTTGTTTGTTTGTTTTTGTTCCACGGGTTTCAAACAGGAAAGATTCATCCAAACACTTCCAGGGACATTCTTAGAGAAAATGTCCAGTTTTGAAAATTTACATTTTAAAAAACTGCCAGATTTCAGTTTTTAAATATTGTTCCTCATTGACCTTTCTTTCCCTCTTTTTTAATACTGTGCCACTGGAAAAAAGGGAGAAAAAGTAGAGGGGAAAGGAAAACAAAAACCTGAAAAGACAAAACCACCATTTTTTTTAGACAAAAGAATTTTTAGAAAATTATGAAAATTTCCCTTTTCAAAAAATAAAAGGCCATTTTTCAATGGAAAAAAAAATCCCACTTGACAATTTTCAATCAGTTCTAGTGCTAAGCATCTCACGGTAGTATGTAACACTTCCAGGGTCAAGCCATAGCACCTGTGTTTTGAGGCGGTTTGAGTCTGGGGTTTGGTTCAGGCCCATACAAATAATAATTGACAACAATGAAATGTCACAAAGGCCCAGTGAAAAGATATTACTGGGATGAGGTGGACACTAAAATATTGTGGGGGGGCCATCATAAAAATGTTCACCATCAACTAAACTCGTTACCTACGAATGGCTGTGTGGGTTGGATGAAAATGGCAAAAAAAGAGATTGGGGGCTCTGGTTTTTGCCAATCTCTGTCAGCCTAGTTTTAATTCTTAAGAACCAACCTCCAATTTTAGGCCCTATTCTGGGCAGGACTTATGCACATGAGGGTCTGGATCCTCAAAAGTACTTAGGCACCTAGCTCTTAGGAGCTGACAGTGCATAAAGATAAGTATGTGTGTAAACCTTTGTAGGATGTTCCAAAGGGGTTAAGACAACCACTGGATGACACCTTTGCATCTGAACTTTATTTCTGAAGAAAAATGACTTTTTGATTAAATGGATATTTCTCGCGGACACAAAACGTCATTTACCATTTTTGTTTTTTCAGTGAAAACCAGAATAATTTCAATGAGTTTTATTTGAGGGAGGAAGGGGACCTTTCACTTCTCAACCATTTCTACTGTTCTGGGCCTCTAGTGTTCTGTAGAAATGGTCATGAATTCAAGCTCTGGATCCCAACTTCCTCAGTCTTTGTGAGTGTTTGCATTTTGATCCCTTGTTCTCAACCTGCATCCACCTCTACTAAACAAGTTGGAACATTAGATCTGAAACCTCTTCAACTTCTGGATCTGATCGAGGCTGTGAAATTCAATAACACCAACACTTAGCTGACAGGGGTGCTGTGAGCCTAAATTAATTCATTAACATATGTAGAAGTCTTTGCAATCCTCGGATAAAGGCTCCATGGCGCAAGCATTCATGATCATATTTCAAGTCACCATGAGGCCTAATTTTCACTCTCTTAGTTAGTTCCCTCAAATACCAGCCCCCAACAAAATCCCATTGGACAATTTTCCCATGGGGAGCAACATCAGGCTCATTGTTTGTTAGTTTATTAAGTGACTCCTTACTTGCTCAGTTGTTAACATCTAGTGGCTCGTTAATCTGTTGGAATTTGGCTAAGGCGCCAGGATTAACACCCTTAGTCTTATCAAAACAGCCTGCTGCCAGGGGAATCTTTAATGACCACAAAGTCTGGACCTTAGTTTTATATCTCTTCTGAAAGTCTACACCTCTAGGAGGTCAGGAGGGACATCTGAGGAGGGACTCAGCATTGTACAGGCTTATCAGGTTTTTAACTTGTTACAGGTAGGCAATAAACTATATAGAGTATTCAATAAACCTGCTTGCTTTTTAATTTAATAGTGAAATTTAGGGCCCGACTCAGTGGTGGTATAAGCTACAGATTGGAAGGAAATTGATCAGAAGTCAGGTGAAAGTTGCAAAGTAGTGTTACTTGCACTGATGTAGCACTCTGTGTAGTGTGCATTGCTTTGGTAATCAATGGAAGTTGTACTCACTTACACCAGGGCCGTGTTTGGCCCCAGGAGTGCTGTGAATGGTGCGGTGGTAAGTTGCACCCCCTTTTAGTTCTCTTTCCTGCTGTCCCTTATTTCTCCCATTCTGCCCCCTTGGTGTGTAAATTACACTCACTTTGCACACCTACTGAATGCCAGGTCTGTGCAATTACACCAGTTAATGTACACCTCTTGTGACTCACTCACATCTGACATCACCATTTACATCACAGCTAAAGTTCTCTCAGAAACTTCAACAGGCAGGACACCCATTGACACTTACCTGAATTTGCTCCACTGCACGTTAATTAAAGGCTTCCAAAAATCTGGGCACATGGATTAAAATGGAGAGTTGATCTATTATGAGGTTTCACAGCCAAGTTCATGAGATATCTTGATAGTATCTCTGCAGATACTGTAACAATGCCAGCACATCTCATTTATTGGCATTTAGGTTACAAGCGAAGTTAAGAGTAGTTATTTTTTTAAAGTGTGTCTTAATTAGAGATGGCTTGAAGAGGAGCAGCAGAGCGTAACCCTTTGTTGGTGTCTGACTCTGAATTGTATGTTTTGAGTCCTTCTCTTTAATGATGCATCTGAATCAAAATGCAGAACGTCTCCAGCTTTGTTTGGGGGGGAAGGTGGTTTAGATTTAGATCTGCAGCCAAACTCTATGGTGTTCCATTGATGGTTTTAACCCCAAAGTTAATGATGAAGTCATGAGTGGTAGTTTATTCTCAATATTGTGGTTGTACCTGCAACACTGACAGACCCTGGTTGCCAGTGGGTGGGATTGAACCCCGGGAACCTCTGGAGCTAAATGCCACATGGCTCTTAGCTAAGACTGTAGCAGACTCATTAATCACCAAGTGGTCTTGGTGCCACAGCACCACACCCAGGAGGTGTGTGGGTTACATACTCAAAACATGCTAGGTGCTGTACAGACAGAGCATGACATAGTCCTTGCCTTGAAGCTGTCACAGACCTGACCCTGCAAAAAGATTTCCATGGGCTGCCACTCACATAGAACCTCAGGGAAGCTCTGCTCAGGCCCAGGGTTATCTGCTCAGGCCCAGGGTTATCTTAGCAGGGTCAGGGCCTAACATGACAAAAGACAGAGGAAGAATTGGGGAAGAGGATGCAAAACATGAGAAAAATGATCAAGGGAGAGTGGTGAAAAAAAACATGTCCTTAGTTCCATTTTTCCTTTTATTTTTAGTGTTTGTAGATCATTAGATATTTTCTGGCTATTTATTTTTTCAAGCAGTGGTTTAAGGAAGAGGGAGACAAGGACAAAGGGAATTTGGTATCTTCCTCTGTAACTGTAAAACAAAAGAGCAGTTTTCGAGCAAAAGCAGCTGCCGCGCCCCCAAGAGGGAATGGGACGTTTATTAGAGGAAACTCAAATGATTTGGTTCCATAAGTGCCCAAGATTCAGATTTTTATCCTAATGGTGTATTTTGGTGCAGTATTGCCAACCTCAAGCGATCAACCATCGTGTAACAGCCTCCCTCCCCCAGTCATAATGTTGGCTTAAAAATCATGAGCTTTTAAGTCATGAGTTGTAAGTTATATTTATTCCTTCTAGTGCTAGATTTGTGCGGGCAGTGGGGGCATCACATTCTGAAACTTGACTCTGCATTTATGAGAGCGAGAAACGTTCATCTGAAAGCAAGCTAGGATTCTCACCTAATCACAGGATTCCAGGAGCTTTTAAGAAAAATCACTAGATGCCATAAGACTCACAATTAAATCACACAAGTTGGCAACACTAATTGGCGAAAAACATCTTCCTTAGTGATGTCTTACTAATTCCTCCCTTCACCGTGTTGTCTTATACTGGACATTTTTCCCAGAATGCCTTTCTGGTGTTGGCCCATGAAATTTGGCAAAACCAAACAGCTGCAACTCTTAAGCAGCCATTTTGCCTCTAGCCGCTGTATCTGCTACTCTTTTGTCTGGTAAGTGCCTATTATGTTTTCCCTTTCATATTGCTAAGGAGACAAACATTAAGGGAATCATCCAAACTGCTTGAATCTGTAAAATCAGGGTGGATGTTGTACAAGAGATGGGCTTTCTAGAGAGATTTTTGGTATTTTCTGTTCTGGGGCAGGCCAGAAAAAAAAAAATGTGAGGAAAGCCATGTTGGGGGTAATGCTGTGCTTCTACTTTTAATCTCAGCCAGAACATTCTTGTGGAGAGGGTACCTTAGAGGAGCTGAGCTTGGGAGAGCTCTGGAGACAGGCAGACTCCAGGGGATCTCTGGGTAAGCTGCTGCAGCCAGTTTAATCTGTTATATTGTTGATGTCGTTATTAAATGAAAGCATTTTCTCATTTACTATCAATAGGTCAACTGCTGCCTCTGATTGGCCCATGATACCAACCTCTCTTACCCACACGTTACATTTTCAAACACGCACCTTTGTGCTTTCTCCCATGCTTCCCTCCCATATGGGAAGCACTCCCTGTACACGAAAGCCACCTCACTGTCCTCCTTCAAATCCCTTCTTAAAGTTCTCCTTTGCCATGATGCCTACAAAAAAATTGACATCGGTGGGGCTCCTGGTGTGCTGAGACCATGGCCTGTAATGCTGACTTATACTGTCTCACTGTTTCCTTGTGCTCCCCCAACTGTCTGTATCCACCTACTGTCTCTTGTCATCTACTTAGATTGCAAATGTTTTGGGGCAGTCTCCTAGGCACTATGGTAATACAAATATGAAATAATAATTTCACTGAAACCCCAGAGACTCCCTGCTTCCTTGAGTATATAATAGACTTCAGCCTGAAAAGAACTGAATGTCTCCTATCTATCTATCTAACATACTTACATGCCCCTCATTAGCACCTGAGTGCCTCACAGTCTTCATTCTCACAACACTCACTTCTGTGAGGTAATGAAGTACTGTTATCCCCATTTCACAGGCACAGAAGGACTAAGTGATTTGTGGCAGAGCAGGGACTCAAACCTGTGTCATCCAAGTCCTAGGATGGCACACTGGGGACAATCCTTTCTGTTTTGTTGCCTTTGGCATTGAGATTGGCCTAGTGTCTCAGAGGGCTGAGCTCCCAAATCCAACTGGTGAGCAAAAGTGCAAGAAAGTTAATTGAACTTTTTCAAACTTCATTAAAAAGATTGCATCTGTGTCTGAGTTTGGGGAGAAAATGTGGGTTGGTTCTCCTTTATCTAATCAGATTCACCCCTGCCTTGGTTCTTATTATGCTTTGTTATTTATTGTCTAGTAATTAATCTGAGCCACTGACTCAAACGGAACTAGCCAACTGAAAAAGAAAATAGAACAACCCTCCCCCTCCCCAGTATGTTCTCTTTGCCTAGGGCGATAGGCAGCTGATGGCTAATGGGACAGATGAAGCTCCTTTCATACATTTAGCTGCTTGTTTAAGACAGAAGAATGCTTGGTTGCCTTGACCAGCTCGTTGAAGCTTTCATATATGTTGTAGGTAAAGCTTGTGGTCAAAATTTGAAAACCTAAAATGTTGATTTGGAAGTGCTGCTGCAATGCTTCATGGGAATTGTAGTTTGGGTGCCTATTACTCCCATTCTCTTCTATAGGTCAGGCTCCTCATGTTTTTCCCTTTTGGAGAAAGGAGGCGGTGAGCACGGGAATCCCTGGTCATGGTGCATGATGGGAGAAGAAGTCTTGTCATGGAGCTTGGCTCATAGGACACAAGGCAGCAAAATTACAACTCCATAAGGCAACAGCATATCCAAATCAAAACACTTTGCTTTTAGACCAAAAAAAACAAATATTTTCTGTGAGAAAATGTCAGTGTTGCTGGAAAAATTCTGAGTTTTCTGTCAGAATAGTGTTCCCAGCTGAATGGCTGCCTGCTACTCAGAGCCGGTGTTTCTAAGCTTCCTGGCTCTAGGGCAGCCCACCAGGCAGAGTACCCCAGAATCATGGCCTTCACATTCTCCAGCTCCAGAAATCAAAGATTTCCTCTTCAGAGGCAAATTCATGTTTTTGTTCTATTTGTAGCCAATTAATTCATTTTATCATCCATTTATCATTGTGTTATTTGGTGTTATGGTCAATTAAGTTGCTGTTTCATAGATAATCAATGTGTGCTAAATAGATTTAAATTGTAAGATTATAGAAGTATAAGACTGACAAGTATTCAGGAGTGAGGAGTGTGTATTGGGCTTATAAGTAAAGCATAGCTGGAATGCAAGGCCCACAGGTTGAGGCCTGCAAACTTTTAACTTAGCCATATTAGACGATAGGCTTAAGAATGCTTAATATGAGTGGTTAACCTAGGACCAACTCTGTGCCAGAAAGGTTACAAGATTACTGTAAAAGATGTGCAAATGGGTGACGTTATGGAAAACTACATTGTAATAGACTGCAATGTATTGTCCAAGACCATGAGACACCTGATTGTAATGCCATGGAATGTCCTGTTCTGACCAAAGGTTACATGCTCCATGTAGATGCTAATGAGAATAAGAGGAACTAAGAAACAACCTCTGCATACTCTGATAGTCATGGCGTGTGGAAGTACAAATAAAGAAAAGAGGATTGAAACCTTCATGAATATGCATAAGGTGTTAGGTATGGTCAGAACAACAATATAAAAGAAGTTTCATGTTTGGATAAAAGTGGGAGAACCCCCTGGGAAACCCTGGCAGGAAGCATGCCTCTATCAATGATCATCAGCTGAGAAGTCCATTGGATCCTACTATATCTTTGAGGATGTGAATTTGAGGACAGTCTTAGTCATTGCATGGTTTTAGCAGGATTTATATATGCATGGGTAATTGTAACCTTACTTATTGGTTTAATCATACTTGTGGTACAGATAAGAATTTGTACTTATGATTGTGTCTGTGGCCACTATCCTTGGTCTTCTTGTGTTTCTGAAGTCTCCAAATTTGAGAAGAGCACCAGAGGTGATTTTCAGTCTTTTCAGCTTGAAACTGTAACAACAGGAGCTGAACCCATGGTAGTTTAATAAAACATTGCTAAATTCAATATAAATTTAAAAAGCCTACACATTTCAGAACACTTTTAAAAAAAAATTGGACTAAAAGCAGAGGTTTTAGAGAAAGGATTGTGCTCTGGTTACGAGACTGATAGGGACTCAAGCGCTCTGGGTTTAATTCCTGGCTCTGCCACAGGGCTGCGTGAATTTTGATGGATTAATATCACTGTAACTCAACTCCCCATCTGTAGAATGGGGACAAGAATATGTTTTGTCTCGTTCTTTGTCTTGTCTATTAGACTACAAGCTCCTTGGGGGAAAATATTGTGTCTTACCATGTGTCTGCATGGTACCTGCTACAACAGAGCTCCAATCATATCTGTGACCTCTAGACATTGTGTCTCTATAATACAAATTATGACAAACAAAGCAAAGAAAAATAGGTGGGAGTTTAAAAAGATAGATATAGACACAGGAAAAAAATATTATAGATAAATGTTCTGCCAACAGTACTACCAACCCCAACCGGCAGCACATTGCTCATGGGTTTGAGCTATTTTGATCATCATCAGCCTGCTTTGGCCCTTTATATTGGCTGCCTATTAAGTGGTGTATTCCATTTAATGGTTTATAAATAAGCTTGTCAGAATTCAATTTTTATTTTATTTTTTATAACTGATGGAAAATATCAGTGTTTATTTTATAGCATTTTTTTTCTATTATTATCAGTTTAAATTTTCACAATTGCAGGAAGTTATGGGGGAGGTCAGACAATAATTAGTTAATTACGGTAGACATTGAGATTCAAAGAGTTAAAGCTTCATAATTGTTAAAACGCGAATTGCATAACATACAAAGTAAAATAGTCTTAAATCACACTCTAAGACACATGTGTCAAACTCAAGGCCCGCGGGCCATATCCGGCCCGCCATACAATTATATCCGGCCCGCGAAATCGTTTTATATATCTGTTTTTAATGGCCCTGTGATATGACGCCCCAATAACACACACTACAAATCCCATGATGCAGTGCAATTGCCGCCAACGGCAAGCCGCGGTTCAAGTTCGCGGTCTGTTGATGTATACAACGCTAATATCAAATCAAAGCTAGACCCCAACAATGGCCAAGAGAAAAATTGATTCTGAAAACCGAGGCTTTCAAAGCCGGTGGGAAAATGAGTATATGTTTACTGAAATTGCAGGTAAACCAGTGTGTCTCCTTTGCGGGAGTAATATCGCTGTAATGAAGGAGTATAACCTAAGACGGCACTACGAGACGAAACATGAGAACAAATTCAAAAACCTGAGCGCAGGACAGAAGCTACAAAAGGTAGAGGAGTTGAAGAAGAATTTGACATCCCAGCAGAAGTTTTTCACCAAAGCAAAATCACAAAGTGAAGCTGCTGTGAAAGCAAGTTTCATTGTGGCCGAAGAGATCGCCAAATCAGGACGGCCGTTTACCGAGGGGGAATTCGTAAAGAATTGTATGATGAAAGTGTGCGACGTCCTTTGTCCAGATAAAACGCGAGCGTTTGCAAATGTAAGCCTCAGCAGAAACACTGTTGCTAATCGGGTTTGTGAGATGGCGACTGATTTGAAAACACAGTTGACTGAAAGAGCAAAAGATTTTGTTGCATACTCCCTTGCCGTGGATGAAACTACTGACGCGACTGACACTGCACAGCTGGCGATATTTATCCGTGGTGTGGATTCCAATTTGTGCGTAACAGAGGAAATACTGGACATTAAATCGATGCACGGGACAACGAAAGGAGAAGACATCTTTGGAAATGTATTTCAAAGTGTAACCGACATGAAACTGCCGTGGGAAAAACTCGTTGGACTTACAACAGATGGCGCACCTGCTATGTGTGGTGAAAAAAATGGACTGGTGGGAAGGATGCGCTCAAAGATGCGGGAGGAGAACTGTGCCGGTGAGTTGACAGTGTATCACTGCATCATACACCAGGAATCGCTGAGTGCTAAAGTCCTAAAAATGGATCATGTGATGAACACTGTAACACAAACCGTCAACTTTATCAGAGCCCACGGTTTAAATCACCGCCAATTCCAGTCTTTTCTGCGGGAAATAGATAGCGAGTTTGGCGATATGCCATATCATACGGAGGTCCGGTGGCTAAGTCGGGGAAAAGTTCTCAAAAGACACTTTGAGCTGCGAGAGGAAATCTGCCAGTTCATGGACAGTAAGGGGAAAGACTGCACAGTTCTGCGGGATGAAAAGTGGAAATGTGAGTTGGCGTTCCTGGCTGACATAACGTCGCATCTTAGCGCTTTAAACCTTCAACTCCAGGGACGGGAGCACATAATAACCGATATGCATGATGCAGTGAAGGCATTTCAAGTGAAGCTGCGCTTATGGGAGACACAAATGCACCAATGCAACTTGTCTCACTTTCCCTGTTGCCAAGTAATACGGAACCAAGAAAGTGCCACAGTTTTCCCAAATGCCACCTTTGCTGAAAAACTCAGCGCGCTGCGCACTGAGTTCGCACGGCGCTTCAGTGACTTTGAGGCACAGAAAAGTAACTTCGAGCTGCTTCGCAACCCATTTGCAGTCGATGTGGAAACCGCACCTGTAGAAATGCAGATGGAGCTGATAGAACTGCAATGTAACGGGACACTGAAGGCAAAGTACGACACTGCGGGGCCAGCACAGTTCACTCGCTTCATTCCTGAAGCGATGCCGCAGCTCCGCCAACATGCGGCTCGAATCCTGTCCATGTTTGGCAGCACATATCTGTGCGAGCAGCTGTTCTCTGTGATGAAAATTAACAAAACGTCACACAGGAGTCGCCTCACTGATGAACACCTGCAATCGATCCTGAGAATCTTCACAACACAGAACCTAACCCCAAACATAAACGAACTTGTTGCAAAGAAAAGACTCCAAGTATCAGGCTCTGACTAAATAGGACAAGAAAATGGAATGTTATGATTTGTTATGATTATACTTTTGCTTTAAATTCAATTTTTTATTTACATTTTCAGATTTTTTAATATTCCAGCATGTACAGATTTTGAATGTATTGTATTGACAGGATATTTTTTTATGAAGAGCAAAATATTTTAAGTTGAAATGTATTTATTTTGGAATGATATCCTGTATTTTGGTTCATATTAATGGTTAAAAAACATAAATATTTAGTCTGTTAAATAAATGGTTATACTGTTCGGCCCGCGAGTTTTGAGTTTTGGCCCCCTGTGCAATTGAGTTTGACACCCCTGCTCTAAGAAGTTCTCAGTAGCATTTTTCTTACTTTACCTATCTGTAAATTTCTATTATTATGGATGGAAATATTTTTTCATCCGTTTGTGTGTGTAAAACGAAATCTATGCTTATCGACAGTGGCAGATAAAAATCTAATCCTTCCAAGCTTATTTATAAAGCTAGACTAGTACTGATTCTATTCACGAACTCCTCCTGGAGCCTTTGCCCGGCAGTTCTTGTGCTCACCTACCACCCAGTGCATAGGGGTTGCACCATCTCACCTGAAGTCAGTAGACTAGTGAATCTTTGCTATGGTGACCCTGTGTGGAACTCACTTCCCCTTGAAATCTGTCTCATTTCATTTCCCTCGACTTTCTCCCCATTTTTTTTAAATTACTGCCACTGTTGCTGCTTCATTGTTCTGCTCTATTCTGTTTTTTGTGTATGTAATCTTGTCAAGGCTTGTCAATTTTATTTAATGATCAATTATTTTTCTGATTGTTGATCAGCACCCTGATTATTTAAATAATTTAGTTAGTCTCCCATTGGCTTAAAAAATCATGAGATGTTTAAAAACAGGATGTTTGGGGTTCTTTTGCTTTGCTTTCTGTTTTTTGAGCCTTCAAAGATCATGCTTTCAAGCTTTTCTTTGCAAGCACGAGGACTAGGAAAGCTGAGATTCTCATGTAATCACCTGACTCCAGGAGCTGGGGCTTTAAGAAAAAAACATCAATTCTCTATGAGACTTGCAATGAAAATCCCAAGCATTGGCAACACTAGCATTTAAACAAAATGTAGTCAAAGGCTAGAGAATTCATTTAAATATAAATAAAAAAAGGTTCTTTCTAAATATATCAGATCTCAGAAAATCTGGAGATGATAAACATCCAGTTTTACAGTGCTCCTCCCAACCTTCTGCGTGCAGCCTGTCACTGATCAATGTAAAATACATTTCCCACCCACATGCATAGTCACTTACACCCATGCTAGTGGTACCGAAACTTAAAAAAAAAAAAACACCACTCTTGAATTTACCGGAGTTAAAATGATTAGTTCAAATATTCTGCGAGTTTCTGCATTAACTACTTTCCAAATAGAATTGGTACCTTAGCATGTGACTCATTGTCACTTACCACAGTGTGGGCCCAGTTCTGATCACAGTTACATTAGTACAGTAACCACAATGGAGTCACTCCAGAGTTACAGTGGAGGGACTAATCAGACTCTGGCCCTATATGTTAAACTGGTTAGAGTTCAGCGTGGACTGTGAGATTCGATCCAGATTTCCAACACCCAAAAATTCACAGGTTTGCGGAACAGGGTTTTGGATTTTTCCCTTTGTAAAGATGGGGTCCATTTGCATTACAGGCCCTCACATAGCTTGGTGCAGGTGTTTGGATATGGGCGTTTGGTTTGAGTCCATCACTACCACGAATGTTTAGTATCCTAACTGGGTGCAGTTATATGCCCTGAGAAAACAATTGTGTGTGCTTCTGTAAGTTGGTGACTTCCTACAGCGGTTATAAAGAAGGAACAAGTAAGATCAACTACTGCTAAGGTCTTAATGGTAGCTGAGTGGAAATACTAGCATCTGGTTTGTGATATGAGCTTCAGGGCACGATGATTATAACAGACATGTTGCTACACTCATCTCACATGGCCTCTCCTCGCCTCTCACGCCCTGCCCTCTGGAATGTTGCTGCTGTTCATGGGGTCAAAGTGAGTGAGAATCCAAGGGCAGGAATCAACACTGGTTTCCACATGGACTCTGTTTATTTCAGTTCAGTCACTTGGGAATCATGAGGTTTGTTCTGGTTTTTGTTGTTGTTGTTTTTTCTTCTTCCTTTTTCTTTCAAGGAACTTTACTGTTGAATGTCACATAGAAAACACAGATTTGCCAGCCGCTTATGGAAGCTCCAGGCTCTCTGGAAAAGTAAAAAAATAAATAATAATAATAAAAAAAATCTTTGCCTTTGAGAGTGTTTGTTTAAGCAAAGCAAGTTTACACAGCTTGCAGTGCCTGCTTCCAAGCAAAAGTCTCTACAACTCACTTGTACAATACGCTTCCCCATTCTCCCTTCACAGCTCCGTTCTCCTCTTCAGAGAACCAACTCAGACCCATAAAAGCCAGACACTGGTCCTCCATAGCAAGAGATTTCTTCAAAGAGACTTAATTCTCTCCTGTGCCAGAGCTCAAATCCATGCCAGGGGGAGGCATCATGGAGTCTCAGAGTTGGCCCCAGCCCTGGTGTGACGTAGACAGCGGCTGGCTGCTCTAAATTGTTCCTCTGGTGTAAGGTCTCTAATTGCTCCACCACACTCTCTCTTTCCCTTGATATGTTCCCTGTGCTGGAAAGGGACAGGTGCTTCTGAGGAGCAGCGGTGCCAGCAAGATGTGCCTCTCTGCTATTGTGGCTGGACGATGGACCCTTTCCCCACATCTAAGAGGTGTTGTCTGTCCCTAAATTATCAGAGGGGAACTGAGACACAGAGAGATTAAATGATTTGCTTTAGGTCATACACAGTGTGTACTGCAGAGCTATGAACCCAACCCAGATCTCAAGTCCCAGTCTAGTGCCTGAGCCGCAAGATTAACCTTCCTCTCTGTTGTAAACACTGTAACTTCATTGGGCTTGACTTCGTTTAAGCAAGAGCAGAACATGGCCTGTAAAGTTTCCTCTTTATTCTTATATTGAGGAGGCGGGTGGGGTGTGTGCAGGGGGGAGGGGGGAGGGGAGAGATTGTCCCATTTCCCTTCAGATGAAGTAAGGGACTAATTCTCTGACAGCCACTGGATCCGCCTAGCTCTTGGGACACCTGCAAAGGCCAGGACCAACCATCAAGAACCATGCACTGACTCCCATCTGAACCTTTGTGACTTCTTGAACGCACAGCTCCTGCAGCTGTGCCACCAGGGCCTTCTCTGCCACCCAGAACCCTCGCTTTTTATTTTTTACACCAGCTACCTGTCTTAACACTTTATCTTTCTTAGCCCTGGTCTATACTGGGGGGCGGGAGGAGGAATTGAGCTAAATTGCGCAACTTCAGCTAAGTGAATAACGTAGCTGAAGTCGACGTACTTAGATCGACTTACTGTGGTGTCTTCACCGCGGTGAGTCGACTGTTGCCGCTCTCCCGTCGACTCCTCCTGTGCCTCTCGTGGTGCTGGAGTACAGGAGTTGACAGGAGAGCGCTCGGGGGTCGATTTATCGCATCTAGACTAGATCCGGCGGGTAGTGAAGACATACCCCTAACTGTACTAATTCCTTAACTGAATCACCAGGCAGTGCACAGACCTACTCTGGCAACCTGCAGTGTGGTGTTGCAGTAATCCTCATCCTTTTTACTCCAGCCCTCCTTACGGTTTGTCCACCCACTCCTTGGATCACGTGTAACAACTAATTAGATGGGGGCAGGGCCCATATCTTTTCCTCTGTGCAGCATCTGTCCTGCCTTTGGGAGCTGCACAGGAACACAGAATGCTCACAGGACCACCATTAACCTGCCTGTAGCATTCGGGGCATGATGCAGCAGAAAATGGCTGCCCCCTCTCCCTCCATCCCCACCACCTCCTGGCTCCTCCCATGTCTGTGCCTCACTGATGGGTCCAGGCTGTATGTCTGCACTGCAAGGGAAGGTGTGATTGTAGCATGGGTAGGCATAGCCATGCAAGCTTTAATCTAGCTAACATGGGTAACTATAGTAGTGTAGACG
Organism: Chrysemys picta bellii; assembly: GCF_011386835.1. Lineage (NCBI taxonomy): Eukaryota > Metazoa > Chordata > Testudines > Emydidae > Chrysemys > Chrysemys picta. Next base: position 15,077,173 of record NC_088793.1, read on the forward strand.
TGGCCGCACTAGCTTCAGCATGGGCTAGTAACCAGAATAAGTACCCAGGCTCTCTGGCAGGCTTGTACTCTGGTTGCTAGTGCTAGTCTGTGCCACTGCATCTTCACTACTATAGTTACCCATCCTAGCTAGATTAAAGCTAGCAGGGTATGCCCAATCACACCTTTACTGCCAGCGTAGATGTTCCCCCAAAAGCTAATGCCACCTCTGATGAAACTGAAGCTAGAAATCATACTTTGTGGCTCTCTTCACCCATTGATCTTGGAGCACTTTTCCAAGGTGGCTAAGTAACATCATCCCTATTTTACAGATGAAGAAATTGAGGCACAGAAATTGATTAGAAACCAGGAGTTACAGACTCCTGCTCTAACCATTAGACCACGCTCCCTCTGCAAGAATGGGATATTGCCTAAGAGAACTCCTTCTTCCACAGAGTTTATCTTATAAATTAAATAAATTAATGGAGATATCCCATCTCCTAGAACTGGAAGGGACCTTGAAAGGTCATCGAGTCCAGCCCCCTGCCTTCACTAGCAGGACCAAGTACTGATTTTGCCCCAGATCCCTAAGTGGCCCCCTCAAGGATTGAACTCACAACCCTCGGTTTAGCAGGCCAATGCTCAAACCACTGAGCTATCCCTCCCTCTTCCTTCTAACTCTGCTCTCTGCTCTCTGCCTCTTCCTTCCTTTTTCAACTGCAAGGGTCATCCTTGAAGAAGGATGGAACAGGGTGCCTCACTTCATTTTTTTTCTTTGCAGTCTGGATTTAAGGGAGTCCTTCTCTCCAGTTCATAGCCAGGACCTTAACACAGAGCTGATGGGTAGGGCTGCAAGAAAATTTTCCATCAAAACTTTTTTTTGTTTTTGGCTGGAAAATTGGAGTTTTGACAAAAAAAATTTTTTTTCACAGAAAGTACCTGCTTTTCTCAAAAAATTTCAGTTCTTTTCTCAGAACACTGAATATTCAACAGCTGAAAACATTCAGCCAAGAAAACAAAGTTTGTGGTTTGCTTTTTGCTTTTTGCTGAAATGCCAAAATTTTCTATGAAAAATTTGGATGCAAATGACTTTTTTTGTTTGTTTTCATCAAAATTTTCTGTGGGAAAAGAATCCCAGTTTCGGATCTCTCCTGTTGAGGGAGCAGTACCCTTCCCCTCTCCTTCTCCCATAATTAAGAATGTTAATTCTACAAGGCTCCCACTAGCTAGATTTTCAGAAGTGATGAATGATTTCAAGAGGATTAATTTTTGGGTGCCCAACTTGGGGAATCTTAAAGGGACTTGATTTCCAGAAGGCGGGTACTCGGCACTTTATGAAAACCAGGACCATTCAGTTTGGGCACAGAAAACCAGTGGCATTCAAAATCACTAGTAACTCTTGAAAAATAGAAGCGTACTGAAAAATATCCCACAACCCCTCCTCCCCCGACAGACATCTAAGAACAAAGCAAAGTTCTTAAATGTGCACTTGCTCTGACTTTGTTCTGTGATTTTATTCCACCTGCCATATATATTTTTATATATTAGTACAGATATATAAAAGAATTATTTCTAAGAAAGCACTTAGAGAGGAATAGATTTCTGATCTTTCTCAGACCATGTCCTTCCTCCTCATCTGTCTTTTTCGCTCCCTCCCTCTCTTCCTTTCTCTGAGGCTTATGACAAACAAATGACTTTAAAACACTGAGGCTTAATCCACACCCCCTCTTCTTTAACTCTTTCTCTCTCTCTCCGTCACACACATATCCTCTCTCACAGCCACTCACCCACACACACATAGAGTCACAGATGAGATCAGCATGCAGAGTTCTTAACTTTACCTTCTCCTGAGCCAGCTTTGTTGGTCCCTATACAGATTCTCATTTTATGGGGATCAATGATGCTTCACATTCCCTTCCCATTTCTTGCTCTCCGATGTAAGCTTAACTGTTGAATCCCCAAAAAACTCACACGCTTTGGACGATTTTCACCGGCAATTGAATCTCTGCTAAACAGTAGGTTGTAGCTCTACCTGGGTCAAAGAGTAGCTTAATTGTTCTGGTGTAATAAATGTACTATAACTCCACTACTGCCACCAACAGGACACTCAATAAAAATGTTCCATTTTCCACAATCAGCTCCTACCTTTAATATCTGGATTTTGAAAAAAGTTAATAAGGAGATAAGAGGAACTTGTATAGAATGGTAGTGTATTTGCTATAACCAACTCCTCTTTAGAATGTAAAATACAGCATTCTGTTCATACTGCTCTAAGCAGTATTAGTTACCTCTTGTTCATCCAAAGTGGCTCTATGAAGCACATATAATATTTTCTTTAAAATATATACATATATTTTTGACACTCAAACAGATATCAAATCATCCAGGCGACGGAGTAAACAAGACAACACATGCAGCTTTATCCCAGATATTATTACACGTCACCATTAACAGGATATTCAATGAATGAATTATTTTTTGTGAAGAACTTCAGAAGTAGAAAGCACTTTCCCATGACAAAGTTTCTATCCCGTGCCAATGATTCATTCTACCAGGAGCTTCTCCTTTATTATTGAAACCAGCTGGTCCAAAGTGGGAGAAGGACCAGTAGTTCAATGCCTTAAAACACATTTTTGGCCACTGGTAACAAATACTGAGCACACTTTCAGCCCATTGTCCAGATTTATTCCAAGCAAACATGTTAATTGTGTTTGTTAACAGAAGAATACATTTATTCACATCTTCTGCAAAAACAACTTAATTTTAATACTAGAAAATTAAAATTGGATAGGAAAGCACTTTCCAAGTTTTCTGTATCATTTATCTCTATAGGAGGGGAAAAAGCCCCCCCAAAGCTAAAAATTTAGAGGAAAATTTGATTTTAAAACATCCATGATTCAAAAACAAAAATAGTAATGCCACAGTTGTAAAAGGATTTATTTGTTTCAAAAGGACATTGTCGTAGCAAAATTAATTTGAAAAACCTCATCTGTGCAAATAACTAGATGATTAAAACCCAGCGTACTTTCTACTCAAGATATGTTCATGAGGGTGTCTTCTGCACTTCACTTATTTTAGGTGATAAAACTACAGTGGTGAATTTCACTTTTTGTCTAGTGGTGTCTCTGTTGGGGGGGTGGGAGTGGGTCTCATGCACTGTTACGATGTTGGCATGTTACAATTCACGGCTCTCTGGGGGCACATTTGAGGCTTGGTCTATATTTAAAACTTATTTTGGCATAGGTCTGTCCAGGGCCGACAAGACGGGGAGGGGAAGCAGGTACAAATTACCGGGGCCCGGCTTCCCCGGCTTCCCCCCTTGTCGGCCCTGTTTAGCCGGTCTGCCCTTGCTGGGGGCCCCGAAAATATTCCAGAAGGGGGCCCGGGGCCCGGCTTCCCCTCCCTCTCATCGGCCCTGTTTAGCCGGTCCACCCTTCCTTGGGGGCCTGAAAATTTTTTTTCACTGGGGCCCGAACCTGCTCTCAGCATCCCTGGGTCTGTCAGTCAGGAGCGTGAAAACACCACCCTCTGACTGACAAAGCTATACCGACAAACCCTCAGTGTCGATGCAGCAATGGCATCAGAAGAGTGCTTCTGTCAGCATAGCTCATGCTGCTCAGGGAGGCAGTATTCCTACATCAGCAGAAAAACTCCTTCTGTCAGCATATGCTGTGTCTACACTAGGGGGCTATGGCACCACAAGCTATGTAGCATAGACCTAGCCTCAATCCAGAAATAATTGTTTTCTTTCTGGGGATGAATGTTGTCTGTAAAATGTTTCTATTTGTATTAAGTTTTGCTAAAAGGTCTTTTTTTATTCTTCTTTTTAAACAATGACACCAAAATAATACCTAAACTGAGTTGACGTTCAGTATTACATGTGCGTGCGTGTGCGTGTGAGTGTATGATAGAAAGAGAGAAAGAGAGACAGAATTCAGGGTAGCACTGTCAAAAAAAAAAAAATGTAGGGGAGTTAGTCTGTCATTCCCCATTGAAAGTTAATAAGTTTTATGTTCCCGAGCAGAGCTAGACCTATTTTTTCAGCCAAAACATTTTTGGCCAAAAAATTCAAATTTTACAACCCTGAAACACTTTGCAGATTCATGTTGGCTTTGCCAAATGATTCATGTTGAAAACACAAGCAAAAAAATAAAAATAAAAAAAATCAAATCATTTCACTTTGACATTTTCTAAATGAAAAGTTCCAATTTTTCAGTTCAAAGACACTTTTTGTTTCACAATGTCCTTCAATTTTATTTTAATATTGAAAAAAAAAAAATTATTTTTGTAAAACTTTGATTTGCCAATGTCGACAAGAAAATAGGCCGTATTGACTAAAAAACCAACCAACCAACCAGAACTTAAGATAACTCAGTGTGAGACACTCTCAATCTGAGTCCACTCAAGTGGACAGTTATGGAGTAACACATTCACAGGGAAAGTTTATTCCTAACCCTCATCAGGAAGTAGTTGGCCTTATTCTCAGAAGCCTCAGAGTCCATAGCCCTTATGTATTTTCATATAATCTATTGTAACTTTGTGCATTTTCATTAAATCCATATAAATGAATGATGCTTTTCTGAATCTGCACTTTGCCTCGCTGACCATCTTGTGGCAATGAGTTCCACAAGTTAATCACACACTATGTAAAAGAGCATTTCCTTTTGTTAGTCTTAAATTTAATGGCATGCCACCTTGTTCTTAGACTGAGACTAAATAGGAGTGTTCTGATCTACCTTTTCAACAGTGATTGTTATGTACTGTCCCTCCATCATATCCCCTCTTACTCGTCTGCTCTCTAAGCTAAAAACACTATCTTTTCTGACTACCTTCACATAAGGAGTCTTCCCATACCACTATTCAAAGATACAACTTGATACTTTCTTGTTTGGTTATTTACTTACTTTTATTATCAGTTAACCTAGCATAATTTGAAGGAATAATGCCAAGGCATAGATTAGGGACCGGATCCTTAGTTTGTATAAATGGATGTAGCTCTGATGACTTCACTGTACCTATGGTAATTTACACCAGCTGAAGATCTGGTTAGGAGTAGACATGAGCTGTGGAAGGCTGACTGAAGGAAATAAACTCTGAGGAGGGATAGGAAAGTGATGAGTGAGGGTCGAGGCTGGACTGGATTGCAAGAATGGCACAAGAAAAAGCATGCCCACTTGTGAGAGGAGGTGGTAGGACATGCAGCGTTGGCAGAGCACAAGGTGCAGTAGGGGAGATGAAAGAAGAGCTGAAGGCAGGGGCAGAACTGTGCAGAGCCTTGATGCCATGGAGAACAATGGCTTTACAGGTAGAGCACTGGCCTTAGATCTGGATTCAGTTCCCAGCTCTGCCATTGACTTTCCTGAGTGAACTTGGACAAATTATTTAATCTCTCTGTGTTTCAGTTCCCCACCTGTCAAATGGGGATAAACACGTCCTTTCTCTGTCTTGTCGATTTGGATGGTGAGTTCTTTCGGGCAAGGAATTTGTGTATTTACAGCAACTAGCACTATGGGGATCTGATCTCAGCTGAGGCCTCTAGGTGCTACTGTAATAAAAAATAATAAGCAACTATTGTCTGAAAAGCCATGTGCTGAATGCACAGTGAGCCTAGAATCTAAATGTTATAAGAAGGCTGCAAAGTCAGGTTGTTAAACGGAAACCAATTTCCCCAACTCAAAACGTTGTGGGTTTTTCTGTTTTACAACCCTTGGGTTAATACTGATGGTGTCATGAAAAAGCTCCCCACTCGCTCTCCATCAAATGCTCTGGAAAATTATCTAGCACATATTGCACCTCTAAGCGCTTCGTCACAATGCAATCATTTCTGGAGACACACAAGAAACTTTCTAACCGATCTTTAATTTAAAAAATAAATAAATAAAGCTCCGTGTTTCTACTTGATTCTTAGCTTCTGAAGTCGGAAGCAGTACAGCCATCTCTTTCCTTTCCTCACCTCCATGAAACGGTACGGTTCAGGGAATAAGAGACTGGTTAATAAACCAGAGACATTAGAGATGCCGAAGACTTATTAGATCAATTTTATGCTTCTCCCTCTTGCAATCTATTGCTTAGCGGGTGCAAGCCAGCCCTCTATGAGTGAGGGTTTGTAGGATGGTGTCCTTGATCACTACTCACGTCGTCTAGATTTGAGCACGTAACTGAGATGTTATTAAGGCAACACAGTGCGTTATGGATCTGTTGAATCCCCCAATCCAACTGCTTTGGCTTTGGCTTAGATATTATTGCTGACTCCATCTCTCTCTTTTTATTTTGTCTCGACTAGACCGTAAGCCTCTTGGGGCATGCACGGGCATTTGTGGAAAGCTGGGAAGATCATCAACATGGGTGCAACTACTGGGGAGCAATATGTGTCACCAACTTTTTACTATCTTGGGGTTGTTCCCCTCGATGCAAGCACAGCCCTCATGCTATTGCCATCTTGTTCCTCCCCAGCCCCCACAACAGCTCCTGGTCAGTGTGTGTCATATGTATTGCAGATATCCCCACCTTCTGCTCCATGTGTGAGGCATGTTTCTTCGACTTTCCTTCTCTAATATGAACACAGAGCAACATGTACAGCTAACCTCCCTCCCCCAAACAATCTCCAAACCCTACCCTGCATGCACAATTCTCTTCCTGTATAGGGGATGAGAGAGAACAAAACACACACGACAGATACAGTGTTAGCCATGTTGCTTAATGTGCGATGGGAAGGCACTCACAGCTACACTGATGAGAGGGGTATAAGAGCTGGTATAAAATAGAATAGTGTTGCTCGCTGTGCCCAACCCACGGAGAATGTGAGTCTGTTGTAGCCGCCACCTTGTGGGCCTGGCTCATTAGCTCAAGTTGAAGCAACACATATTTTTTGCTCCGGAGGTCCCCCGTTCAGTCCCAGGTGTTGGCCTAGATGACACCTGCCATGCTAGCGTCACTGACTGTCAGCTCCCAACAAATGGTACCTCCTGAAAGTCTCACCAACTCTTGATTCCATTCTTACCAAGACAAAATTCCTATTCTTACTGCACCAGTTGGAGTGTGGTCTCCATAAAGACTTCAAGATGTATCCCCTACAATAATGGAAATCAATAACAGAAAAGTTTTGGGGATAAAAAGTGGCCATAACACTTTCTTCTTTGGAGACCAAAGATGGTCTTGTGGTTAAGGTGCTAGATAGGGACTCGGGAGGTCTGATTTGACCTCTCGGCTGTGCCACACACTTCCTGTGTGACCTTTGCCAAGTCACTTAGGCACAGCTCCTCAAAGGTCCTTAGGCTCCAAACTTCCATTGATTTCCTTTGTGGATCTGGCCTTTAATCACTTTCTTCCTCAATTTTCCATCTGTAAAGTGGGGACTGTACTCCCTCCCTTTCCCCCCCCCCATTTTGTCTGTCTTGTTTTTTTTAGTTTGCAAGCTCTTTGAGGCAAGGCATCTCTCTTACTATCACTTTGCACAGTGCCTAGCACAACTGAACCATGATTTTGGCAAGAAGGCCTCTAGGTAATGTAATTATTATTATTTAATATATATGGGTATTATGGTAGCGCTTAGTGGGTTCAGTCAGGGCTCAGGTGCTGGGTAGGGGTGGTACACATGTATGATGAAAAGACAGTCCCTGCCCCAAAGAGCTTACAATCAAAGCATAAAAAAGACAGCAGGTGGTTACAACAGATGGAGAGGAGCACAAGGTAACAGTGAGACAAGCTCTGACTAGTGTAATAAGTACCAGTTGCAGCACACCAGCTGCCTAAGCATTGTCAAGTGTTTTGTGAGTGCCGTGGTTTCTAGGGAGAGGTTTAAAAGAGAATAATGCAGAGGTTTGGCAGATACAAATAACAGTGACGCCTCCCGTCAATTCTAGCCCCCTGTAATATCCAATCCTTTCTCTTTATACTGGGCATACTATGTAGTATCTGTAGGAAGCATGGATAGCCCAGTATATGCCAGTGCTTTATAGCACAGAGAGACCCCCATCAGCTGGAACTCATCACAGCTGCTGTATCTTTGGCACTCACTGAGGCCTCTGCTTTCTGTCAGTGTGTTTGTGCAGTGACACATATTCTCCAGTGATTAGATTAATGTTGGCAAAGGCAATATGAAAAACCCACACAGATTTCCACTGTCACCTGCAGTAATTACATTTATTCATTTCCATTTAGCCAAGTTTTTACAAGCGGAGCACGGGCCCAAATAAGCAATAAACACAGAGGCAAGAAATTAAAATGCTGATCTGTTTGCTGTGAAAACAATCAAACCATCATCTTTCTTTAGGCAGCTCATTCATCATCCGGCAGGGCCACACGGTGGTGATACCGAGGGCTGGAAACCTAATGTTATTACATGTAAATTCACTAACATGAAATTACTGCCCCTGATGTGATTTTACTAATAAATTAGTTCATTTCTACCTTTTTGCAAGAGACTTTAGGGACCATGGAGAATTGTACATGTGTCTCGTAAGCTTGCCAGCTTTATTCCAAGCAAACTGCCTGGTTAATTTCTTTTCCCCCACTCTCGTCCTGTTGGCTCTTGGTTTTGTGCTATTCCATTAATGGTTGGAAGGGTAGTCGAATTTTTGGGTGTCTTTTCGACACATCCTCAGCTGGTGTAAATGGGTGGTGCTCCTGTGGGTTTTCATGTCAATCATGGAGAGCCAATTTACGCTCTCTGAGGATCTGGCCTTTGTGAATTCCACCCTAAATTTCTCTTTGCAACAGTACTGGTGTTGTGTGAGCTCTTTTCTCTGTTAAGGTGGTAGTGGAGTAATATGAAGTCAGTGATTATTTCAATTTCCAAGCAGCGCAGGACAAATCTGCATCATGTCAGGAAGCAATTTAAGTGAAGAAATAATTACTGGAAGGCGTCATTTTACTCTCCCTGGTTTTGCCAGAGTATAGTTCCGCTGGGCCAGATCCCCGGCTGGCGTAAAGGTGCGTAGTTCTTCTAAAGTGTATACCTGGACTAAATCTATTAAAGTCGATGGGTCAGATCCTCAGCTGTGTAAATGGTTGTACTTCCACTGAAGTCAATGGTGCTCTGGGGGATCTGGCCCACTGACCTCAATGGAGTTATTCCTTAGGGCTTGTCTATACTTACCGCGCTGGTTCGGCGGCAGGCAATCGAACTTCTGGGTTCGATTTATCGCGTCTTGTCTGGACGTGATAAATCGAACTCAGAAGTGCTCCCCGTCGACTCCGGTAATCCTGCTCGCCGCGAGGAGTACGCGGAGTCGACGGGGGAGCCTGCCTGCCGGGTCTGGACCGCGGTAAGTTCGAACTAAGGTACGTCGACTTCAGCTACGTTATTCACGTAGCTGAAGTTGCGTACCTTAGTTCGATTTGGGGGTTTAGTGTAGACCAAGCCTTATTCTCACTGAGATAAGTGAGAGGAGTATCAGGCCCATAGAGTTTGCCTAAGTTACTCCTGTCTTGGAATGGTGCAACTAAAGGATTGGGTCTGATTTAATGTTTCAACTTGTTAAATTAGCTTGTGGTAAATCAGGTAGTAAATACAGGAGAGCTGAAGAACAGTTGATACCTCATTATTATTATTTTGAGCATGTGAATGGACACAAAGTTCTAATTCAGCAGTTACATAAACAGTTATTCCTCTTACTTTACACCACTTCACACAGTTTTAATGCCACTGAAGTTCCTCTCTATTCACACCAGTATGGGAGCTGAATTTGGTCCATTAACTTCACTGGGGTTGCACAGATGTAGGAGAAAGCAAACTAGGTTTGTAGGGCATGTAGGTCACAATTCTGTTGATCTTTTGCAAGTCAGTGTTACACTGGATTTGTGCTCCCACCGCTGTTCTGGCTTCGTAAGGCTATGAATTCAAAGCAGTAAAAAGTCATTTGTGTCACCTGACAGCAGAAGGTCAGGCTTGACAAAGCCCTGGCTGGGATGATTTAGTTGGGGATTGGTCCTGCTTTGAGAAGGGGATTGGACTAGATGACCTCCTGAGGTCCCTCCCAACCCTGATATTCTATGATTTTATGATTCTAGATGACACCACACCTACTGTATTTTATTTTGCATCCGGCTATTTAGATTCCAACTGGAGGAGATGTTGGTTCTATTTCCGCCTCTGCCACTGCTCTGCTGGGTGAACTTTGCTAAATCACTTCACCTTTCTGTGTCTCTATTTACCCCGTCTGCCCTTTGTCTGCCTTCCGGCTGGGTCTCTCACCTGGTGTTTGTCCAGTGCTCGGCACAACAGTGACCCAGTATCAGCTTGGGCTCTTCAGTGTTAACATAGCACGTACAATAAATAATAATCCGAGAGACAAAACTTTGTTTGAAATAATAAACTTGAAGGTAGCCTGCAGTATCAGAATATTTTATGCCTACTGATAGATGAATATGACCACAGTAAATAACTTCTGGCTGAAGATATGTTATTTCATTATGGAAGCAACTAAAAATCCCAATAGTCTCTCAACCCAATAAGCTGGTTATCTAGAAATCAGCCAAATTTACTGTCATGATGGACAAACTGTTGACAAGTTTAGTAGTTCGTCTTATCCTGAATGTCTTAAAAATGGTATTACAGAATCAGAAAGATCTCAGAATGTCATTGTTAATATCTGGGTCGCTTCTTTTTGCATAGCGCTAGATTTTGACAGGGTTTAGGAGGCAGCAGTGGATTCAGAGACCGGTGAATGTGCTGTGCGATAAACCTGATTCTGCTCTCCTTTACGCTCCGGTAATTTCAGAGTAGGTCCATTGAAGCCAGGGGTGTTACACTAGAATTAAACTGGTATGAAAAGAGAATTGGGGGTTTTGTGCCTGTATTTGGTAATTAAGTGGTAGTGCGGGAATGATAAACTGGTTGCTATGTCAAAACCAGGAGTGCAACTTTAGAAGGGGAAAAACAGACAAGGAGCAGAGAGCGAGCCGAATCCGTACCTGGGGAAGTCTACTGGGCTCCATTGGGGCTATCATCGGGGTGAATAAGACCCATTGTTTTCATGCAAAGATGGTTAGGAATGAGAGGAGAGGTACTGGTGGGGTTCCTGTTCAATGAAAACCAGGGAGGGATGTGGGTTCAGATTCAGTGGCACTGAAACTCCATCAGCTGCTGTTGTGACATTTCAGCCCCACATGGCAAAAATGTTTTGAGATGACCTGATGGGTCTCCCTTCACCCCCTTGGGAGACTAGATTCCTTCCAGTGTATCCATGTCCTCCTTCCACGGGCTGGAAGTTGAAGTGAGATAAATTCAGACTGTAAATAAGGAGTGAATATTTAGCAGGGTAATTAGCCATCGGAACAACTTCCCAAGGGTTGTGGTGAATTCTCCATCACTGGAAATTTTTAAATCAAGATTGGGTGGTTTTTTTTTTTTTCATAGATTCATAGATTCTAGGACTGGAAGGGACCTCGAGAGGTCATCGAGTCCAGTCCCCTGCCCGCACTTTTCTAAAAGATCTGCTCTAGGAATTATTCTGGGGAAGTTCTAGGGCTTGTGTTATGAGTCAAGATGATCACAATTGTCTCATCTGGCCTTGGAATATGCGAATCTATGAATGCTAATAGTGAGGTACCCAGAATGCAACATAGTGTCAGATCTCTTATTGCCTTCAAGTGTCCCCCTTCCTTGGCGTTTACAGCATTCACTGCTTGGAAATATTTGTAGTCTGGCAGGTAGAAATGGATGCAATAATCAGTGAATCCAAAATAATAATATCCTTTTTCTATATTTTGGACCTGATTCTGCTCTCACTTCCATTGGTGTAAATCAGGGGTAACTCCATTGAAGTAATTTAGTTCCACTGAGCTGCCAGACACTCATCTGATGTAAACTGGCAAAGCTATATTGACGCCACTGGAGTTTCTCCTGATTTACACCAGCTGTAACCCATACACTGTAACCCTTAGTATTAAATAGAAATAAAGCATTTTGTCAGTAACGGACGGGATTAGCATTTGATCACAGTTAAGGGCCTGATCATGCACTATTGAAGTTAATGGGATCTTTGTCATTGACTTCCATGAGTGCAGGGTCAAGCCTACAAATGCACATGGACGCCAGAATGCCACAGTATTATTTTCATTATTATTATTTATATTACAAGAAGCCCCAGAGGACACAGCAGAGGTGGAAGCCCCATTCTGCTAGTCACTGCACCAACACATAACAGAGAGGGTCCCTGCCCTGAAGAGCTCCCAGTCTAAATAGACAAGACAGAGAAGGGTGAAAAAGGGAACAGAGAAATGAAGTGACTTCCCCAAGGTTACATAACAGGTCAGTGGCAGAGTCAAGAGTTGAATCCAGGTCTCCTGACTCCCAGTCCTTTGCCTTATCCTCCCTCTCCATTACCCTGACAGATAAACAGTGATAACACATCACTCAATGCCAGCCAGGCCTTGTGAGGAATTAAGAAGATGCCATGTGAGATTACTGAGATACCGTGTTTGCTTTTCTTTATCCGTGGGATAAATCCAGGAGCCTCTCCTTTGCTGATTTGCATTATGCATTTGAAAGTGTTGTTGGATCAGCTCAAACACAGGATGAAGCGAGAGGGGTATTGTTTTCTGCAAGTGTGTTGTGAGGCCTCGGGTTGCTTATACAGTAAAATAAAGCAGCGCTGGCTTCTTTCTATGCCTGTGAGGATCCTTAAGGAATTAGTCTTGCAATTCCAGTGCAGGCAAGGGGCTCTTCTTTTGCTAATCACCTGGCTTTATCAGGCTCTGCAACTAATTCAGAACCTCCCTGCATGTGTACTAAGCAAAGGTACAGGATTATGTTTGTTTAATAATATAGCGATGTCTTGGTGAACAACTGTAATTTCCATGTACTTATTGATCTTAATTTATAATGCCATTAGCTTTCTAAACTGCCATTAACTAATGATGGGCTCTGTAGGCTTAACAGCTCTTTCAAATCAGTTGCTGACAAGTAGGCCCCAGAAGCATTTGTCAAAAGGGTAATGGATCCCTATCGGAGTGGCAATAAATTAGGTTATACTCTTATCAAATTAAACAATGGATGAAGGAAAATTAGCTATCAATAAAAATCCATAAAGCCGCCCTGATTATTCCCAGTCAATTATATCAATTAGAGATCAAACAGCGAACCCCTGCAGTATGTTAAATAGAACTAACTGGGGCCAAAGGAGGCCAAATTGTGTTACAAAATGCAACACCACGGGCAGCTGTAGGAGATAATCATTACTGTCATTGACAAAGAGGCTGCTTTATTAGAAAGCTGGATGTAGCCTGCAGGCAGGCTGCTGGCTAGAGGACAAAGGCTTTGCAATGAGAAAGAAGAGAGAGGCTGGAATCTGGTTTAAAGGGGGGGAGTGTATTTCTTGCTGATATTACTCTCAACTTCTGTCACTCTAAACAAGGCTGGGCTTGATGGGATTCTTTCTATACCTCTGAGAAGTGACTTTTTCAAGAGCGCTCGGCCTTTGTTTTTATTTTAAGTCATTTTGTATCATTCCCCTATAGAATAATGATACATGGCACTTATTTAGCACTCTACATCTTTAAAGTGTTAAATCACCAGGAAGGGTTAGATTGTGCCTTTAGGCACAGCCCCAAGGAAAGGGTGGTGCCTGGGGACACTACCCAGGGCATGCCTAGGAGGCATAAGGAGAGTTGCCCACCCCTTGTGTGGCTAGACAGAGTTGCACTCTTTGCATTTACAGTAGAATCATAGAATATCAGGGTTGGAAGGGACCTCAGGAGGTCATCTAATCCAACCCCCTGCTCAAAGCAGGACCAATCCCCAACTAAATCATCCCAGCCAGGGCTCTGTCAAGCCTGACCTTAGTCCGGGGCTGGTCTGTCTCTGTTTCCCAAGGGTGCAGGTTGCCCCAAAAGGGGTCGGCGTGCGGGGATCGGAGGCAGAGTCATGACTCCAGACCCCCATCTGGCTAGCAGAGGTGGCCAGCTCTTTGTGTGTGGGGGGGTTGCTGCAACCCACAAAGGGATTCTGTAGCGAGTGCATCATGTCTGTGAACTCAAGAGCTCCAAGGGCCATCTTGAACTGAACTCCTCCCGGCATGGTGTGGCTCTATGCTCAATGCAGGACTCTGCATACAAGCCTCTTGGGGCTAGATTATGCCATGTTGGGCAGCTGTTTCACCCCCTATATGCCCATGTAACTTCCTCAGAGGCTAACAGGAATCACGCCACTGACTCAAGGGGACAGGGCCTCCTCGGAGAAGTGGTTCTCGAGTACTTCTTCATCCATAGTATGTGGCTAGAACCAGCTACCCTCCCTCCCCTAACTTGGTGGTCCCCACCATAAAGTCCCTCCCCACTGATGTGTTCGACTGTCTCATAGTTGGGAGGAATAGCTCAGTGGTTTGAGCATTGGCCTGCTAAACCCAGACAGGCCTAACTTCTTCAGACACCCTCCCCAAGTGGGCTCCTGTGTCTGAGTTTCAATTTATCTGATTTTCCCTCTTGTTCTCCCCAGAGCGTCCTTTCTAAATTCTACTAGAGCTGTTCGTTCCTCTGTGTTTCCTTGGTCCTGGTCTAACCAGTTTTGTAGGCTGGCTGGAGACCTGGAGACAAAATCATCAAAGCCAACAGTTCTGGCATCGTTCCTTAACAACTTACCGGTAATCTCTGAAGAGTTTGCTGATAGGTGGGTGTTGATCTTGAATGATTCTTCTCCTTCCTGCCTGCATTTCAGATAGAAAACCCTTTTGAGTTAAACCAATGTATTCATACAGTAAGCATCCCAATAACTAGGCCAACACACAATATTCAGAACTGATTTACACAACTGCTCCAAATCTGTTGCAGAATCCTATGAAAAGGCCTGACGTTCTCCTCCCTTTCAATTGTGTGCCCGTCACCCTTATTATTCCTGTAATTATTTGTATTACAGTTGTTCCCGAAGGCCCCAGTCAGGATCAGGGCTCCGTTGTACCAAGTGCTGCACAAATACATAAATCTAGTGTCCTTCATCTTGGGCTGCTGCAAACTTCCACTTGCAGCCCGTTCATCAAGCTTCCCGATAGCGAAGGTCCAGCCTCCATTGCATGTTAGACTGCACACAATTGAAAGGGAGCAGGGCAGGCACCTAAGGGTATGTCTACACTGCAGCTGGGGTTCCCAGCATGGGTAGACAGACTCATACTAGCGAGGCTTGAGCTCGAGTGCTAAAAATGGCAGCGTGAACATTGCCGCACTGCTGGTGACTCATGCTAGCCACACCAATCCAAGCCTGCCTGACACTTTGAGTCTGAAACTGGGCTGCTAGTCCGAACAGCCGCAGCTGCTGCAACGTTCACAATATTATGTTTAATGCACTAGCGTGAGCCTGTGTAGCGTGTCTGTCTACCCGAGCTGAGAATCATACTGGTGCTTCAGTGTAAACATACCCTAAGAGCCAAGATGGTGTCCAGTATGGAGGCTGGACACCGAATTAATCTGACAGTTATGGGTGGGAGGAAATTGCAGAAAGCAGGGAAAGGGAGTAGGAGGTTATTGGCTGCACAGGAACCTGTGAAGTGGTTATAGGTGCATGTCATGATTTAGCCTCTAATTCTGCAAGTTGCTGTCGTACAAGAAGACCCTGCTTAACTCCACTGGCCTCTGCACAGCTGCAGGGCTCTCCCTGCCTGGTGCAGTTTGCAGGATTTGGGTCTCAGGCTGCTAATGTGGTAAAAGATAAGAACATGCCAGGATCACTGAACGAGATTAAGGTTTGGAAGAGATGAAGTAAAAAAAAAAGACTGGTCTAGGCTCCTATTCAGAAAACCACTTATGCACATGCTTAAATGTCATTGACTTGAAAGTCAAGCAACTGCTTCAGTGGCCCTGAATCTGGGCCAAACCCTTTTCAAAGGATAAATAAAATGACATTAAAAATGTGCAGCTACACACTGCAAAATCTGTACTGCAGCTAGATATCGAAAGTAGTTATATGGCCTCCATTGCCATCTTTTCTGAACAGCTCACAGTTCTGAATGTAGGTATGCTAACAACACCCTTTGGAGGGAGGGCAGTGTTATTCTCCCCATGTTATAGATGGGAAACTGAGGCACACACATGGACTAAGTGAACAGGCTAAGGTCACACAGGAAGTCTGTTGCAGAACAGGGAACTGAACCAGAGTCCCAGGTTGGCAGCTTACCCACTGGACAATCCTGCCTCTCAGTATTTCTGACCAAAATAATATTTGTTGAATAATTTGTTCAAAATGAGAAATTTAAACCATTATCAAAACATTCAACTAATGTTTTCCCCATTACTTGCCCTGTTTATAAAGCTGGTCAAATAATTTGTGAATAAATTAATCAAATAATTCATCTGATGAATTCCACACAAATTTTGAATAGAGTAAGCAATAGCTATACTTTTATTATTCTCCACGTTCTGGTTGTCAGCAGTTAGACAAACCGATGTACATTAAAGTGCAGTTTTTAATTCAGTGCATTGTCTGAAATTGGTGAGTTAAATTAGCTACAGTAGTTAAGGTTTTATAAATTAGTTTCAATGGAGCTACACAAGCATTTCTATGAGAAACATTAGCAGCCAATCTGGCATTTGTCACTCTGAAATAGACATGCTGCCACTTTGCTTTTGAAATCATCCGGGAGTATATCTGTTGAGGGTACTGTATAGTACATACAGAAAGACCACACTATTATCGCTGTTTTATAAGTGAGATATAGGGTGACTAAGGCTTGGTCCACACTGGGGCGGGGGATCGATCTAGGAAACGCAACTTCAGCTACGAGAATAGCGTAGCTGAAGTCGATGTTTCCTAGATCGAATTAAGTTTACTTACTGTGGGTCCACGTGGCACAGGCAAGCTCCCCCTTCGACAGCGCTCTCGGCGAGCAGGAGTTCCGCAGTCGACGGGGGAGCACTTCTGGGATCGATTTATCGCGTCCAGATGAGACGCGATAAATCGATCCCAGAAGATCGATCTCTACCCGCCGAATCAGGCGGGTAGTGTAGACCAAGCTTAACTTCCACACTCCCAATCATACACGATGTGAGTGATAGAGACAGGAATCAAAGACAGGGGTCCTTTAGATTGCTAGACTGGCATCCTAACTACCAGACCATCTTAGGTGCCATGAAATTTGTTGGGAAAGTGAGGTTCTCTATGTATTTACATAGGGCCAAATTCTGCCTGCCTCTTAAGCAGGTGCATAGTGGAAGGGGGCAGGAAGGGCATAGGTAGCTTTCTCAGCCACTGTATACCTCAACTAAGGGCCAGCCAAAATGACAGTCCCTGAGCTCTAAGAGCTGCCCCCTACCTCCTCACATTGGGGTACGCCAAAAGGGGACTAGAAGAGAGAGGCTTTGATGGAGTCATGACTGTGCCTCATCTCGTCAAGCTCTGACTAGCAGAGCTGTCCAGCCATGCATGGGTGCACTAGCAGATGTACAGCTGTGGCATACCAGGGAGGCGTTTTGTTTCTCTAACACAGAATGTTTCCTGGAGCTGCCCTTGGTATGATGAGGTTCCATGTCACTTCCTCACAGGGCTCAGTGCCTTCATGGCTCTGTCTAGCCCTGAATAAGTACAGTACAGGCAGCAGCAGTGCTAACGCTCCTCTGCCCTCGTGCATTGGCCAGAGGTCAAGGTTTGGTTCCTAGGGCTAAGAGGGAGAGTTCCTTCTCTGGGCCTTTTCAGACCATGACCTCTCTATTTGGAATTCCAGCAAAGGTACCATTTGCCACTGTGGTCCTTGTGCATGGTCTCACACCACCTAATTCATTACACATTACAGTCTCTACCAACATGGATAGGCCAGGAGCTGGCACCTAAAAGTGAATGACTCTGTTGGCTGTTGCTAAGAGAAGCAGGATGGCCCAGTGATTAGGATGCTAGTTAGGAGAACTAGGTCCATTTTCCTGTTTCCCCCCCGAGTTCCCTGTGTCCTACTTCCCCAGTTGTAAAATAGGGATACTGACATTTTGCTACCTCTCAGGGGGGTTGAGAGGACGAACATATCGCCTGTGGGCGAACACTTTTCACAAAACCTTCACTTCATAACTGGCTTCTCAGTCCTCATCCTGAAAGGAAACCTGCACAACACCTTCACAAGATGAGCCTGGGAGCTTATATTCATAACTCTGCTAGACACTAAAAATCATGGTCTTAATAAAGACACTGGATTTATGGCTTATTGTCAAAATCTGTAACTCACTAACCGCCCCGTTTTTGTCCCATGACTTCAGGGGCCACTTCACCTTGAATGATCCCTTTAAATATGTAGAGAGACAAGGTGGGTGAGGCAATATCTTTTATTGGACCAACTTCTGTTGGCGATAGAGACAAGCTTTCCAGCTACACGCAGCTCTTCTTCAGGCCTGGGAAACGTACTAAGAGTGTCACAGCTAAATACAAGATCAAATCGATTGCTTAGCATAAGAGGTTAGCATATATTCCAACGGACTATTCAAAGTTGTGTCCCATTAATACCTCTGTAGTCATAGGACAAAAAGGGGGGTTAATGGGTTACAGATTGTTGTGATAAGCCATAAAGCCAGTGTCTGTATTAATACCGTGATTTTTAGGGTCTAGAAGAGTTATGAATTTAAGCTCCCAGACTCATCTTTTGAAAGTGTTGTGCAAGTTTCCTTTGTGGATGAGGACTGAGGGGTCAGATCTAGAGGACTGAGGGGTCAGATATAGAGGACTAATAGGTCAAAGATAGAGTGATCGCTTTGTGAAAAGTGTTCACCCACAGCTGATAGAGTGCTTTTGCCTTTCATCATTTTCCTATGTGTGTCCATTCAAGAGCACAGTGATTGTCTGGTGTCACCTGCATAGCTGTTATTGGGGCATTTAGTGAATACCTTTGAATATGTGTTAACTTATGCTAAACAATCTGTTCCACCTTCTATTTAGCTTTGCGACTCTGTGTACCTTTTCCTGAAGAAGAGCTCTGTATACCTTGAAAGCTTGTCTCTTTCATCAACAGAAGTCGGTCCAATAAAAGATATTACCTCACCCATCTTGCCGCTATATTAAACAGTGTGATGCAATCACATACTACAGTAATGGGGACCATATATGTACCAAAATTAAATAGGTTACCAATCCAGTCTCCAATGATTCAAAAATGAAACCATAGCAAAATCAGGAAACCCAAAGTTATAATTCCCACAACCACCATAACTGGGGTACCTCGCATTTAATATTGCTTTGCCTGCACGTATTACTGCATTTTATATTGCTGTATATGCAGTTAAATTCATACATTCATATATATGTGCATGGTGACTGAATGACAGCTGCTCTGGGAACCATGTCTGAATATTATAACTTCCGTGCATTTGAATTCTCAGTAATAATGGCACGTGAATATATTTGCTTTTGCTTTGAATTTATTTCCCCCTCCCATCAAAAAAAAAAAGAGCTAAATGGTTACACATTAACACAAAATTACTGCCTGTGGGCCAGATTTCGATATCAATTATACTGATGTAAATCAGGAGTCATTCCAATGTGGGCAACGGAGCTAATCGGACAAATGAGATCAGAATCTGGCCTAGAATTTGTTTCACTGTTCTCATACGTACAGCTGGGCCAACACAATAAAATTGTGTTTGCAAATGCTGATTGGAATTCTGAACGGGAATTCGGCTCCATCAGGGTTTTCTTGCTGTTCATTCATGGGAATGGGGTTTTTGGTATGCCATCAAAAACCCATTGTCATGAACGTTTGGCAAAAGGATGCTCTTTGTGAGAATACCTGTTTTCACAGCTATCCCAGAATATTGATATCCTCTACTGATGATAGGAGTGCTTGCCTCCTCGTGCTAGAGTTTGCCATCCAATCAGTGAGCACAAACAATACCATGTGATTTAGACGGCCAACTATGTGCTGAGAATAATGGTTAGGAAATAGTTGGCTAACATCACGTAG
This sequence comes from Chrysemys picta bellii, assembly GCF_011386835.1. NCBI lineage: Eukaryota > Metazoa > Chordata > Testudines > Emydidae > Chrysemys > Chrysemys picta. The sequence continues at coordinate 15,097,013 of NC_088793.1, forward strand.
ACCAAGGCCAAACTTTTCAAACATCGGCACCTAAAGAGCTGAAAATTCAGGCCACTCTTATTTAGGAGCCTAAATGCGGACTTAGCAGTCCAGGGTACATCTTGAATTTTGACAAAAAATATGGGGTGAAAATGCTGAACCCTGTTTCTTCCCCCGCCTAGTTCTCTGGTCATCCATGAAACACATGCACACATTAGGGTTGCCAATTTTGGTCGAACGTATTCCTGGAGGTTTCATCACATGACCTAATCTTTAATTAAAGATTAATTCCTGGAGACTCCAGGACAATCCTGGCAGGTTGACAAACCTAGCCCGCGAACAAACATGCAGGTGAAGCTATCTGCTGCTAAAGGCAAGTTCTTTCCCTCTCACCGGGAAGCTGCCTGCTGGCTGGGCTAGGAAAGCTTTGTTAGGAGCACCAGTCTGCATCTCTAATGCCTTCCTGCGATGGCCAGAGCTGTGGTTAGGGTCACCTGTGCAACCTCGCTGATGTCAGAGAGGATCGATGGTATCAAAGAACAGAAATTAGGCCTGTTCTACTAGATGTGGGGGACACACACAGCTGCAAAGATTTGGACAAAGGGAATGGCATGCTACCCACTACCAGCAGGGGGCCCATTCCCCACAGCCTTGCACCTTGTGGGCCAGTTATGCTAAGGCAGCAGGCCCACTCTAGGAGTGCAAACCAGTCTCATAGTGAATGTAAATTACATTTATGTCTATTCCAAGGCTCCTTTACATTGCCAGAACAGTGAAAATGCAAATCAGGTTTTATTTTAATTAGGTACTTATGTGCCCCCCCCATCACCATAATAGCTGAGCGCCTCTCACGTTCTTTAGTGTATTTATTCTCAGAACACCCCTGTGAGTATGGGAAATACTAACACCCCCCCTTGTTATAGATGGGGAACTCAGCTGCAAAAAGAATAAGTGACCTGCCCATGGTCACCCAGGAAGTCTGTGGCAGAGCAGGGACTTGCGCCGCCAACTCCAATGGAGCAGGATAATAGAGAATCAGACCCACTTTGACCCGGCGTGAGAAGGGGGAGACTTGGGCCTGTCATTTGTAATCCTGTCTATATTCTGAATCTGTACTTTTGAGCTATTGCCCAACGTATTCCTGGGATAATATAATCTCTTTCATTGAGGAAGTTTTGCCTCTTATTTTCCCCTAGGGTTGCCAACTTTCTAATGGCACAAAACTAAATACCCTTGCCCTGCCCCTCCCCCCAGCCACTTCCCCGAGGCCCCTTGCTCACTCCATCCCCTCTCCCTCTGTGCTCGCTCTCCCCCACCCTCACTCACTCGCTCATTTTCATCAGGCTGGGGCAGAGGGTTCGGGGTGCAGGCTCCAGGTGGCACTTACCTCGGGTGCAGGGTGAGCAGATAGCAAGTGTGAAAAATCGGGACAGGGGGTGGGGGGTCATAGGTGCCTATGTAAGAAAAAGCTCCAAAAATCAGGACTATCCCTATAAAATCGGGACATCTGGTCACCCTACTCGGGTGACTCCCTGGAAGAGGCGACGTGTCCTTCAGCTCCTAGGCGTAGGGGTGGCCAGGCAGCTCTGCGCGCTGTTTCCACTTGCAGGCACTGGCCCTGCAGCTCCCATTGGTCACAGTTCCTGGCCAATGGGAGTGGCGGAGCCGGTGCTCGGGGCAGGGGCAGCGTGAGGAGCCGAGGGACATGTTGCTGCTTCCAGGGAGCTGTGTGGAGCCATGTAGGGAGCCTGCCAGCCTCACGCCAACTGGACTTTTAATGGCTCGGTCACTGCTGCTGGTCGGAGCCACCCGGGTCCCTTTTCAACCGGGCATTCTGGTTGAACACCAGGCACCTGGCAACCCTATTTTCCCCCCTCCATTTTATAAATCTGCTCAACCCAGCTTCCTGCTCTGATAGTATTAGCTGAAAGACTAACAGAAAGCAAGAAAGTCACTAATGATGCAAAGTTTTCCTGGAAGAACTTTCTAAAACAGCCTGAGGACTGAGAATTTCTGATTCATGCAGACATACTGTACTGCAGAACCCTGGGCCCACTAATCTTCCCCTTTTAACGGACTACCATTGCAATTTGATTAAAGGACTCGTTCTGAGCACTGAGCAATAGCATTAAGCACCAGAATGTACTTATGAAGGCAAGGAAAGTGTGGGGGGGCGGGGAAAAAGAAAGTAATTTAGCATCTGGCACAATGGAATGTGAGCATCCATAAGATGTTACACCGTCTAGATTTCTCCTTTTTTTCTCTCTCTTTCTTTTATTAAAGACCCAAGCAATTTAAAAATGGAGACAGTGTATCCCACTTAATAGCGTTGCTGTTAATCTTCCCGCCAGTCAGCTCTAAGTATCGAACGCAAAAAAAAAAAAAAAACCTCCTCCTGTCACCAGCTGTGGTTGGGGAGTGACTGCCCTGAGGGGTTCTGAGCCTTAAAAAAACCCACCACTCAGAAAGGCAATAACAGGAGTCTGTTGCTGTCTAACCTGCCATATAAATGAAACAATCAAAGAAGACAACAAAGGAAACTCCACTAACAACCAGAGGCAAAAGCAGTTTGCTGTAATATATCCTGGCTTCAGTAACTATTTTTAGTCCAACCCCTTTTTCTTAACACTCTCTCCCTCTCGCTCTTTAATTTTCATTAAGGAGAAACTGTTAAGGAAAACAGAGAAAGGGGATGAGAGTGAGGATGCAGCTAGTTGTACGTCAGCTCAATGAAAGCTCAGGACAGTTGTGAAGTATAAGGGCCTGGAAATGATTTCTGAACCTTGGAGGAAGGAGGATTCTGATCTCGGCTCTCTCTCCTCTGACCCTCCACTCACAACTAACCTATTCTATTTATTTAATATTTGTACTGCAGTAGTATCTAGGAGCCTCATGGACCTGGACCCTGTGGTGTATGGAAAACTGTATTAAAATAGTAGAGCTATCACTTTAATTGCTCAGGGTTTTGTCCTGGTCCTGCTTGAAGCCTAGAGGGCTCTGTAGGGAAGCATGTGATCTGGGCTTAGGAGAGTCAGTCAGCAGCCATCCATCCTAGAGTAAGGTGGGATGAGTTATGCCTCTTTGGTTTTTAGGGAGCAGCCTCCTTTCTCTCACTCTGTTTTTGGGCTCTTGTGTGTTCTGAATTCTAAGAAACTAAGTATTATTATGTTGTAACCTTCCAGAAAGAGTATTTTATGTTTTTTTTTATTTAATGTCTGTGGAGGTATGCAATGAAACGTAACAGGCCCCCATTGTGCTAGGTGCTGTGCAAGCACACAACAAAAAGACAGTCCCTGTCCCCAGCTTCAAGTGTTTACAAATCAGGAGATTGACTTAAAAATCACAAGATTTTTAAAAATATAAACCAGGGTACACGAGGGAGTTCTTTCTAGTTGCTTTCTGGTGGTTGAGGCTTTTGTGGTCATGTTTCTGAGTTTTGCTCCCCAACCAGGAAGGCATGAAATTTTATGTTTAATGAAAGGTGAAATTCTCAACTATAACATGACTCCAGGAGATGGAGGTTTAAGTAAAACACTATCTTTCATGAGAGTTGCTGTAAAACCATAAGACTTGGCAACACTAATTTACCTGTGTGCTGTAGGCCAGCATAAGGACTATACATTATTTCAGTCCCACGTAAAACCTATGTGGGACCATGTACTGGCCTCCTCTGCCCAGGGGTGAACTTCATTCTAGCTATGAAGTTTTAGCAGAATAATCTGTCTGTTACATTGTGTTGCTTCTCCACCCAGTACCTGCAACTACAGAAATGCCACTAAAGTCAATAAAAAAATACTTTCTCAAACTTCCAGAAAGATTCAGTTCAAAATCCAGGCAAAGGTTTTCTGTGCTGATTTGTGTATAATTGGTAAGGAGGAAGGTTGGTCATTCCAATGGCAAGGGTGCTCACCTGGGATTTCGGAGATAGAGATTCAGTTCCCTGCTCCACTACAAACTTCCTGCATGAGCTTGGGCAAATCACTTACGGTTTGTATACACAGCACCACAGTTCAGCCAACGGGGGTGTGAATTGTACTACACTTCACCGTCTCTATCTGCCCCACATAGACCCTGCTTGTGTGAACTATGAGATATCTAGTTTGTGTTGATGTAGTTCTGTTTCAAACAGGACTATGTGACCTAGGTACCTGTTAATTTACCCATGAATTAAACTGCAATGGGGCAGTTAGAGCACAGCACGTTACAACTCACATCCCCGCATGCCAGGCTGCGGTGCCGCATAGACAAGCTCTTAGTCTCTCTGTCAAATTGCACTTGGGATGTGAGGCCATGTAGAAAGGGAAGTGTTCCTCCCCGCTTCTTGCTGGCCACTTCCCTGTTGTCCATGAATGAGGCGTGTTTCAGCAGCCTGAGCCATGCTGATGGAGCACTGGGAAGCAATGTGGAGGAACAGTGTCTCTGTACAAAAGTGCCCCTATGTCTCCAAAGGATGTCCCAAGATCTGTAAACACTGTCTGTGTAACCCTTTTGGTCCACAGAACATAATGAGTCTGCTACAGACAATAACTGTGGGATGCAGTCCTTTAGCTGAAGCTGCTGAGGCTTATACTCTTATCTCTAGAGGTCCTAAGTTCAATCCCTGGTGATGGTGAAGATGATGGTCATTACACACCAAATCTTAGACATCAATTCTTTTTAATTGGATAAGAGCCTGGAGCATGCAATTGTTATTAGGGAACCTTCAAAATAAGTTGGCAGTTTTGAGTCATCCGCTCTTTAAAATCTATCAACCATTTCCAGGAAAGTTATTTAACAAAAATAGATCTGTTCAAAAGTTCCTGCTGTGCTGTCAGGCTTGGACTAGAGCCCAACAGCACTGAAACGCTTTCCTTGTTGTTGGAGGTAAAACTGTGATCCCCAACAGTAGCAATACTTCTGTTAAATATCCCCTTTGCTGCCAGACAGTTCTGGAATGCAAAGAGTGTCAGGGTTTCATTAGGGATAGATGGATCATCCTTTATATTAAAGGTGCATCATTTATAAAGGGTTAAATGATTAATAAATGTTTTAATAAATGATGAAGCAGTTATAGGTGGTTATAGAGTCCAACAGGTCGAGAGATGGCTAATAACCCTCTATAACCGCTTATGACCATCGATAACTAACATTTCTCATGTCTGGAACAGGCTTATAATATCTATTAATCATTTATTAACCCTTTACACACAACTGAAACCTGCCCTTAAGTAAAGTGTGACCTCAGGGATTTGAGAGCTAGGACAGTTTCCTTCCCTCTACACTTTTGAACTGTCTAAACACATATATTATGCCTTCATTCCGGGAGTGTGCTTGCTGCTTTTCAAACAGGGGAGAAAGAATCTGCTCGAAAGACAGACAAGTGTGCAAACAGACAAAGGATAGGGGAGCGAGGAATGTACAGTTTTATGTTAAGATATATATGTATAAATAATAAATCATTTAAATTATATTCAAATTATTGCTCAAGCATGACAATATCATTCAGGAAAAGTTTCTTATAAGCATCCTGACAGAGAAGGACATATCCAAAATCATCAATCTAATCTAATCTAATCTAATCTAATCTAATGCAACCTAAACTGCATCACATTAGTACAGGGATCGGCAACCTTTGGCATGCGGCCCGTCAGGGAAATCCACTGGTGGGCTGGGACGGTTTGTTTACCAGCAGCGTCCACAGGCTTGGCCGATCGCAGCTCCCACTGGCGACGGTTCGCCGTCCCCGGCCAATGGGGGGTGCGGGAAGCGGCGTGGGCTGAGGGATGTGCTGGCTGCCACTTCCCGCAGCCCCCATTGGCCTGGAACGGTGAACTGCGACCAGTGGGAGCTGCAATTGGCCGAGCCTGCGGATGCTGCAGGTAAACAAACCGTCCCGGTCCGCCAGCGGATTTCCCTGACAGACTGCATGCCAAAGGTTGCCAATCCCTGCACTAGTACCTAGAAGTCCCAACCAAGATCTGGGTCCCATTTTGCAAACTAATAATACTTAGCATTTATACAGCACCGTACATGTTCAAACATTACATTTCACAGAATGCATGCCTTCCTATTCATCCATACCACTAAAACGCTTGTCTAGGCTCTCATCTCACAGCTCAGTTACTGCCACATCCTTCTTTATGGTCTTGACAATTGCAATCTTGCCCCGCTCAGATCCATTCAGAAGGCTGTTGCACAGATGATTTCCCTAGCCCATCACTTTGAGTATGGCCTCCCTTCTGTTTGCATCTTGTCTTAGATACTGAGAGTGTCGGCTCTTTGAGGCAGGGACCTTTTTGTTCTGTGTCTGTACAGCACCTAGCGTAGTGGGGTCCTGGTCCGTGACTCGGACTCCTAGGTGCTTCTGCAACACAAATAAATAAATAAATAAATAAATAATGATAATAATACTGATGCTCCTTGAGTAAGGTGGTTGAGTATTATTGATTGAGGTAGACAAGACAGGTAAAGGGTAGGAAACAGCGATGCAGAGAGGGGAAGTGACTTGACCAAGGTCACACCATAGATCAGTGATAGAGCTAGGAATAAAACCCAAGTCTCACCCCAGGGCAGTGCATTAGCCATTGGACAATGCTGTCCATTGACCTCTCTCTTGCCTTCTCTTCATCTTCGCGCATCATTCTTTGCAATCTCTTTAAACCCCATTCTCCTCTCCCTCCCTGTGGGCTACCCATGCCCATGCCTGGGTCGTTTCTTGCATGGCCTACTGGAACCTCCCTTTCTTTCTGGCCCTCCTCTTCTGATCTCTCTTTGCTTCAGTATATTCCAGCTGCTGTCACAGAAAATAACGTCTCCTTTGCTCTTCTAACCACACCATGCCACTTTGTGGCCCCCTCCACAGGATTCTCCTTGCTCTTCATGTGAAATGAAAGATTCAAGTCCCTGCTTTCAGAGGTCTCGGAGCAGTCGACTGACTGCATCTGAGCTCTCGTTTCTTGTTAGTGTCCTGCTGAGTCTGCCCCCCAACCAACCCCCTTTGCATCCTCACCTCCTGAGTTAGAATTCAAAGGGTCCTGTAGCTCAGCCTTGTGCTTGAAGGGTCCAATTTTCAACTCCGCTACAGCTACGTTCACTGCTGGAGCACCACAAAGCTACCAAAAGCCCAACGGATCCAGCCCATCTGGGACCTGGCAGGTGAAGGGGGAATTCTTGGCTAGCAGAGGGCTGCAGTAGCAGCTTTGCACCTCTCCACCTTCCAAACCCTGGGGTAGGGCATAGCTGGGATTTCCTCATGCCCTAGCAATCCTCAGCTGCCAAAAATCAGAGGAGCCTTCGGAGATTCTGGTGTTTCCACATCTGGTTCTGGAAACCTTTGTTTCTCCCCACCTCTCTTCTGGTGCCAAATGCAGCTTGTCAGGACTGAAGACTCTGGACTTAAATATTCAGCATTTCTGCTTCTCCAGCCCATAAAGTAAGGCCATGATGATGAGAACATTAAAAACTGACCTACTGCACTGGGGGTGTGGAGGGGAAAGTGAATGGTGGGCAATCTTGCTCCATGGAAGCCAATAGGAGCTTTGCCATTGAGTTCAGAGGAGCCCGGGTTTCCCTCAGACATTTGTAAGGCTCTTTGGAAATGGTAACGTGGCTGAAATGCTAAGTATTGTGATAAGAATGAGCATATATTATTATAAGGAAAGACCTTTTGTGCACAATGGAGAAACAGGGCCAAGATCATTCCTGGTGTCAATGAGTACTGGTTCCATTGACTGGGATTGTGTTCCCTGCTGTCAAGTGGTAATTATGAACCCCATTTTAGAGACATTTTCTAACTGCTTGTAAAACTGCTCCCTATTGCTTTATCCATCACTCTGCCTACATCTCCCAGAGAAGTACTAACCTGTGGCTGAGCGAGGATGGTCCCAAATGAGGCCCTGATCCTACAACCGCTTGCAGCCCTGTTTAACTTTACAGACCATTACCCAGGGCTTCAAAGGGGCTATTCAAGGGCATATAGTCACACACATGCATAAGTGTCTTCAGGATGGGGGCCCTCCTCTTATTCCTCCCCTAGTTCTCTCTGGATTTAAATGGCATTTCAGTGAAGTGCGCAGCCGCTCGTTGTTGTTAATTTCAAGCCCGGGTGAAAAAGCTCAGCTTGCAACTGGTACCCATTGGGAGCCGATAAGCAGTTTACACTCACAGATCACATACAGCTGAGTGATGTTAAAGGGGACCCCCCTCCTCCTCCAGCCACGCGCACTGCGAAATGATATTAGCGCTGGCTAATGATCTGTGAATGTGTCAGAACTATGCCACCTAGTGACACCGATGCCCATTTCCTTCAGTGAAGTCACACTGATTGCACAACAGCAAGCCATAATATAATTAGTGCTAATTTGGTTTCTCGGTGGATGACTGCTGCACAGCACTCGAGCCAGCCACTTTGTGTTTCTCAAGAAAACTTTTCTGAATGTAATAAGACCTTCATTAGGGCCTTTGAAAAAAAAATATTATTGTTGATTGTGGTCTGCAAACCGCTTTTGTTGTTCTGTGGATCTTCTGCATGGCAAAATGGGTCTGGGTGCACACATCCTTACCAGAAAGCAATGCACAGGTGGAGTGGTGGTGGATTTCAAGGCTGAAATCTGTCATCTTATGCTCTTAACGAGAGCCGGTTGGGATTTTTTGATTAAATACTTTTCCGTCGATAAAGGCCAATTTGTGGAAACAACAATTTTCGTGAGAAAGGGCAGGTTTGGACGAATTTCCTGTTGTGAAACATTTTTGAATTTGTTTTTGAAATTAGCCCATGTCCTGTTTCGGACGTTTTTAAATGAAAAGTTTCGTTTTTACGTTTGAAACAACTTTTCCTTTAGAAATTTAATTTCTGTTAAAACAAAGATAGGAATAAAAAGGTCAACCTGGAAATGAAATGATTTAGAACGATTGCAAGGAAATATTTTGATTGACCCGGATTGATTTTTTTCTTTCATTATTGGTTGGCCACCCTGCTCCATTTGTAACAGAAGAGGGCTAGCTCAGAGGTTTGAGCATTGGCCTGCTAAACCCAGGGTTGTGAGTTCAATCCTTGAGGGGGCAATTTAGGGATCTGGGGAAAAATCAGTACTTGGTCCTGCTAGTGAAGGCAGGGGGCTGGACTCGATGACCTTTCAAGGTCCCTTCTAGTTCTAGGAGATGGGATATCTCCATTAATGTATTTATTTTATTTAAGAGACCAGCAAGCTGTAATGTGTATTGTGCATTTTACTTGCTATTCCGGTAGAGCAGAAAGCAGCCTGCCTTCTGAAATGGACAGTTTATGGGGAATGATGGAGGCAGCCTCTTGCAGTGAATGGTGCCTGACAGCTCCTTGACATTGTGATCAGCCGCACTCCATGATGAGAACAGAGGGTTTATCTGGAATCATAGGGACAGGCAACATATGGGACCTGCATGAACTCAGGCAGAGTGGGAAGCCATCTGCTGTGGATGGTGCACGGGCTCATTTTGGTACCAGGAGTGGCAGGAAGCCAGCAGCAGTGGGTGACGCATAAGAAGCTCTTGCAAATCATAGGGAGCAAGCAGCTTTTCCCAGCGAGCAGGATGTGGGGAACCACCTGGAATCCTGGAGAGGGGCTATGTCCACCAGAGGGATAAGGTTTGATGTGCCTGAGACCATGCGGAGTGACTCAACCTCCATTATTCAGTGGTCTATGAGAACAGCTCCCGGTCATGAAGAGCTAGTGGTAGAGTTGCCTGTTGTAGCCCATTTATGATGGTCACTATCTTGGCTAACACTGGGTTTGAACCAGGAACCTCCTGAGCTCAAAGCATAAGTCTGTACAACTGGACCTAAAATGCCAGGATCTGTAGATGGGCGCTGTCATGGACTCCCAGCTGGTACAGTTCAGGTGGGGCACTGGTGGGAAGACATAGTACACATTGATCAGTGGGTGACACATGATTGAATTTGTCTTTTCTGATGGCTTAAATTTTGGTGCCCCCGCACTCTAGATCTTCACTTCTCAAGGTGATGATCTGTCTCTTGAAAACAAATGAACAACAAAACCAACCCAGGATTACTACTAGATAAAAATAATAAAACACTTCCAGTTACAGTGGAACCTTGGAGGGAGTTATTCTCCCATCAGTTCATATATATAATTCCCATTGATTGAGATGGTCCAAAAAAGGGAAGAAATATGATTCTTTCAAACCATTTTTTAAAAGTCAATATTTTACAAATCCTGAAATCCCAAGCTTTCCAACCAGCTCTATACTTGGGCAAGACACACAGATAAAATTTTGTGAATAGTGTCAATATTTTTCCTTTAAAAAAATCTTGAAATTTGAACTTTCAACTAGCTCTACATAGTCACATTAATGAGAGATATACCACAGATGGGAGAGTAGACATCATGAGTTCAGGACAGCAATGGCAAGTTGCATTTGTGTAATATGTCAATAATGTTCAATTGTAAGCTATGTGGGGCAGAGACTCTTTTTTATTCTGTGTTTGTACAGCACCTAGCACAATAGGGTCTTGGTCCATGATTAGGGCTTCTAGGCTCTATTGAAAGACAAAAGTGAATTGTATGAACTATGAGCCAGTTCAACTTAGCTGTCCCTCATAGCACATAAAGCTCCTGAAACTAGAACTTGATTATAGCTCACTACACAAAACTTTGGTCTACCTAGTGGCCAAAATTTTCAAAAGGTACTAAGCAACAGAGAGTCCTGTGGCACCTTTGAGACTAACAGATGTATTGGAGCATAAGCTTTCATGGGTGAATGCCCACTTCGTCACCTTAATTATTGGGCACCCATCGTCTTTAAAGGGGGCAAGGTTTTGGAACATAATTTATGTTTATGAAGTTATCCAGTCTCACCAAGTGATATTTTATCCCTTCCAGTCAGAAGTACAGTATAAAGAGGAAGAAAAAAACAGCAAAAGGGGGAAGAAAAAACAATTGGCTACATAGAATACATAGAATAGCTACATAGAATCATAGAATATCAGGGTTGGAAGAGACCTCAGGAGGTCATCTAGTCCAATCCCCTGCTCAAAGCAGGAACAATCCCAACTAAATCATCCCAGCCAGGGCTTTGTCAAGCCTGACCTTAAAAACCTCTAAGGAAGGAGATTCCACCACGTCCCTAGGGAACCCATTCCAGTGCTTCACCACCCTCCTAGTGAAATAGGGTTTCTTAATATCCAACCTAGACCTGCCCCACTGCAACTTGAGACCATTACTCCTTGTTCTGTCATCTGCCACCACTGAGAACAGCCAATCCCCATCCTCTTTGGAACCCCGCTTCAGTTAGTTGAAGGCTGCTATCAAATCCCCCCTCACTCCTCTCTTTTGCAGACTAAATAACCCCAGTTCCCTCAGCCTCTCCTCATAAGTCATGTGCCCTGCACTGGACTCTCTCTAATTTGTCTGCATCCTTTCTGTAGTGGGGGGAACAAAACTGACACAATGCTCCAGGTGTGGCGTCACCAGGTCCAAATAGGGGGGAATACTCACTTCCCTTAATCTTTTGGCAACGCTCCTATTAATGCAGCCCAGTATGCCATTGGCCTTCTTGGCAACAAGGGCACACTGCTGACTCATATCCAGCTGCTTATCCACTGTAATCCCCAGGTCATTTTCTGCAGAGCTGCTTCTTAGCCAGTCGGTCCCCAGCCTGTAGTGGTGCATGGGATTCTTCCTTCCTAAGTGCAGGACTCTGCACTTGTCCTTGTTGAACCTCATCAGATTTCTTTTGGCCCAATCCTCCAATTTGTCTAGGTCACTCTGGATCCTATCCCTACCCTCCAGCATATCTACCACTCCCCCCAGCTTAGTGTCATCTGCAAACTTGCTGAGGTTGCAATTCATCTCATCATCCAGATCATTAATAAAGATGTTTAACAAAACTGGCCCCAGGACCGACCCCTGGGGCACTCCGCTTGATACTGGCTGCCAACTAGACATCGAGCCGTTGATCACTATCCATTGAGACCAACAATCTAGCCAGCTTTCTATCCACCTTATAGTCCATTCATCCAATCCATACTTCTTTAACTTGCTGGCAAGAATACTGTGGGAGTCCGTATCAAAAGCTTTGCTAAAATCAATATATATCACATCCACCGCTTTCCCCATATCCACAGAGCCAGTTATCTCATCATAGAAGGCAATCAGGTTGGTCAGGCATGACTTTCCCTTGGTGAATCCATGTTGACTGTTCCTGATCACCTTCCTCTCCTCCAAGTGCTTCAAAATGGATTCCTTGAGGACCTGCTCCATTACTTTGCTGGGGACTGAAGTGAGGCTGACCAATCTGTAGTTCCTCGGGTTCTCTTTCTTCCCTTTTTAAAATATGGGCACTACATTAGCCTTTTTCCAGTCGTCCGGGATGATTGTTGTACTGGAGCAGACCAAGGTCCATCTACCCCAATGTCCTGTGGCCAGTACCAGATACTTCTGAGACGGGAGTGAGACTTTCTTATCAGCTAGTGGTTGGCTTATGCCCTAAAAAGAGTTTATACCTCTTATAGTTTTTTTTTATAATCTTAATTTAGTTAGTAACATAAGAACGACCATACTGAGTCAAATTAATGGTCCTTCTAGCCCAGTATCCTGTCTTCCGACAGTGGCCAATGTCAGGTGCTTCAGGGGGAATGAGCAGAACAGGTAATCCTCAAGTGATCCATCCCCTGTCACCCATTCCCAGTTCTGCTAGGAAATGTATACTCAAGCAAGTGAGGAAATGGGGCTGCTTTTATACAACATGGAGAATGTTGAAAGGCAGAGAAAAGTATACGTAGACAGCTGTGTGATGGCCAGCACACCAGTGTTCCCAACAGCTCTCTGCTGGTGAAAATTTACATGGCATCTTTCCAACTGGTGTAGGAGGCAGTGTTGTTTAATGAAAAGAGCATTGGGTGGGGACTCCGAAGGCCTGGGTATAAGTCCTGGTTGTACTGCTAGATGACTTTGACCAAATAATTCCATCTCCCAGTCTTCTCCTCTGTAAAATGGGGATAAGGGTGTTTACCTCCTTTGCAAAGTGCTTCAGGATCTTATTATTAAAGGCCCTGACCAAGATGAAGGGCCCATTGTACCAAGCACTGTACAAACACATGCAGGCTATATTTACATTGCATACATCGTGTCAGAGCGAAGGATATGTGGAGCTACACGCCACAGTGAAAAGCAGATTGTGTCCACACTGAGGTGTGTAGGTAAACGTGCCAATGAAAGGCTCCGGCAAGGGGGAGGCAGCGGGGAAAGGTTTGGCAAAGTGTATGTACTTTACACGCTGCCAAAAGGAGTGTGTAGTGTAGACGTGCCCATAGTGAGAGACAGTTCCTGCACCAGAGAGTATGCAACCTAGACTTTTCATAGCTTCCCCTCTGCCAGCATAGGACATTCACTACCGTGTCTCATCAAAACAGAGGAGACAGCAGCACCCTGCTCAATCATTCACATCACTACCTGCAGCATAAATATCTCCTATTGAACCAGTCCAGTCCTGCTCAGCTGCAGAATCTGGCAGCTTCACTGCACAAGGTGGTATAACTGCAGGCCATGTTGTGAATCAATAGCTGTATGAGATGCTATTTACAACAGCCAAGTGTCATAATAACCAAAATCACAGATCCTTATGAATATGTCAGTGGGATTTCCCATTATCTTTTCCACTGGTTATTAAATGTTTCTACATTGCTGAGGAGAAAAAAAAATACTTAATTGGAAAAAAATATGTTTAAACTTTATAAACAGTGCAGGCGCGAAACCCATCATTTTCACATATTTTACCGTGTCTCTTAGATCTAATAGATCTCAACTGACACACAGCATCATTAAGTTTAATTTAAGAAACTACCCCTAGAGAGATTTAGAAATCAATTGAAGATGTGTTCTCAAGTAATGTTGGAAATATTAGATTGATTCACACTCTCCTGGGCGTGCTTTATTCTTGAATATTCCAGCAGACAAAGAATCTCTTCCATTTCTAGCCCACATTTCCTCCTAAAGACTGTCTTAAAAACTATATTAAATAATCAAATCGTCCATCAGTGCAATTCAGCCATCTCTGAAGTGGGATACAGGAGCTGTTTAGTTGTGCGTAACAATGCTACACACAGGGACATTATTAACTAGAGCTGAACATATTATTGAAAGAAATTACTCCCTTTTTCTGTTTGCCCACCATGCATGAACCAAGCTGGGCTTCTTCAAATGTACTGATTCTTCAAAAGGATTTAACTGAATAGCATGGTTGAACGTTAGGCTCCTCACAGACTATTCGCTTTGGCTACTTATTCTTTGTTGATGGTGTATGATTGGTCACCTAAGTCACTTGGTATTGTTCGTGGCTCCCGTATTTAATGGCTGAAATGTTTTCAGTGGATGATGGCTAGTGGGCAAGTGCACGTGAGCAGCAAAACAGGGAGAGAACATCAGAAGGGCAATGGAAAATGAATTGCATTCAATGAATTGTAAACAGGACTGTGACAGACACTGCAATCCCATGTAGTATCTTTGGGGACCCTACTGTATTAAATTCAGGTATCACGGTGGGCCAGGAATTGTATGCAACTCTAGGTGGGAGGGTGATCACAGCTCTGCCAGGAATCAAGGACAGTGGGGGATGAGTAAGGAGAATCATGTAGGTTGTAAACACCTGCAGGGAGGTACCATCATCTTGGGAGGATCACAGATACAGGTTCAAACTGGGTTTTCAGAAGCCAACAGACAAAGAAAGGGCTTGTGGCATATAAAGGCATGAACTGGCACAGGGACTTCTTTCTTATCCAGCAAATGACTCAGCAGGCCCCATCCCTTCACATGTGGAAGATGGGTGATGTCTGGTATGATTAGTGTGTGTAAATTTGTTTGTTGTTTATATGATGTTTTCTCTGTAATGCTTTTACCTTAAAAAGAAATGTGCTTGCTCAGAAAGAGCTGGGTGGTAATGGGTAACTGCTGGTAGTACACTGTTCATAGCTCTCAGAGAGAAAGGAAGCCAGTCTAAGGCAGGGGGCTGTGCAGTCTTAAAGGCCCTGGTCAGAAGAGAGTGAGACAATGGTCCCTGGATGGATGGAAACTCTTGGGGCGGACCGTGGCAGAGGAGGGGGATACAGGTGCATTTACCCTGAAATGGTGACAAAGGGGACTCAAATTGCCAGTGCAATGGGTTCTGGGACACAGCCCTCAAAGGATTAAGACCTGCTTGGCACATTTTTTTTTTATCCTGAGTCAATTATTAGGAGTGTGGTTTTCTATAGAAATAGTTCAGTTGGTACAACCCCTAGTGTGGAAGCACTTATATCAGTATAAAGGTGCCTTTATTCCTTTTTCTATACAGCTACCCTGGTAGAAGCACTGCAGTGCTGGTGTAGCTACATGTGAGGGGGGTGGTATCATTTTAACTATACTGGTCTAGATAGTGGCATGGTTTTTGTGTGTAAACAGGCCCGAAGCCTAGACCAGAAAGGTAGCATGTGGTTTAAAACATGGCAGCTAACACTTTTTTAAAGAGACCTTTCCATCTGGTGTCAACAGGGCAAGTCGTGTTTGAAAACAAGTTAGCTGGTCACAGACGTCCATCTGCCGTGGCTGTTTTGAGGTGTAAGTACCCAGCCCTTGTCTTGTGTTATTCCATTGACCTGGCTCCCATGCACACATGAAGAGAAGAAGGTCAGTGGGACCTCAGATTGACTATCATATCTCCTTCCTGCCACCCAGTTGGATCTGAAAGAGAGAATCCTCTTGTAGCCAATTTCCACCGCTGTGGGAGAGGTGAGAAGTTACCTCAGGCTCTAAGCCAGAAGCTCCAGCTAATTGATATTTGAGTCTGGCAGTCTGAGGCTGCATCGACAGTTCGAGCTAGGGGTGTGATTCCCCTGCTCGTGTGCACAGACTCGCACTAGCGCGCATCAAGCTAGCACAAGTATCAATAGCAGTGTAGCCACGGTTGCATGGGTAGTGGCAGCGGAGGCATTGCTGCGCTGTGCCGAGTACAGACCTGCTAGAAATGAGTGATTAAGTACTCAGCACAGCTCAGCTGGGCCCCTGCTGCTACTATCCATTCTACTGCAGCTTTAGTGTTATTTATACTCACACTAGCTCAATGAGAACTAGCGGGAGTATGTGTACACAAGCAGGGCAATCGCACCCCTAGCTTGTAGTGTGGACGTACAATGAGGGAGGGGGAAACAACTGAAGGAATAAGGTACAACCCCCTCTACCCGGATGTCTGAATTCTGCACACCCTGACTCTACTCCCTGCTTATGGTGGTGTATTCTGTCCTTGGCTCTGACTAGCCTGCTGGGTGACCTTGGGCAAGTCACTTCACCGTGCAGTGCCTCAGTGTCTCCATCTGTAAAATGGGCATAATGATGCTCAAAGCATGAGAAACCAGGAAATGTGATGATCCTTGGTAACATGGCCACCGGGGGGCAATTAAACATACCTACCATGGAAATAAAATGGAAGCAAATGCTGATTTGTGGGGAGAAACATGCTCCACCACAAAGAGGCAACACTCCTTTCGGCAATCCATCTTTTCATGGTAGCCTTCCATTGGCATCTTCCAGCCCCAGTAAGCCCCTAAAGCAACCCTTCCCCCGCACTCCTTCAACAACAGCAACAAAAGATTACGTTCACAAATTTTGACTCTCCTTATAGCTGGTTTAAAATGTGTTGTCCAGGAAGGGGAGAATATAAGAAAATTGTATCAACATTCTTTTTCTGATTTTTTTTTTCTCCTCAAAATTTTGTCAGATGTTCATCCACCTTTGGAAAATTATACCCAATTTCCAGTATCCTCTTGTCTAACCCCCAGCTCTGCTATTAACTTGTTCAGCAAGCCCAGAACCTCTGCTTCGTTCATAACCCCCATTACAATCCAATCCCTAGATGTAGCTTTGCTGTGAAAAAGAATCCGCGCCCCAGACATATTTAGTATGGTGTATAACACACAGAGAGGGAAACTAACCTTGTCCTAGGGGTAGAAGGTTATAAGAATCCTTTACTTGACCAAGTAAAAATGACTCTGCTCATGAAAGACAAAGTCACATACTAGTTACCATAGAAGGGAAAGAAGAACATATCACCTGATCTTTTGATATACACCTCTACCCCGATATAACGCGACCCGATATAACACAAATTCGGATATAATGTGGTAAAGCAGTGCTCCAGGGGGACGGGGCTGCGCACTCCGGCGGATCAAAGCAAGTTCGATATAACGCGGTTTCACCTATAATGCGGTACGATTTTTTGGCTCCCGAGGACAGCGTTATAGCGGGGTAGAGGTGTATTTTATTTTCCCTGGCATTTGTGAAGATTCTGCTATTTCCAGTGGGACTTAGAACTTGTTCTTAGCCCTTGAAGATGCTAAGATATTGGACTTCAGAGCTGGGATACTTCAGGTATAGAAAAGTTCTTTATATGGCTCCCTCTGAGCAACTGGACTTATGGGCTATGTGTGAAGCCACTTCTATTGACACATAAGGATGTGGGAACATGGCTAAAGAGGCCAAAGGTCATCCTCCATCTGCAAAAGTGAGGCCAGGCAGATCACAATATTGCTGAGTCTGAGAATTCAAACATCATGAGTCAGGTCTCAAACAAATCATGGAATTCAGTTGTAAAGGCCAAGATTTTTAAAAAGTACTACAGTTTGGGTTCATTTTATTTGTCTTTTGGTTTCCAGGCCACTAGATTACTCATGGGTCATGTGTTCATGCTTCTCTCTGCAACTGTGAGGGCTAGAAACTTACTTAAAAAAAGCTGAGCTTTTCATGATTCAGAGGAGCTCACAAAAGTCATCATAAAATCATGAGAGCTGGCAACACTGGGGAATTGCAGACTGCCAGTACCACCAGCCCCTGGTTGAGGTTGTGATTGAGTCGGTGATGTTTAAATCAAACTGACTGAATTGTGAAGCAATTAACGAGTGTTCCTTAAGGAGGTGAACAGCATGGGCCAACATCTTCAGAAGAGGCCAGTGACTTTGGGTGTCTTAAGGCTGATATGCTTTGGGCCTCATTTTCAAAAGTTCACCGCACTCAGCTATAACGCCATTTGCAGCCTCTGGGGTTTGTGGGTGATCAGTGCAAATCAGGACTCAAGTGTGTCAAGCTGGAAAAAACCCAACCTGGAGATGCCTTTAGTCAGTTGGCACTCAAACCTTTCCAACAAACATCATGCCCTGGGATCATTGTGCACACTATAGCAACAGGCATCAGGGTTCCCTTTTTCACACACAGGGAATCAGCAGAATGAACTTGATACCGTTGTTGGTGAGATGACAAGTTTGGTTGAAAAAAGTAATGGTGTTGACGTAAAGCACTTCTGCATGGCCTTTGACTCAGTACTGTATGACATTTTGATTAACAAGCTACAATGATATACAATTTACACGGCACAAATTAAATAGATTAAAAATGGACTAACTGATAGGCCTCAAAATGTAACTGTAAACCAGAATCATCATCAAGGTGGTGTGTTTCCAGGAGAGTGGTAAATAATGAAGAGGACAGGTCACTGATACACAGCGATCTGAATTGCTCAGTAAACTGGGTGCAAGAAAACAATATGTGTTTTAATACCGCTAACTTTAAATGGATACATATCTAGGAACAAAGCATGTAGGCCATACTTACAAAATGGGGCTCTCAATCCCGAGAAACAGAGACTCTGAAAAAGATTTGGGAGTTGTGGTGGAGAATCAGCTGAAAAGGAGCTCCCAGTGTGATGCTCTGGCCAAAAGAGCTAATGTGATCCTGGCATGCATAAACAGGGGAATGAGTTGGAGGAGAGAAGTTATTTTACCTCTGTTTTTGGCACTGGTGTTTCTGCTGCTGTAATGCCAGGATCACATTAGCATTAGGTGGTGTATTCTGTCCTTGGCTCTGACTAGCCTGCTGGGCAACCTTGGGCAAGTCACTTCACCGTGCAGTGTCTCAGTGTCTCCATCTGTAAAATGGGCATAATGATGCTCAAAGCATTCTGGTTTCCACCATTCAAGAAGGATGTTGATAAACTGGAAAGGGTTCAGAGAAGAGCCATGAGAATGATTACAGGGTAAGAAAACACGCCTTATAGTGATAGAATCAAAGAGCTCTATTTATCTTAACAAAGGGAAGGCTAAGGGGTGGCTTGATCACAGTCTGCAAGTATCGATGTGGGCAACAAATATTTAATAGTGGGCTCTGCAGTCTAGCAGAGAAAGGTATAACATGATCCAATGTCTGGAAGTTGAAGCTAGACAAATTCAGACTGCAAATAAGATGTACATTTTTGACAGTGAAGGTAATTAACCATTGGAACAATTTATTAAGAGCTGTGATGGATTCTCTATTGCTGGCAATTTTTCAATCAAGATTGGATGTTTTTCTAAAAGATAGAATCCAGGAATTATCTGGGGGAAGTTCTACAGCTTGTGTTATATAGGACATCAGACTAGATCAGGTGTTGGCAACCTTCAGCACGCAGCCCATCAGGGTAATCTGCTGGCGGGCCGTGAGACATTTTGTTTAAGTTGACTGTTTGCAGGCATGGCCCCCCCGCAGCTCCCAGTGGCTGGGGTTCGCGGTTCCCGGCCAATAAGAGCCGTGGGAAGTGGCGGCCAGCATGTCCCTGCAGCCCACGCCGCATCCCGCAGCTCCTATTGGCCGAACCGCGGCCACTGGGAGCTGGGGGCGGGGACCGTGCCTGCAGACAGTCAACGTAAACAAAATGTCTTGTGGTCCGCCAGCGGATTACCCTGATGGGCCGCGTGCCGAAGGTTGCCGACCCCGGACTACATGATCACAGTGATCCCGTGTGGCCTTGCGATCTATGAATGAATGAATCTATGAAATAAGCCAATGCTCTGGCTTTTCAGCTTTGTTCACAGTGCTCTTGTTGTTTTAATCCATTTAACTCAGGGCCAAACCCTCCACCGAGGACATGCCCTGAACAGCTGCACTGAGAACTTGATGTTGCTGCCAAGCCACCTGCATTAAGCCTTTAGGCCTGGGACTCTGAAAGCGACAATCATCCCGTGCTGCTCCCGAGTCTGATTCAGGTGCTTTTGATCACCAGTGAGAATAATTTTCATAAGGGTTTATTTCTATTCCAGAAATGCCATTATGCCACAAGGGGGTAGGGGTGCTCTGTTTAAAGCCTTGCAATGGCTTCTTACAGACCTAGCATTTCCATGAAATCAGTATTGGGTTTAAAAAGAAACACACAGATTGAATCTGAACAGACATTTTCTATGCCATCTGCATTTCTCCTATTGCTTTCCTTATAATTAACATCTGTTCGCAGACATCAATCTGAGCAGCAAGGACCACATTATTTAAGGACTGTCTGTCTTTCTGTCTAGTACTCTCCCCAGAATGGTTCTGGAGACTGAGAATGGGCTACCCCGAGGAAAGGGGATTTGGTTACAAAGAGCACCTTTCATTAATCTAAACAGATAGCCAGCGGGATCACAACTGGATTTCATCAGAGAAAGTGCACCCAAAATGTTCTGAGCATTAAGTAACCTTGGTGAGGTTTGTGTGTGTGCTTATTAAGCATTTCTTCAATGAAACAAACAAGAAAAGGTGAGTAGATGAAAGGCCACAGATAATCCCTTAAATAGCATATTTCAGAGGCTGTTCCAAATGTGTTTTACTCTTAAACAACCTGTTATTGAATTTTTATTGTACTTTTTTTTTTTTTTTTTACTAGTTTAAGCATGCCAGGCAAGTTAGTGGTGCATGCGGATGTCACATCTGGAGACAGCGTCCCTCTTCAATGCCTATATTGTCCGTGATAGAAACCTGCTGAACGGATATTCTGTGCAAAATAGAAAAACACAGCTGTGATGCTGGGCGAATCCTTTCAGAATTCATGATTATTGACATATGTTATTATAGGGCTAATAGGATCCACTTGCAGCTGACTTGCTGGCCTGCCACTTCATTTCCACAAACAAATACTCTAAAGCCCTCAGTCCTCTTACAAAGGGACATGGGATAATATTTCCTCAGAACTTTTCTCAAAGTATTTTACAAACATTTCCTCAATCAAGGCTTTCAGCATCCCTGTGAGATGGAGATAATACTACAGGTCTGTTTTATGGAAAGGTAAACTGAGGCAAAGAAAGGGGGAGAGAGTCACTGGCAAAGCTGGGAACAGAACACAGTAGTCCTCATTGCCAGTAGTCTGCTTTAATCTTTATTATTTCTATTGCCATAGCTGCTAGGAACCCTAGTCACAGGACAGGACCTCATTGTGCTAGGTGCTGTACAAACTCTAGGCAACTTTTATTGTTCAGCACAATACCTAGTTTTTATATAGTATTTTTTATTAGTAGATCTCAAAGCACTTTGCAAAGGAGGTAAGAATTATTATCCCTGTTTTACAAATGGAGAAACGGAAGTACAGGGAGGTGAAGTGACTTGCCCTAGGCCATGTAGTGGCAGAGCTAGAAATAGAACTAAGGCCTTCTGAGGCCCAGTCTTGTGCTCCAGTTATCAGGCCACATTAATTATCTTTCCCATTCAAACCGACTCAGATCAGGATGGGCAATGTGCCCCGAGCAGTAGTTTAGAAAGTGACCCTGTCTTCCCACTTCTGAAAGTGCAAAAGGCCCCCTATGCAGCAGTGCCATTGTGATACCTCTGTGCCAGGCTGGCTGCCAATCCTACTCCACTGAATTCAATGGGGGAAGGATGGGTGCCCACCAACTGCATGGCACACAGCCCATCTCTGTGGAGCTTCCAGGCACAAAAGAGTGGCTGCTTAATAGCTTCTTCATTGCAGCCTTTCCACAGCTGGAGAGGGAGGATGCTAGGACTGCGTAGTAACAACCTGAGGTTGGAATAGTGGCTGCAAGGGGACTCCAGCCCCGGGTAAGGCTTGGGGGAAGATTCTTCCCTTCTTTGTAGAACTGGCCAGAAAAAGCAAAATTAGGATGAAACTTTTAATTTTCTAAACTGATTTTGTTCCACTGGGTTTAGTAACAGACACGATTTTTTTTTTAATATTCTTAAAACGTTCTGCATATTTTTTTTTTCATTTTTTAACCATTTAAAAACGGAGGATTTTCTGGTTTTGAGAAAATGTTTGATTTTCTTCACACCAGGGAATCAGTAGTGGTCAGAGGAGCTTTTATGGATGTGGGGGAGGGGAGGGGGGTTCATTAAAAAATGAGGTTTAATCAAAGGGATTTTTTCCTGAAACGTGTCATTTTTGACAGAAATATTCAGGTTTTCATCACTTTTTTCTAGGAAAATGTGACTTTTTTTGTAGGTGGGAAAAGCAGAGCGCTGACCAGCCATCGTGACTAAGCTGACCAGTCAATATTGGCTCTGGTTGTGGAGGGGCACAAACCCCAGAAATTAGAGACGTGGGGAAATTTTCATCAGAAAATGAAAGGTTTTGAGGCAGTTAAATTAACAAAAATGTCCCTTGTAAAAAATGGCCAAATATCATTGGAAAAACAATGGTGACCCCCCCCCTCCACCCCCGTCCTCTTCAGAACCCAGCCGCCCCGCTGAGCAGGGCTTTGGCACTTGGTTAAAAAGATTGCAACAACAACGTTCCGTTCCATTCAGTACGAAACTCATATGGAGCTAACTAAGGAAACTCTCTTCTTAGCTTCCTGAGACCCTTTTCGGGCCCATAAGCAAACTGTGTAATAAGTGACAGATTCTGCCCAGCCAGAGGAAAGCCTGATTCAGACCGGCCCAGCCCCTGCACACAATAGACGGGCAGGTGCTTCAGTTAGTTTCCCCTCTGCCAGGAAACGCCGTAGGAATGCATGACCAATTCGGTTTCAGAACAGAATACTCTCTTTAATGGACAGAAAACACTAACCTTTTATTTTTTCTCTTCTCTTCCCTCCCCCAACCGCAGTCCCCATTTTTTTTTTTTGTTTAACCCTTTGAAAGGACAAAGAGCAAAGCTCAGAGCTCTGTTTTAACCTGTTTTTAACCCTCCAAATAGCTTCCTTATTATCTTGGATCTCAGACAAACATGCTGTTGAATGAAAGAAAAATAAACATTTCATAAGAATAGCCAGATTCTTCAGAGCAAGGTGAAATGAAGCTAAATCATTTTGCTGCTATTTAGTTATCGAACTGCATCAAATGCTGGCGGATGACATTGATTGAATGGATCTTACTAGCTCGTGTGGTCTTTCCCATTGCAGACCTCATAGTATCTCCTGAAATGGAAGGAACTTTTGCAGCGCCATTGCTCAATGTAAAACTCTGACCTAAATAATCCGATTACAGTCTGGTATTTGAGCCTGCTCCGGCTGCCATTAAAATCAATGGCAAAACTTGCAGTGATTTCTGTGGGGCAGAACTGGCCCCTTGGTTGTTTATGCTAAAATTAGGCAGTTGGGGTGGTCAGCATTTAAAGTTTGGCTTTTCAGACTTTCTTCTCTAGGATTTTGTGTATTGTAATTTTCATTCCAAGGAAGTATGTGAATGTGTGTATACACACACCCTCTTTATGCACATAAATGCTTAAAGCAATCACACAGGTCACACAGGAAAATGTGCACACGCGTAAGTGCACACACACACACCTCGTAAACACAACCGCATATTAAAAGCACACCACTAGCACACACAGAGGGCAATGCAAGCACACCCTAAATGCACGCGTAGAGCAGCAGGCACACAATAAACACAAAAAGCACACTAAATCAATAGCAATAACACACACACACACACAGAGTAAAAGGTTATTTCCTAATTTGAAATATTTGTATTTTATTTTCAGATAAGTTTGAGATTAAAAAGTCCTAAATATGCAACACAATATAACTCCAGAGACACTAATCTTATTGGAGTTAACGGGAGAGAACTGCACACACTAAGCCAAAGAAAGATTCCCCCACACCCTAAGTGTAACAGCCGCCTGCCTACAGCTTATTTAGAGATTTCCAATAGCTGGTGTAAAGTAGCATTTAAACAATTTGTTCACAGCAAAACAGTTTAATTTTATGACTCAGTAGTTTGAATTACAGCCTATGACAAAGCCAAGGTATTTCAAACATGAGCAAAAAGTGTGACTGTTGGGATTTTTGTTAAAAAGCTCTAACATCCAGGAATAACATTCCAATTGTTGACCTAGAATCCGATGGTATGTTGCTGTTGATCTGGTTTTGTATGTAATATGGTGATAATGGAAGTGTTTGTTGTCTGTAAAACTGGTTTGTTTTAGGTATATATATATACGTGGCTTGACGCACAGTCATTGGGATCTTAAAAAAATAGTGATTCATATCCACATTTTAAAAATATACCTTTTTGATTTCTTGCATTAAAAAAAAAAAGACTGATGAAATTAAGGGGTTGTTTAAATCAGCGGCAATTAAAATGCACACATTTCTTTTCCTAGGATATGCAATTGTACTCAACGTTTGCAGCACAAGGCCTGCCTGTAGGATAAATAATTTAATGGGTTTTGTGATTTGGTACTAAAAGCATAACAAAATCCTACAGCTGTAGCCTCATTTTTCTCCACACTCAAACTGCTCACTTTTTAAATTGCATATTTTGTACAGTTAAAAATAATCAGGTTCTGTGTCTTGGAGAACCAATTTCCGACATAATAGGTAATTGCACATAATTACAGGAATTTTAAAAAATGAAACAAGAAAACAAAAGAAGAGAACAATATATATATTTGCTTGGCGGCAGAGATTAAATTGACCTCTGATTCCTTTAAACTTTTCCTTCATTTCCCTGTCTCATTATAACAGAATGCTTGCAACAAAAACAAATTCTGGGTAACAATGGGAGCAGAGGCTAAAATCTGATGGGCCTGATTTTCATTTACATTAGATTTGTAAAGGGATTTAGGTGCCTAAAGACACAGATGGGCACCAAGTGGGATTTCAGGTACCTAACTCCCATCTCCCATAGGACTTAGGCACCTAGGTCCTTTGAAAAACTTGCCCAGCACCTATCTGCATGTTTGGGTACCTAAATACCTTTGTAGATCTGTTGAGCTAATACTTTTTTCATTATTCTGGCAGGGTAAAGGGGCCTTAATTTACACTCATTTGAAGGCCCATTTATGCTGCCCGAGTGGTGTAAGAGACCTTAGCCGTAATTCTGGCAGTTATTCAATTAAATCCGCTTAGGCCATATCTACACTAGTGAGCTCACAGTGGCACAGCTGTACCAATGCAGCTGTGCCGATCGCTCGCGTAGCTGCTCAATGCTGACAGGAGACAGCTCATAAGAAAACCACCTCCACGAATGGTGGTAGCTATGTCGGCGGGAGAACTTCCTGCCAACACAGCGCTGGGCACACTACCACTTATGCCGATAAAGCTTATGTTGCTCAGGGCGTGTGTTTTTCTCACACCCTGAGTGACATAATTTTTGCTGACATATGTGGCAGTGTAGACATGGCCTTAGAAACCAGTTTAGCAAAATCAGTTCATTAACTCATTTCAAAGTGTCTTAAATCTGGTTTGCTTACATTGGTTTGTAACGGACTGAGGGCTTGTCTGTGTGGGAAAGTTTTGCCCCTAATACTGATATAGTTCTACTGACCTGGTCTACACTAGGAAATGAGGTGGGTTTAACTATGTTGGTCAATGGTGTGAAAAGTCCACACCCCTGAGCAGCATAATTAAGCTGATCTGAGTCCTCCATGTCTACACTTACAGCGCTGCAGCGGCACAGCTACAACGCGTGTGGTGAAGACACTCTCACGTCGGCATAAAAAAACCACCCCCACGAGTGACATAAGCTTTGTTGGCGGGAGAAGCTCTTGCAAACTAGCGGTTATGTCAGTGTAACTTTTGTGTATGTGTGAAATATTCATCCCTCCAATGGATATAAGTTTTGCCACATAGGGGGTAGCGTAGACATAGCCCTAGTGTAGACAGTGCTATTGTCTCTCAGGGACAACAAGGAGTCTGGTGGCACCTTAAAGACTAACAGATTTATTTGGGCATAAGCTTTCGTGGGTAAAAACCTCACTTTTTCCCACAAAAGCTTATGCCCAAATAAATCGGTTAGTCTTTAAGGTGCCACCAGACTCCTTGTTGTTTTTGTAGATACAGACTAACACGGCTACCTCCTGATACTTGTCTCTCAGGGAGGCGCCACTGTAGCATTTCCAGTGTGGACGAGCCCACACATAAACCCCTTCTCAAGCATCTTGAGCTAAACCAAATAATGGCCATGCTTATAGGAGTGTCCGCACAGGGGGTTATTGTGGCAAAACTATATCACTCTAAATTCACATCTAGGGTTATCCTGCAAAAACTTTCCCATGTAGACAAGGCTGTGAAAGCAAAACTGATTTACAACACTCTTACACTAATGAGTTCATTGTCTTTTTTTTTCTTAGTTTCCCCCATATGAATTGAGGACCAGCGTTTTAAAACACAGCCTCTGTTTTTGTACCAACAATTTTCTGGAATATTGGGGACAGTTCCACACTCATAGTTATGTGTGGGTGCGAACAGATATAATTTAGTTATTATTTGTACTGCAGGAGCACCTAGAGGTCCCAATCAGGGATCAGGGCCCCCACTGTGCTAGGTGCTGTACACACATATAAAGAAAAGATCTGCCCCAAAGAGCTGACAATGTAAGTCGATAATGAGAGACAACAAGCATGTCTAAACCAACAGGGAGAGGACAAGGTACCAGTGAGCGCTGTCATTGTGATCAGCACCACGGATTGATTCAGGGACCTCCAGAGCCGAATACAAGGAGTAAAGAGCCAGGCTTTGTGGCTGGGGAACAGACTCCCATCCGCTGGGGATCAGACCTAGAGTGGGACACAGAACACACACCGACCAGGCAGTTAGATGCTCCCTCCGGACAGAGAGCAGAAGCTTTGATTCCCACTGGCACTCCACAGGATAGGCACTGCTGCAGGGGGCCAGCCAATCAGCAGCTCTAGCTATGCCCTCTCTGGTCCCTGCCATTGTGCAATAGAGATTGCAGCCACTTTCCTCTGGTGTAGCTTCCTCCCCTTGCGGACTTTCCTCTGCCAGGTGGGCAGCATACCTGTTCTCTGTTTCCATCAGCTGTCCATCAGGAACATCCTCCCCCCTCAGATGGGACGGTGGTGAGGTTTGGAGTGGGAAATGCTGACCTGGATTTGACTTCTGCTTTTAGTCCAAGAGTGGTGCTGGGAAAGAGCTGTGCCTCTGAGCGGAATTCCTCCCTCCTTGCATGGGGGGAAGCGAGGGTGGAAATAATTAACTGTTAGCCTTCCCCTTTACCCCCTCTCCCAAAGCTCCTTCCCTTCTGCCTGCCTACTCTGGGAGAGCAGAGTGCCCACCTACTTGTGGCAGCTGTCACTAAGGTCTAGGGAAGCCAAATGGGATTTAAAGGAAGGGAGGGGTTACTCCACAAATGCCTGTGTGTGGCTGTGTGGCATTGGGATGATCAATCCCCATGAGCATAGATTAGAAGTAAGCTAGGGTGCATAATGACTCAGCTTCAGCCCTGGACAGTCAGTGATGAGGGGACATGTACCCAAGATACAAATGTTCTTAGGTGATATGAGGGGACCTTCTAGGGAATCAACGTGGTGTCACCTGTCATCTAGTCCTCATAATTCAGGGCCTCTGGGAGCTGTGTCTTGGCTTCACTTCCCCCCCCCCCCAATGTATTAACCCCAAAAAGAAAAACTGGCTAGAGGGGCACCCATAACTGTTCCAAAGCTCATTTTCAACAGCAACGATTACAATGACTTTACCTTGCCTTAAATAAAATCACATGGGTTCTCAGAATTCGACTCTGTTCTCTTCATTAAAATCCATAACGTCGTGCTAGAGCAACTCCCCAACAAAGCTGCTCATTCCTGACCCCTTGACTTCTTGGGCGAACCACATAATGACCTTCATTGATTCAGCGGCGGCTAGTAAGAGTGCCGGGGAAGAGAGGTCCCATTTCCCCTGTGCTGAGGCTTCTAGGTTTATGGAACTGCTAGAGGATTTTGCTTTCTGTCCAAGGGAGTCTCTCAGACTGTCGCCAGGATAAAGACAAAGAGCAGAGGCTGGGAGAATGAAAGTAATGCAGATTGGGGCGGGGGGTGGATTTTCTCAGTGCAGTACGTTGAACCACATCTAGATAATGATTTTCAGCAGTGTCTATGTAACATATAAGAACTATATAGGAGGGGATAGAATGAGAAAAGTTTATACGGTACAGGCCAGGGGAATATTCTTTAGGTGTGAAATTCTGATAATTCAGGCATATGCTGGAAACTAAGTGGAGGAATGGAATTTGCTATTCTAGCCTGTAGGCCCCTATGGGTTGCAGCAATAGTCAGTGGTCTTTCACACTCTTCTGCGGGTGTTTGGAGGATCATTAGCTAGTCCTTAATGCGATTTCCCTGGCCCATGTACAACGGCCTCCTCTGCACCAGCATGGAGACCCACCATGCAGCTTGCAAAGGGTGTGTAGACCCCTTTTTGCAGCAGTAGTGCTTCCACACTCACTGGGTACATTTACACTGCAAAAGCTGAGTGCGGGCTAGCCTGCCTGAGCTAGCTTGAATCCAGCAAAAATTTGGGTTTCAGAGCGGGCTTCGGAGATGCGTATGCTTTCAGGGTCCATTGCTGGGCTTGTGCTACCCGTGCTGAAGCCCCCTCTGAACTGTCTTCACCTTTATTGTTACCTAGGCTAGCTGGATTCAATAGATGTTGGGTAGGCTAAGCTGTTCCTAGCTTTTACTGTGCAAACCTACCCTCTGACACAGCCCCACCACGATCCGTAAATGAAGTGGAAAGGCACGTATAGGAGCCCGGAATTATACCTGAGTGAATTTCACCCAATTAGAATATCTTGTGTAAAGATGACTAGGTGCAGGCAACCAAATATATTTGGCAGAAACAAGCATGTGCAGAGAGAATGGGAAAACATGACTATTAGAGTTGGTTAACCAAATTGTCTAGAATTGTATTAGCGCGACAAAGTGGGTGAGGTAATATCTTTCATTTGACCGGCGTCTGTTGGTGAGAGAGACGAGCTTTCGAGTTTACACAGAGCTCTTCTTCACAAAGAGCTGAAGAAAAGCTCTGTGTAAGTGCGAAAATGTGTTTCTCTCATCAACAGAAGTTGGTCCAATAGAAGGTATTACCTCACCCACCTTATCCCTCTGATATCCTGGGACCAACATGGCTACAACAACACTGCCTATAGCAATAGAATTGTATTAGTCAATTAACCCTGATTCTCATTTCTGGCAGTGTAAAAGGACCCTAAACTAAGTGTAATTTACATTTATACCCACTTTACAGCCCTTTTACACTGCCAGAGTGGCATAAAGGGCCTTAATGTAAATGAGAATCAGGACCAGATGTATTTTTTTAATGACTGCTGCCTCACATACAGTAAAGAACATCTGGGAGGACCAAAAAGCATCCACAGTCTTTTTATATATTTCGCGAACGGAGCGCAATCTGACTTTTTTTATTAATTCTTTCCCAGTTGACTAATGACATGGTTCACAAATCTGTAGTTCAGAGGAGGTTTTCATTGTTTTCTTTGTTAGACAGTCTTGTAACTGTTATGCACTGTTAACTCACTCTCTCCTTGTTGTGCTGATCTGTAACTAATCATAGACTCATAGGCCCAGACTGTAATCTGTTACATTGGTGTAAATCTGCCGATTTCCATGGAGTTGCACTAGATTTGCACTGTTATAGCTGAGATCACAATCTGGCCTTTAAGCAATTAAACTTCCGGGGCTGGCCTGAGTCAGCTGACTTAGGCTTGCAGGGTCAGGCTGCAGGTCTGTAACATTGTGGTGCAGATATTTGGGCTGGGGTTCTCTGGGACCCCATCAGAAGGGGAAGGGTACCAGAGCCAGGCTCAGCCCAAGCCTGAATGTCTATACTACAATTTTACTGCCCCACACCCTGAGCCCCACGAGCCCATGTCAGCTGACACGGGTCAGCTGTGTATGTTTAATTGCTGTGTAGACATACCCTTAGATACTAGCGGTGGAACAGAGGGATCTTATGTATCTCCTTGTCAATACAGGAGTGTTCGCTACTGAATATTTTCTAGCACTTTGGTCTAATTTGGGGAAGGGGTTTATCACATTCTTATTCTACAGTGTAAGGCTGCATTATTTGTACTTTTCTCTGCTATTCAGCCTAAATACTCCTTTTTAAAACAATGTTACTCTCAAGTTTAGTTCTATTGCCTTAAGTCTCTCTCTTCTTGGAGTCAAGTATCAGAGGGGTAGCCGTGTTAGTCTGAATCTGTGAAAAGCAACAGAGGGTCCTGTGGCACCTTTGAGACTAACAGAAGTATTGGGAGCATAAGCTTTCGTGGGTAAGAACCTCACTTCTTCAGATGCAAGTCTGATGTAGGTATAAACTCTTCTTGGAGTTTATACCTACATTTCTTCCTTAGGCAGATTAGAGATCAGGCATTGGTATATGCAAGCCAAAGTTTTGTTTGGGAGAAATTCTAACCCACTGTATTTTCAGAAATGTTTTTAGTACAGAAGGATGATCAGGTACTCAGAGTCTCGGTTTGTGCATGTGGTATAAATGCATGGGTAGAGGAACATGGAAAAAAGTATTTTTACAGGATATGCAGTAGGGTACTGATCTACCATCATACTCCTTTGAGTGTGTTATGCAAAATGGGGGGGGGGGGGGGAAGGAAAGGGTCTCCGAGACTACCAAGGGAAAATTTGTCAAGGATGGTATATCTTTAGATCAACTGCAAGTTAAAAAACAGTATGTAACAAAATGTGTCTGCAAGTCAATTAGATTCATCCACCAGAGGTCATTAGATGATCAAATGACACTTTCCCACCGCCTTTTACAAGGAAAGGTTTAACCATTCTGTGCTTTAAAAAATAGCATGTTTGTTAATAGGAAAAATCTTAAAGGAAAAAAAATCTGTAGTGGGAAAAGGAAACAGAAAACCTCTTGTGCAGTGAGTGAGCTCCATAGTTCACTTTTTAGTGCAGTTGGTGTCTCCATAGTTCTGGCAAGAAAACAAAAGTAGTCTAAGTAGTCTCTGGAAAATATTTCCAAGCGGACACACAATCTGCATGCTTCTTATTATGGAGTGATGTTAGGTACTCCCTAGAAAAAGTTGCGGCAGAGTTTCCATACAAATAATTCAAGTAATATTGTAACTGTATTTTTATGAATGGTATAAATGTTCTACAATGTTTGTTTAGTCTGAAGAAGAGAAGAATGAGGGGGAATGTGCTGACAGTGTTCAAGTATGTAAAAGATTATTATAAAGAGGAGGGTGATAAAATTGTTCTCTTTATTCACTTAGGACAGGACAAGAAGCAATGGGCTTAAATTGCAGCAAGAGAGATTTAGGTTGGACTTTAGGAAAAACTTCCTAACTGTCAAGGTAGTTAAGACTGAAACAAATTACCTAGGGAGGTTGTGGAATCTCTGTCATTGGAGGGTTCTAAGAACTGGTTAAACAAACACTGGTCAGATAATACTTAGTGCTGCCTCAGTGAAGGGGACTGGACTAGGTGACCTATTGAGGGCTCTTCTAGTTCTAAATTTCTATGATTCTGTTTCAAAGGTAGAATGATTCATTGTTGTATATGTACCAGCACAAACCCCTTCCATTGTGTTTAAAATGAGTAGGAAAGAATCTAGTGGGCCAAATTCTCATGCCACCTTACACCAGTGTAAATCAGAAGTAACTCCATAGTCATGGAAACATCTGGAGGGGTAGGGGGAGACAGAATCAGACCTTTGTTGCTCTAGACCCCTTCCTCGATTTGCCTGGTGTCCCTCCTTCTCTGTGTCATGCCACTTAAAAGCCTTCTCCCTACAGATCCTGTCATCTGGAATAACCTCTCTGAATCTCTCTGCCTTACTGACTCTGTTTTCATTTCAAGCCTCATCTGAATCCATCTCTCTTCTGCTTTGCCTTAATTTCTCTGCTTTCATTTCTAATTTTATCTTTGTAATTTTATTAACTATTGGTCTGGCCTGGCTGCCCTTACTGGCATAAGAAATCCTCACTCAAAGTGGACAGGTTTACTCACATGAGTAAGCATCACTGATGTAACTGACTGGGTTGCAGCATTACGTACTACCCCTTTGTATGGAAGAAGTTACATTCACTTGCACAAAAGCTGCTATACAAACATAGGTGCTGGAACTAGGGCTGTTGGGGGTGCTGCAGCATCCCCTGGATTGAAGTGGTTTCCACTATATACAGGGTTTACAGTCTGGTTCAGTTGTTCTCAGCACCCCCACTATACACATTTTTCCAGCACTCTGTATACAAAACAAAGCTGTATTGTTATGCATGACATTGGGTAACATGGTTAATCAATGGGGGGCTTTGGAAGACAAGGAGGACTCCTCACTGATCTCAGCTGGCCTTCCCTTGATTTATTTATTTGCTCTATATCATTGGGGATTCCCTCAGAGCCTAGAAAGTGGCAGCTCCTTCATGCATTCAGTTGTTACCTCCATGCACTTTCTTCCATTCCATAGAACATGCCCTCCACCTTTAACTGAATCATAGACATCATAAGAACATAAGAATGGCCATACTGAGTCAGACCAAAGGTCCATCTAGCCCAGTATCTTGTCTTCTGACAGTGGCCAATGCCAGGTGCCCCAGAGGGAATGAACAGAACAGGTAATCATCAAGTGATCCATCACCTGTCACCCATTCCCAGCTTCTGGCAAACAGAAGCTAGGGACACCATCCCTCCCCATCCTGGCTAATAGCCATTGATGGACCTATCCTCCATGAATTCATCTAGTTCTTTTTTGAACTCTGTTATAGTCCTGGCCTTCACAACATCCTCTGGCAAAGAGTTCCACATGTTGACTGTGCATTGTGTGAAGTAATACTTCCTTTTGTTTGTTTTAAAGGCTGCCTATTAATTTCATTTGGTGACTCCTAGTTCTTGTGTTATGAGAAGGAGTAAATAACACTTCCTTATTTACTTTCTGCACATCAGTCATGATTTTATAGATCTCTATCATATCCCCCCCAGGCATCTCTTTTCCAAACTGAAAAGTCCCAGTCTTACTAATCTCTCCTCATATGGAAGCTGTTCCGTACCCCTAATCATTTTTGTTGCCCTTTTCTGTACCTTTTCCAATTCCAATATATCTTTTTTGAGGTGGGGCAACCACATCTGCACACAGTATTCAAGACGTGGGCGTACCATGGATTTATATAGTGGCAATATGATATTTTCTGTCTTATTATCTATCCCTTTCCCAAGGATTCCCAACATTCTGTTAGTTTTTTTGACTGCCACTTCACATTATGGAATGATGCAAAAAATCTAAACATGAAAGAAAATTAAGGCCCAATACAGGAAAGAAAAGTAGGTAGGATCAGGGTGGGAGGAAACTGTGATACTTTGGCTGTGTAATTTAAATATTTATTCATTTCAACGTGGTGGTGGGGAATTAGGAACGCAGCTAGCAGCCTTCAGATGCCTATGTTTGCTGTGCATTGCTCATGGTAGGATTGGGGCCTTATTATTGAGTGTAGTGCTTACCACCATGAGTGTTTTCAGTGGAGCTACTCATAAGTAAAAAGAACAGGAGTACTTGTGGCACCTTAGAGACTAACGAAGTGGGCTGTAGCCCACGAAAGCTTATGCTCTAATAAATTTGTTAGTCTCTAAGGTGCCACAAGTACTCCTGTTCTTTTTGCGGATACAGACTAACACGGCTGCTACTCTGAAAAACTACTCATAAGTGTAAGCCTCACACTTACTGTTTGTAGGATCAGACCCTGGGTGTGGAAAGTATATTTTTAATATACTATTTTTAATCTGACAGTGTCCCTTAAATATTTTTCACTCAGTATCTAAAATGTCCTGTGAAGGACTATGTATGTATCGGTAACTGCACTGCTGGAAATTCTTGTTTCTTCTATTAAAGAAATCTCTATTTTTATTCTTGTCCAGTGGAGAAAAGGCTCTATCTTTTCCCTGTAAAACTGTCTACAAACTGACAAATCTGGAAATGATCAATTCATATTTCTTCCCCTAGTAACCTCTTACCATTGACTGCCTGCAGCTATGAACCTTCCTCAGTGCATGTCCAGGCAGTCTGTACTGTTTTCTCCTTTTTGACCTGGATTCCCTAATCCATGTGTCTTTATCTAGCTACCAGCTATGCAAAGCAACCCTGTAGATGTGCTCTCTGTAGTCCTTATTAGTGCTCTAAAAAACAAGTGGATAAAAGAGATGGTTTTCAAACTCCAAAGGGCACTTGTAACTAAACACAGTCTGCTCCCACAGCAAGCGATTTATTTCCGCCTCCTACCAAGATTGAAAGCACATAGTGAATACAACCAAGTTTTACACTTTTTCTCAACATAAGCAATGATGGCAGAATCTCATTAATTCATACTTCACTATCCCATAACGTCACCCCCCCACACACATATTCTCTCTCTCTCTTTCAAACACACACACACACACACACACACACACACACACACACACACACACACAATCTCTCCCCACTTCTAAGCAGAGATTTAAACAGCAGCCTCTGATATCATTTTGTACAAATTATTCAATGAATAATGATCTGGGCAAATTCTCCATATGTTAATTAACACTTACTCGCTTGACTTTAATGAGGCTACTTACAGAGGTACATGCTATACCTCGTGAGTGAGGGTTTCAGAATTAGATGCTAAAATACAGTTAATAGGGATTAAGTAAGTAAAATTGTAATTACAGTTAGGAGCATAGGCATTGCCAGGCCAGATCAGACCAGCAATTCATGTCATCCAATATCTCTGACATTGGCCAGTACCTGATGTTTCAGAAGATGTGAGAAACTCCCAAGTGGTAAAACACTTATCTCCTGCCGGTTGATGGTTTGTTTATATTCTATAGCATGAGGGTTAATATCCCTTAGCATTTTTAAAAAAGTTTTAAAAAAGTTTACACAATATAACACTGTGTATGTGTGTGTGAATTATTTTTTATTCATAATATAATTAAGGAATTCTTTTTTATTGTCCTTAACCATATTGGCTACATATTTTTCTTTGATACCTTTAGCTTCCCTTATCTATTGTCTGCATTTCCTATCAGCTCCCCCATTTTTTTCCATTTATGGTAGGTAGATATAGATTTAGATATAGACAGCTAGATTGCTGCTTTCACCTCCCCTCTTAAATAAAATGGATTTTTACCCAAAGAGACCCTATTTCCTGAGTGCTGATTTGCTTTATTAGATCCCCCAAATCACATTTTTAAAAAATTCCCAATTAGCATTCACATTCTTTTGTTTATTTTTTTTTTGCCCCCTCAATTTTCCTTATAATTATTTTACCTTTGGGAAATTGGCCTTTTCAAAGTGTGTGTTTATGCATGTGTGTGTGTGTGTATAAAATTACTGGTTGTGACTGCATTCTGTTTGCACATAACAAATAAAAGTAGGTCATGACCCCTTGCACTTATGCAACTATTATCTTTTAGTTCTCTGATCAGTTCATCTTTATTTTCAGAATGAGGTATAATATAAGCTCCTCATTAATGCTGAGCAGGGATGGTGATAATTTGGTTACATTCTTGTATGTATGTTTTGGTGGGTAAGGTGGGGTGGAAGCCATGGCTCCACCTAACCCCCTTTCTCCCTGCCCCCTTTCTGTTAAGATACTCTTGGAGTTGACTGGAGTCATCTCAAACACAGCTCCCTTCAGTTCCCTTGACTCACCAGGGCTGTAACTGTGACCAGGACTTATCCTGGTTTATACAAGGGAGGGAGTCCTTATTGCCTCCTTCACTCCTGCAGTCAGGGATGGGCACAATCTAGCTGTAAGGTTCTGCTGCAGTTATTGCTTACCACTGCACACCATAAAGGGTGCTATGCTTTGCAAAAAGTCTCATTCATGGATTGAAAAGTCTTGTTTTCCGCTGCATAGCTGAGCAGCGCTGTATTTTGCCATGGTACGTGCAAGCCTGCTTGGAGATGCGGCAAACCAAAAAACAAAAGGAATCAGTTTAAGGGTTCATTGGAAAGATAGCTGCAGTTTACTTCAGGCAGGCAGT
Source organism: Chrysemys picta bellii (assembly GCF_011386835.1). Classification (NCBI taxonomy): domain Eukaryota; kingdom Metazoa; phylum Chordata; order Testudines; family Emydidae; genus Chrysemys; species Chrysemys picta. The sequence goes on from NC_088793.1 coordinate 15,132,962, forward strand.
CGAATACATTCCTAATGCTGACACCCATAAACAGCTCAGTTCCCTGCTAACTCAGGAGACCGGATCTGTGTAAGGGTATTTACACCTATTTGAATAGAAACAGTAGCAAATCACTGTCTGATGGCTTAAAATAAATTATTGTGATCATGCCTAAAATGCCCACAAGGAGAAGATAGAGCTACACCTCTACCCCGATATAACGCAACCCAATATAACACGAATTCGGATATAACGTGTTAAAGCAGTGCTCTGGGGGAGCGGCTGCGCACTCCGGTGGATCAAAGCAAGTTCGATATAATATGGGTTCACCTGTAACACAGTAAGATTTTTTGGCTCCCGAGAACAGCGTTATATCAAGGTAGAGGTGTACTTGGATTCCCCCACTACCCCCCACTACCCCCGTCACCCTAAAACATTTAAAAGACAAAATAAAACCCAACAAAAAACCCGACCACCCTATGACAAGGAAGTGTAAGTATGAAGGGCAGATTCTGCTCTCAGGGACAACTGTGTAAATGTAGAGTAACTCCATTGACCTCATTAGACTCAAGCTGGGATAACAGCAAAATCTGGCATTCTATAGTCAACAGAGATGGATAGAAACTGAAATTACTGGTCCAGCTTCAGTACCACTAACATACAGAACCAGGAGAGTCTACCAAGTAAGTTGATAGTGTTCATATTATATATTATACTAGTATTTTATGTATTCATGGGTGTAAGCATTAAGTTGTGACCTATCTGCTTCTGAGTTACTAAGGTCAAGCCAGCGGATAACTCTCCTTCATGGACAATCATGTATGTAAATCACGTCACAAATAAGCTGAGTATATACAATAGCTCCTTGCTACCCAGAAACAACTGTCTGCCTTGCTCCACATTGCTACTACCCCTCTGATAAACCGATGCTGTTTTGCCACGCTGTTGTTGCTAAGATTTTAGCATGTGAATGTTTCCCCCTCTTGAAGGAGGGACATTGCTAAAAGGGACAGGAATGCAAACTAAAGACAAGTATGGGTAGAATGATCAGAACTGCAAAGCATGGGCTCCAAGAAGGGTTTGTGGTGGAACAAATAAGGGGTTGGTATCTGGGCCAGAGGGTGAGAGCTGCTACATGTGTCCCCATCTCCTGCTGCTCGGGGCCACCGCAGTTCATGGGAGAACAATACAGAATTAGAGAGGAAGTGGCACGTGCATCGCAGCTGATCCTGACTGTTCAAAAACAAGCCATTTGTCCTTCTCTGTGCAAATGCACTGATGGGAGCAAGCAGATGGGCGTGTGGGCGGGTGGGTTTGGTGTCACTCCACTTTTGTTTTATAACCCAATAATACTCTTTTCACTGTAATCCACTAATACTTTTTAAAAATATGTATTGAGTTTTCAACACGATAAAGTATAAATTAAAGATCATGCAGCGCTCACCAGGGAAAAAATTATACATCAGCATTTGCTGGACCATGGTAATTAGATTTCCTGTGGCATTTATGATATTTCCAATATATATATATGGGAAAAATGCATAAGTGTTAATTTTTTTTACTAGTTACTGCTGTACGAAACATACGATCCAAAGCCTATTGACATCAATGGAAAAACTCCCATTGGCTTCAAATGGCTTTTGATCAGGTCCACTGAAAGGGAATGAATACATGCATCTAGCATCAGATGGCTGCATCCAAGTGAATAGAAAAATTCCACTTCATTTTAATGGGAACAGGATTTGGAACTAAGGCTCCGATCCAGCAAGCACTTATGCACACGCTAAACTGTATTCCTGTGTGCTGTTCCATTGAAGCTAATGGACCTACTCAAAGGAGTATAGTTAAGAATGTGTTTGCAGGATTTTGGATTTCATGTTTACAAACACAGCGCACAATTGTGATCTGACCCAATGTGGTGATACAGGGGAATAAGAGATCTAAGTGCAGGGCAGGGAAGAATATATAACTTGTTGGGAATTTTTTGATTTTTTTGGTGGGAAAATGCTGATTTATCAGAACCAAAACGTCGTCGGGAAGAGTTGATTTTGACGCATTTCCCATTTTGCAAAAAAAGATGGAAAACAAAAGTTTAGAAATTGTCGAACCATTCAATTTTCTAAAGGAAAGGGTCTGGTTTTCAGGGCCAAGGGGTTTTTTGTTTAGAAAAAATTTAAGTCAAAACAAAGTAAAATAAACTAAACCGGTCAAAACTGAAACTAAATGTTTTAAGATTAGCAAAATGAAAACATTTAATTGACCTGATTTGAACTTTTTTTTTTGGTGTGTCTGGGAAATTTCCAGTTTTTGAGAGTTTGACCTTTTGTCCTGATTTGACAAGGGAAGACATTTTTCAAATCTCCAAAATTCTCATGGGACAAGAAAACTGTTTCTTGCCCTCTGCAGAAGAACAGGGGTCCTGTGCCCATTCTTCAGCTCTACAAGCAACTGGATGGAGCCTTGGCTGCCCTCCCTACATGCTAGCCAGTGAGTTGGCCGGGCGTGTGATGCCCAGAGAGAAAGGAGTTAATTATTCATCCTGGAGCAAACAGGACTCTGAATCAAAATTCCTTCCTGAGGTGAAGCTCTTACTTGCTGCAAGACTTGAATCTAAAGGTTTACGCTGACCCCCATCGGCAGGTTGAAGGAAATTTGTGTGAAAGTGATACTGAAGTGATAGATTTCATGATTCTGCAATGACCGGGGCATGGATGGTCAGTCCTAGTGGTCAGAGACAAAGGTCAAAACCGAAGATAGCACTAGGTGCCATGGGTCAGAACCTGAGACAGCTTCAGGGTAAGGCAGAAGAGCAGAGACTTGGAGTTGGGCAGGACAGCAGGAATGGGGTATAGACGGGAGTCTGGCATAGGAGGAGAGGAACGAAGGAGTTAGGTAGGCAGGAGGGATCCAGTCCGTAGTAGCAGCCAGCCAGGGATTCCTTTACTTGCTCATACAACTTTCTGTTGTTACTTCCTGGTCTATGTAGCACTCCTCAGCCAGTTGGGGTCAGGGCCCTCTGCAAGCTTACCCTTTCCTGGTTACTTGGGTGGCAGTAATGGCATAAGTGCTGCCTGTAAGCCTGGGTTCAAGGCCTGTGATCCCTCATAGATTCCGAAAGGAAGAAATGAGAGCAGCAGAATAAGGAAAATAGACTTCAAAACAGTAGGCTAGGTCCTGCCTCAGTGCAGTGGGCTGGACTCACGATCTCTCTAGGTCCCTTCAAATCCTACATTTCTTTGATCAACACAGACTCACCCTGTGAGGGGAGGAAGCACGATTCCGTTTTTCTTTTTAACAGATGACAAACAGAGGCAGGGGCAGATTAAGTGACTTACCCAAGGTCACAAAGAAAGAAAGAAAGTTAAATTGAAATAAACCCATCGATCAATCCTTCAGCCCTGTACTGATGTGCAATATTACTGAGTACTGTTAAACACCCGCCACATACCAGCCCCATATGTGACTGTATTTCAGTGGTATTCTGACATGCCACGTCCTTTGCAATGAGTTTTGGGACGTTTCAGGATGAAAGACACTCACATACCATGGTGATGAGTGCAGAATAGATATTATTATCTCTACTATGTCTTAACTCTTGTACAGCACTCTTCATACACACACCTCAAAGTGCTTTTAAAAGGAGGCCAAATTGAATTATCCTCATTTGAAGGCAGGGGGAAAATGAAGCACATAAAAGTGAAGGTAAGATTTTCAAAAGCATCTGACTGATTTACGAGCACAAATCCCGCTGAAAGTCACTGAGTTTTTCTCCTAAGTAGAGCTGGGTGAATGATATATTTTTCAGTTCATTGGCAGTCTTGAGGGTGTGCGGGGGGGGGAGGGAATTGGGCCACACTGAATATGACAATTTTTGAAATATTTGGCCAATTGAAAATGTTTTGTTTTTACAAAATCCAAATGTTTTGGTTTGATTTTGGTCATTTTTGAATTATTAAAAAATTTAATTACAGGAAATGTTTAATCTAAATGTTGTTTTCAAACCAAAAAATCAAAACATTTTTTTCAGATTTTTTTTTTTCTATGCAAACAATTTGATGAAACCAACACAAATTCACAAAATGTTTTGGTGCCACTGAATCTGCATTTTCTTTTTTTTTTTTTTTTGGCCAAAGAGAGTTCCAGCTCAAAACTTTTGCCCAGCTCTACTCCTAAGTAATTTAGGCACCTTTGACAATCTCACCTGATGTGTCCTGCCTTGTCACATATCAGACTAACGGAGATATTAGTTAGAAAGGCACCACAGTAGAACCTCAATTTTTACGAACACCAATCTTGTGAATGACCAGTTATACCAACCATTTTTTACCCAACAGAAAAAAAAGCATATAACAAACGTGATGATGATGAAGAACAAATCAACATTCATCCCTTCCTTTTCCAATGCCTTCAGTGCATTGGAAATTGCATTGGTTTGAAGAAGAAAGCAATGTAGTGTACCATACTGTAATTTATGCACAAGGCTTTTCTCATTTTGAAATTTTTGATTTGATAAACTTTTACGTTGTATGAACTCCTACTTTTTAAAATAGGGGTTCTATGGTATATACACGTGTATATATATAATATATTCTAATGTATATACATGTAATATAGTCTTTCTTTCTTCTATAGTTTGTCTGACATACTGTATCCTAATATTCTTCTATGGTAGTTTTGCTTTAGTTCAATGCAGTCAGCCTGACATGTTTTCTTCCATGTTTAATCAGTTGATATGCATAATCCTGGAGCCATTTATTGCAAGCACATCACAGGCCATAGACACGGTACACCTGACCTGGCATTTACTCCTGCCCACACATTCTTAGAGTGATCCATAAAGGACATTTGGCATTGCTCTGCCTTGCCAAATCCACCTGGGGGTTAGATTTCATATGTTCTCTTTTGCATCAGTTCCTTTAAAGATGGTGCTTTCTTTAATGAGCTGTCAGAGCTAAGCATTTCTCTGAAGTTAAACAGAGTTTAACAAAGTTCCAACATTGCTTCAGCTAGTTTCTTATGTGCTCTATGGTGAATTTCATCAGGCCCTGCTAACTTGAGTATATGTCACTTATCTAACTAGTCTTTAAACTGTTCGTTCCCTATTTCGGATTGTGATCCTTCCCTTTTGTTCTTCATATTCATTGTGTTAAGTATCCGGTCACAATTTACATGTTTAGTCAACACTGAAACGAAATAGGCGTTAAACACCTCAGCCTTCTGGATGTCATCCATTATTAGTACTCCTTCCCCACTAAGTTGAACTACACTTTCCTGCATCTTTCTCTTGCTCCTAAAATATTTATAGAATCTCTACTTATTGCCTTTTATGGTCCTGGCTAAGAGTTACTTATTTTATGCCCTAGCCTTTCTGATTTTGTCCCTACAGTCTTGTATTCTTCTTTTGTACTCCTCCTTAGCAATTTGTCCATGTTTCCACTTTTTGTAGGATTCCTTTTTGATTTTCACATAATTAAAGAGCTCTAATGGAGCTGCATTGTTCTCCTGCTATTCTTCCTATCTTTCTTTTACATCAGGATAGTTTGCTCTTGTGCCTTTAATGTTGTCTCCATGAGAAACTCATGGTCTCCTGAACTCTTTTTTCCCTTAGATTTTCTTCCCAGGGGACCTTATCCCCCAGGTCTCTGAATTTATTAGGTCTGCTTGTTTGAAATCCATTTTCCTTATTCTGTTGCGCTCACTCCTTCCTTTCCCTAGAATCATGAGATCTAGCATGTATCTAAGGATGGTGAGGTTCTCAGGCTCAAATCCACAAAGGTATTTAGATGCTTAACTCCCTTTGAAATCAAATACAGTTGAGGATCTGGTCCTCGGATACTGCAGAGATGGAGGGTGGATAAGTACCTACATAGAAGGATCATTTTCTTGTGACTGCGGGAAGTGAAGGCCTTATTGACCAGCATCTTTCTCATTGTTTATTATTACTCCGTCTTCGTCGTCATTGCTATCTGAATTATTTAAATGGAAATTAGAGTGGTGGTTAGCTTAAAGATTTATTATGCCACAGCAAGGTTTGTTACATCAGAAAATGGTTTGTTGCTGCTAGGTAAAACACTCCACGTGTAATGAAAATTACCTTCTATTATCTTCCTAATGGCATAATCTATTAGGCTTGTGGAGTAGCTCCCAGTTGAACAGGTGGAAGCTTGCTTAGGACCCTGAAAGCGAGACTGGAAAAAAGCACAGAATGGGACAATCCTGCAATGGTTAACAGAGGGATGAACTAGGGTTTCTGAACCTAGGAGTCAACCCCCACTCCCAAGGTTGTGATTCTTTTGCCCTTCTCATATTGCTAATGTAACCCTTCTGCCAGGTGGTGTCAGCAGCCACAAGGGATGGGTGGAGTATCTTGGGGTTCCTCTTAACATTACAAAACAGAACCGTCTGGTGCTCCCACCCAGAAATCTAGGAAATCTAACCACCACCCCAGGTGCCTCAAAGTGGGCACTACTTAAGGCAATGTAAAAAGATGTCCCTATGTTGGGGCATATTAGGTACAGTTCTCCTGCCCTTTAGACACACGATAAGGATAACAACATTTCATTACCCCGGCATCCCAGACGTAAGTGAATTTTAACCCAAATAGAGCCAAAATTGATCACTTTGGCAAAGCAGACAAGTCTGCTGATCACCGAGGCAAAGGAGGTGTGTGAATGCAACTAATGTGTGCTCCTGAGGGACCCTTCTTCCAATTTGTCAATAGATGTCAGAGGAGAGCTCATTCACTGGCTTACACTAAGAAATAGGGGAGTCCTAACCAAATGGGAGGAGGGTCCTTGGGTGGGTGGTTTTTCAAAAAGGTCACTGAATTAGATGGGGTCCAGGGTAGTCTGGTTTCTTTGTGGTGTTTGGGAGAGGCTGGCATCCCTTCTAGGGCAGAATAAAGATTGTGGTGCATTGTCAGTGGTGTATGGTGGTTGTGCTGCTAGTGGTATGTGTGTTTGTGGGTGGGGGAGTATAAGGTGCTTACTGGTGGTAGCCTTATCTTTTCATCTCCTTGCTCTATAGGTTTTGTGTCAGATATGTTATGTATAGAACAATTGTAATTGACACATAACAGTGTTTGTGTGTTGTAGGGATATAGAAATTGCCAGCCTGGATCAGACCCGGGGTCCAGGACCCTATCTCCAACAGTGGCCAGTACCACATACTTCAGAGGAAAGGATCAGATCCTGACATTAACAGTTGTGGGATAATCTGCCCCTCACATTTGGTCTCATCCTGTTATTTAATAGTTATGGGTTACACCCCAAATCCTGAGATATAATATCCCTTCCAGAATGTTGTTAATATTACAATTACAACTGTTGATATCCTTGTTAGTCAGAGAAATGTCCAGTCCCTTTTTGAAACTTCCCGTGGCAATGAGTTTCACAGTCTAAGTGTGTGTTGTGAAAAAAAATGTCCTTTTATTGGTTTTGAACTAGACACCTTTTTATTTCATCAGATGTCCCCTTATTCTTGTGCTATGAGACAGGAAGAACAGAAATTCCTAATCTACCTTCTCTAGATTATCCATTTTTTCATATACTTTTATTATTTGCATCCTACTATATATATAATGGGGAGGATGCACATGATAGAAGTTTATATAGTTCATATTGAATACATATACATACATAAACAATCAGATACAGTGTAATATAAAATCTTATTCAACAAATTAATTCATATGGACCAAACGACATTAGCACAAACGACATTAGCACATAGACCAAAAATTAAGTGAAAGTCAACAGCAAGGAGATAATGAAAACCAGCAGTGCATTGTATTAGAGGGAGGACTATTGAGGTGCCATAGGGAGGTCGGTTTGGATACCCCAGGTAACAGTGTAATACCAGGACTTATTTAAAGTTCTCATTAATGATCTGGAAGAGGGTTACTGGAAACAGCATGTTACAATTAAATCTGCAGCAGATATTAAATTGGCATCTGTTGGAAATGAGGATTGTGAAGCATTATAAATTCCTCGCAGTACCATGCCAGGTATGGAAGGGGTTCCATCAGTGTCAGCTAAGAGGACAGAGAAATAATATAAAAGGACCCAGAGACATTAGAAATATAGTCAAGAAATACAAAAAATTAAATTCGGTTCGGATAATCCAAGCTAAAGTTTCTGTGGAAAATAACCCAGAACACAAATACTCAGTGGGAGAAGATATGTGGTGAGCATGGGCTGCAAATAAGCTGGTGATATGTGAAGGCAGGAAAGAAAGCCAATGTGATTTTTTTCAGAGCCATGGAGTCATCAGCCAGAAAGGAGCTAATTCATTTTCATGTATCACTCAGAAATAGGGACCACGCCTGATATAAGGCCTGCTCCAAAGTCCATTGAAGTCAATAGGAGTCTTCCATTGCCATCAGAGTGCCTTGGATCAAACCCTGGTTCTGGAGAGGTTAATACCCAAAAGGAATTGAAGTGCTTCCAATGCATCAGAGAAGAACAAAACTAAAATACAATTAGGAGACTGTGGAGGGATTGACTTACAAGGACAGAGCTGAAGAACTAGTAGTGTTATAGCTTGGCTAAGTGATGACTAAAGGGGAACACTAAAAGAGCCCATAGTTACTTAAAGAGTTTAAATGCCACAGAGGCAGAAGAATTATTTAGGGTGGGGATATTACTTAGAGCAATGGAATGAAATTAAATAGAGGAACATACCGACATGCCAAACCCGTGAAAAAAATGCAGAAATTGGGCTTAATTGGCTTGTGAGTTGCTTGTTGGCTAGTTTTTGGCTTGGAGCTTGTTGATTGTTTGGCTTGGAGCTGGTTGCTTGTTGTAGCTTGTTGCTTCTTTTATTTTATCGGCTCCCAGCAAGCAGGGGCAAGGGGCAAGCAGGGACAAGGGGGGAGAGAGTCAGGGGTACACAGCGGGCCCACCACAGTCCCAGACTGCGCACCAGGGGGATCTAGTCACATAGAGTGTTGGGGTTCTTAGGGATTGGCTTGTTTTGGCCTTCTTTTGAAATGGGATTAGTTTGAATTTTGGCTTATTGTGAAAGTCAGGGTGCTTATTTACCGTGTGAAAGTTGGCAACTGTGGGAACATATAAGGCTGACTGTCAAGGGGGGAAAGAATCCTGATAGTGACAATGAAATAGTCTCTCATTGGAAGTGGTCGGAGTTTCAGTAACTGGGTCATTTAAAACTGAGCTGGACAAAGCATAAGAGAATCTCCTGTAGGGGACAATTCTTCAGTATCTGGGGGACTTAGTAGACGTTAAGGCCAGAAGGGAAATCAGACAAGATGATCACACTTGTCCCTTCTGGCCTTAAAATCTATAGAGTTGGACAAGAAACATTGGCTACATCTTGAAGTTGTTTCTTGGGCAAAACTCCCATAGAAGCCCTGGAAAGTCCCACGCAAGGCAGATTGCTATTTTTAGATAGGTGAGCAGCCTAACGGTACATTGTACTTTCTGTCCATCATTTGTATGCGTACCCATATTTCACACCTGGTGTGAAATGATGGGGCTTGACCATCTAATCAGTTAATGGCAATATGTTTGTAACGGTTCTCTAACTGGGGTTCCTTAATGGTGAGTGGGTCCAGGGGAAATTCAGCACAAGTGACCTGGCTTGTGTAAACCGAAGCTGAGAGTGTTCCATGTTTTCCCAAGTTCATCATTCCATTGACGTAACTTCAGGAGGGAGCTGCCCTCCCACCTTGAGCAGTCAATCACAACAAACAGAGCAGGAGCCCTTAAGCCTGGGATATTGGATATAGTGAAGAAAATACTATAAACTGTAAATCAAAGATGATGTCTAGTTTATGAGAATTTTGCCTGAAGACACATTTTTAGTCCCAAAAGCCTCTTTGCTAAAGCATTTATTACTGATCCTAATTCCTCTTGCAAACTTAGTTAATACTCGTAGATATCTTTTGCATACAGAATAGCACACATGCGGTTAGACTGATGTGTCTCACTGGCTGATGCTGGGATGAGCGGAATAGGCTACAAAGTGGAAGGGAGGATAGCTGAAAGGGATGTTTGGCTTCAAATAAAATTATGTTATATATATTAAAAAGTTATTTTTGATAAATGTTCCGTTCTAATTAAAAATATCACAAAGGTAACATAACTGTACAGGAACCTCCAAATATCTTGGACTTGGCTGTGCAATAGCATGGATATCTCCAATTCTTACTCCCCATTTACCAGCCCAGGAATTACACGGAGCATGTTTCTTTCTCCCCCCACACCTGCAGTTCTGGCTAATGACAAATAATGGGGTATTCACACAACTATCAGTTCCTGGACTGAATCTAAGTTCTTACTGTAAGGTCGACCCGTACCAACAATGGCAGCTTTGAAGGCCTTCTTTCCACATAAACACCCTTGTGCTTTCTCTCACACCACACTTTATGCATGGGAAAAACAACATTCAGAAATCGAGTATCAGAGAGGTAGCTGTGTTAGTTTTGGAACATTCAGAAAGCCACCAGCCTGCATGAAAACTTATCCAGTGTGTGGGAAGTATGTTCAAAGGGATTCGGCAGCTGACTGGGACTCAGAAGTCCTGAGATAGGATCAGTACCTAGCTCTGTCATATGCATCTAGTGTCGCTGAGTAAGCCACTTAAACCACCTTGTGCTATGAGTCTCCCTTTTGTAATCCAGAACAATACCTCAAAGAGATATTGAGAGTAGGGTGACCAGACAGCAAGTGTGAAAAATCGGGACAGGGGGTGGGGAGTAATAGGAGCCTATATAAGAAAAAGATCCAAAAATCGGGACTGTCCCTATAAAATCAGGACATCTGGTCACCCTAATTGAGAGACACGTGAATAGATAGCAAATTGGGCATGAGTCTGCAATGTGATAGGGCACCAAAGCCAATGTGATTTGGGGCTGCCTTCACAGACACATCATGTCAAAGAGGAAGAAGATAATACAATAATCCTTCTATAGACAGCTCTGGTCACTGCAACTGGAATATGCAGTCATTTCTGGGCACCATATTAATGGAAAGAGACTGACAAATTGGAAGGAGTTCTGGGAAGAATAACAAAATGATCCATGATGGGAAGGTCTGATTTATTAGGAAAGATTGGAATAGCTTGGTGCATGGTTGATTAAAGGGGAGGGGACATGATAAGAATCTGTAAATATTTGAAGCATGTAAATGGCAAGGTTGGCCAGTAAGTATTTAAGGGTTTGCAAGGATCTTTCTTGAGAAGCACTGGGATGAAATTAAGAAAGAGAAAAGCCAAAGCTGAACGGCAGGAAAAATGTTCTACCAGATAGCTATTAAAGTGTGCAATAGTCTCCCATGGGAAGGGGTGGATGCCCTGTCACCTGGGATAATAAAGTTCAACTGGAAGACAGCACTATCAGGGAAAGGACATTGGACTGGATGATAGCATAGCAACTGCTCCATTTCTAATCTTAAATAATTCTATGATGTAGGGAAATAGACTCCCAAAAGCATCAGTGGAACCCCCCAATTCTGAATACTTTAACTCAGTCACTGGAGAATACTCTAAAGTGTTGGGTCTCAACCTGGGGAACACAAACAGGTGTTGGGGGTCATGATGACTTTGCCCTTCCTACATTGCTAAATGGGACAGGGGCGGTTGCTGATTTGGAAAAAAGTGTCTTGGTATGTAGGAAGTTGAGAGTCACTGCCCTAGTGGATAATCTGGCACAACTCTATCCTATTCTGGTTCTTACGCTGGTCCATTACAGTGATCTGAGACCATATCATCCCCTTCTACTGGCAAGGGGAAGGATTAGAGGATCTAATAATGAATCTTTTCTAACTCTAATTTCTGCAATTTCCAAAATTTGGCTCCAGCATGAAACATCTGTTATCATAGTTAGGTTAGCCTGCATAAATCACATCGTTGTTTGGAGCCTGCGAGATGAGATGGAACAGAAATATTACCTAGGGTATGTCTTGTTTTAACAAGGATGAGGCTAAAAGAAATATTTTCAGAGACTAACCAACTTTGGAACCAGAGTATCAAATCTGTGTGCTGAATCTGAAAGCGGTTTATTTAGCTGAAGGGGAGGAATGATAAGGAAAGATTTGTAGGAGCCCCCTTCCCAATCACTAAGGATGCAGGTTTGAAGTCACCCATTGGTATAAGAAGCTTTGGACTTTGAGTTCCATTTAAGGGGATCTTCTTATTGCTTAGGGTGTGTTTAATAATAATAATATAATATATGGAGATATACCTATCTCATAGAACTAGAAGGGACCCTGAACAGTCATCAAGTCCAGCCCCCTCCCTTCACTAGCAGGACCAAGTACTGATTTTGCCCCAGATCCCTAAGTGGCCCCCTCAAAGATTAAACTCACAACCTTGGGTTTAGCAGGCCAATGCTCAAACCACTGAGCTATCCCTCCCCCCAAATATGTTGCATTTGAGTAATAACTATCTCATTCCCTGCAGCCAGCCAGTGAGGAGCATTGGCAGTGTGTGGTGGCACTTGTGAGACAGCTGGGAGTAGGGGGAAAGAAGGTGAATATTAGTCAAGATTTGAAATCTGCCATTTTGTTGCCTCCTGCCCAAATCTCATTGCTCTGATGTGGATAAAAGTAATGTAAAGGGTGATTTACCCTAGTGGGTTACTGGCCTAACAGTCAAAAAGTTATACTGTAACTGTTGTTTTATTCTAGATCTAGGTTTCGGGCTGCATTTGTTGCTAGTAATTCATAGGTGGAAGATCTTATGTTGTAGAGGATCACAGAGTTTTTTTTATATCATGACAACATAAAACTCTCGGAAAATACAAAACAAGCCTTATAGTGACATATAAAATCTACTATGGAAATGACAATTATTTTATGTATAATAGCTGTGCTATTCCTTTTGGATCTATTCTAATATTACTGAACACTGAATGCCATGCAATCCATCACAAGCCCCTTTGCAGATAGAGCTCCTTAGCACATTTTTCTGGAACAGTATCAAGTACAAAACTAAATTCAAGAGAGAGTGTTAATGTCTGATTAACCAAGATTGGAAGAGGGTGTGGGAAAATCCAGAGGCTATAAGCAGGTGGTTCGGTGAATTCAATGGCGGGAATCTTCCCTAAATGTCAGCACTGAACTATTGCCTCAACATGGTGCTTAGGGACTCTGCTGTTGGAGTTGCCATCTTTTGGATGTCATGGAAAACCAAGCTCTTGATTCCTTGTGATCATAAAAAGGTCCTGGTCCCCTTTTTCACTAGAGTAGTGGCATCTTTGCCAAATTCCAACTCAGTTAATTTTGTTCTGCTGACTTCAAATTACCCTTGTAGTTTTAGATAAACACAAAATTCTTCATTTTCTGCTCTAAAATGTTGTGTTGCCTTAACCTGCTCTGTTAAACTCTGGCAATGCTCCACCACTAGAGGCGGTTGTGCTTCAGAGGAGGGGAAATTATTCCTTTGCACTATAGCTTGTGAAATCAGAATGAAATCTGCTCGGCAGGTGGGACTGAAGAGGTGGATAGGCGTTGTGCTGGCCCACTACAGATAAGTGAATTTCACCCTCACTTAGTCTCTGTTCACACGATGAGCTAGGTGTGTGATTCCCCTGTTGTGTACACATATTTTCATTAACTCTCATTGAGCTAGTGCAAGTATAAATATCAGGGTAGCCTCAGTAATGGGTGTTGGCAGCAGAGGCCTGGCTGAGCCATGCCAAGTACATACCCACCTGTTTCAGGCAGGTTTGTACTTAGCACAGCTCAGCCACGCCTCCACTGCTGCTACGTGTTACTGCAGCTACACTGCTGTTTATACGCTACACTAGTGTGAATATGTGCACTCGAGCAGGGGAATCCCACCCGTTGCCTGACGTGTAGACGTAGCCTTAGTCAGAGTGTGTAAAGTGTTATGGGATCAGCTAGAAGAAGGAAGGCAAATGTAAGATCGTAAACATAATGCCAGTTGGCGCATACTATACATGGAAATGGCTAAAATTTAATCAAAATCTAGAGTTTCCGAAATGATGAGGTGAACCTGCAAAGTTTAGATAAAATTCCAACATTTTGGATGTTTAGTCAAATTAATCCCAATCCTGTTGGTCTGAAAGTCTTGTGTGGACTAAGCTTTCTTGTCAGATTTTAAGCACTTCGTTTTGGGAGATCTGATATATCCTTGCGGTACCTTGGTATATTTGCACTGCACCTCTGTTTTCTATAAATCTGTGATTCTGTTGCTACAGGTTTAAGAGTATTACAATCTCCTTTTTTTTTTTGCATCTCCACTAACACTCTTTGATTGTATCAGGGCCCTGGGAGTGAACCCAACCCTAGCAGCGCCGTAGCTAGCAGAGTTGGCTGTGCCATAGGAGCACCCTCAACTGCCATCCCAACCAACAGCCTTAGTGCTAAAGGTTTACCGACTCACAGCAACCATGCCCCAGGCCCCTGACTGGATAGACAGGCAGAACTCTTATTGGGTATCGGAACTATATAAAGGTCCCAACAGGAAGAGGAAGTTGTCTGAGCAATAGACCATCGCCTCCCGGTTGCTGCTTAGACTGTCTCGCCTGACCCTGCCTTGCCACTGACCTGGACCTTTGGATTGTATCTTCTGGCTACTGACCTCTGCAAGAACTTCGACCGTTGCTCTGGATTGCCTCTAATACCAATCAACCTCCTGGCTAGCTGACCACCCGTGGACACTTGACTGCTGCTTTGGACTGCCCCCTAGCCCACCTTGGCCATCAGGGATTGCAGACAGGAGAGCTGTTAAAAAAATGTCCAGCGGAATGTTTTCCTTTCCATCAGAAAATGATGTATGGTCACAATTAAAGCTTTCCCCACTTGATTTCCATAAAGTGTTCTGGGGGGAAAGAATTGAAATGAAGTTTCAGAGTAGCAGCTGTGTTAGTCTGTATCCGCAAAAAGAACAGGAGTACTTGTGGCACCTTAGAGACTAACAAATTTGAAAGCTTATGCTCTAATAAATTTGTTAGTCTCTAAGGTGCCACAAGTACTCCTGTTCTTTTAATTGAAATGAAGTGTTTCAATAAGGTCAGAATGTTCCCTTTTTCCTTATCAAACAGAATGTTTCAAATTTTTATTTCAAAACAACTTTGCATTTTGAAACTTATTTTATCTTATATTATAAATTATAGTACACAATAAACAAAGTCAAAATCAAAACAACAAAATTTGATTGAACTGAAACAAAAAATGTTAAAACTATCAGTTTGGTGGGACATGTCTAAATGTTTGTTCTGATTTGGAAAGGAATTACATTTTGAAATGTTGGGATTAACCTGCAGGACAAAGATTCCGAGTTTCAACCACCTCTGTTCTATAAGTGCTCATAAGCAAAGCTAGGAACAGCTAAAGAACCCACCAGTGAGATATTGGTGATTATGTTACGGGGTTGCCGGTGTCACGAAGGGGATAGACTCAATGACCCTTCCAGTCCTACATTTTATATTAGAATATGATATGGCGGCATACGCAAAGATGTAGGAAGAGGGCAGTAACACTTGAAGGACCAAGCCTGCATCATGTGTGATTAATGAGGAGAAAGAGATTTATTTTTTTTCAAAATCATTATATTTGCAGGGCAATGTAGTGCAGCCAAATCAAATATTTTTAGCATGGTTGACTGGTATATATGAGCCGACCTTTCCTGATCAGTAAGAAACTAGCATTTACATTCTCTGGGGCAAGTGGAATTTATGTTGGACCGATTTAATTTGATGGATTTAGTTTAGTTAGGAAAGCGAGCTAGCAAGGCTAGCTAATCATGCAATAAAGTGTGACTGGCAGTGAATAGGTAGTCTTGTGGCTAAGGCCCTGGCCAGAGACTCTGAACATCTGTGCTCAATCCCAAGCTCTACCCCAGAATGCCATGTGACCTTGGTCAAATCATTTAATCTCTCTGTGCCTCAGACCCACATTGGTGAAAAAGGAATAATCTTGGCCTGGCCTGCTTAGAGTAGAAGATTAAGTCTTTACATTGCCCTGTACAATGGGGTGCTACTGTAATACATATCCTAATCGGGAGCATGATGGGATCTTGCTGGTGGAAAAGAAGGATTGAAGATAGTGGTTCTCACACTTTCCTAAACCTATTGTGACAGATCCAGACCAGTGGGGTACAGGAGTAGAGGGCAAATATACTGGTCACTGGATGAGTAGTTTTCTGTTCCCTGAGTGACCAGAGCAGGGGCTGCACTAGAGTAATCAGGAACCTGCTAGAATCAATTAGGACAGGCTAGCTAATCAGGGCACCTGAGTTTAAAAAGGACCTCATTTCAGTTTGTGGTGTGCATGCGAGGAGCTGGGAGCAAGAGGCATGAGGAGCTGAGAGTGAGAAGACATATTGTGGAAGACTGAGGAGTACAAGCATTATCAAACACCAAGAGAAAAGTCCTGTGGTGAGGACAAAGAAGGTGTTGGGAGGAGGCTATGGGGAAGTAGCCCAGGGAGTTGTAGCTGTCGTGCAGCTGTACCAGGAGGCACTCTAGACAGCTGCAGTCCACAGGGCCCTGGGCTGGAACCCGGAATAGAGGGCAGGCTCGGGTTCCCCCCAAACCTCCCAACTCCTGATCAGACACAGGAGGAATTAACCTGGACTGTGGCTTCTACCAGAGGGGAAGGTCTCTGGGTTGGTTCCCGACCCACGTGGTGAATCTGTGAGGCAAGAAAATCCGCCAATAAGCGCAGGACCCACCAAGGTAGAGGAGTAACTTTGTCACACTATCTAATAGTGTCATTGCATGAAGCACAAGAGAAACTTGACAACAAGCACAGGACTGGCCCAGGGATTGTACACCACCAATCCCCTTTAGTATCTTCTGGGACATTCTGGTTCTGGCGTGAGATTCTGCCATTTGTTCCATGTGGTTAAGAATGAAAACAGTGTTGCAGCCACGAAAACAATTTAGCAATCTTCACTAGACAGCACAAAGGCGATCTAACCACAGAATCACTGTCGTTCTCAAGAGATAGGGTGGGATCTAATATAGCCTCCAGGATCCTTTTAATTTGGAGGCATAAACAGTTTGATTGCCATTAAATGTAACAGCTGGCAGCACAAAGAGCCAAGAAGGAATTTGGAGCCAAGGAGTAATATTTCTGCCTTCCCAGGATGAAGTGTGAGGGAGTTCACTGATACTCCAGCTCGGACGTCCAACACATCAGAACAGCAACCAAGGCTGTTCCACATGAGTCACCCTCTGCATCTCCAGCGTAACAGTGATGAAAACTGAGTTTTCTGTGTTATAATCTGGCAGTGGTAATCTTTACTGTGGAATAGCAATGATGAGTGAATCACCAAAGATTTGCAAAATAAGTTTTCTCTCTCCAAGTTTAAATCCTGAGGCGATGGCTCAGTTTATGCTCAGACTCAGGCAATAGGAATCATGGGGAATTCATTCTTCCTTCCTCCTAAAGTGTATTGGAATTTGGCTGATCTTAAACCAACCTCTGGCTATAGGGGTACTTTATCCCATAATGACCTTCTGCAGAGGATTTCTTACACTGAAACATTTGGTATGGACCATTGTCAGTGACAGGATAGTGAAGTAGATGGACCTTGAGCCTGACGCAGTCCGGAGGTGCCTATGTTCCTTACTCCACAAATAATCCTATTTTCAATGGAATAATTACTACTCAATGGCAATTAAACCTAGGAGGCTGATGAGCTAGAATTTGTACATGTAAATCCAAAGGTTTGGTCTTAATACAGTGTTGGACTGTACGTTAGTGTCCTTTTAAAAGGTGCAAAACATTGTTACATTTCCTGCTCCTTCAGGGCCAGGCATGAGGAATATAAGAACATAAGAAAGGCCGTACTGGGTCAGACCAAAGGTCCATCTAGCCCAGTATCCTGTCTACCGACAGTGGCCAATGCCAGGTGCCCCAGAGGGAGTGAACCTAACAGGCAATGATCAAGTGATCTCTCTCCTGCCATCCATCTCCACCCTCTGACAGATAGAGGCTAGGGACACCATTCCTTACCCTCCTGGCTAATAGCCATTAATGGACTCAACCACCATGAATTTATCCAGTTCTCTTTTAAACTCTGTTATAGTCCTAGCCTTCACAACCTCCTCAGGTAAGGAGTTCTACAAGTTGACTGTGCGCTGCGTGAAGAAGAACTTCCTTTTATTTGTTTTAAACCTGCTGCCTATTAATAAATTAATGGAGATATCCTATCTCCTAGAATTGGAAGGGACCTTGAAATGTCATTGAGTCCAGCCCCCTGCCTTCACTAGCAGGACCAAGTACTGACTTTGTCCCAGATCCCTAAGTGGCCACCTCAAGGATTGAACTCACAACCCTGGGTTTAGCAGGCCAATGCTCAAACCACTGAGCTATCCCTGCCCTCCTCCATGTGCTGAGCCATGCAGGGAAGCTTGCAGTGTAGATTCATTTCAGGAAAGGAGGATTTGGAAGGTCATGGCCATTTATGGGCCCCAATTCTCATTTACATCAAGACTCCTTGGCACCACTCTAGCAGTCCAAAGAGGCCTTAGTATAAATAAGAATCAGGCCTTTCTGTATCTTTTCCCCCTCCTGTTCACATGCCACGTGAATAGCCACACACTTAGCACCCAGCAGCTTAAAACGAGAATGCCGGGAGAGTCAACCTGAAACAAAACCCACACCCACTCATCGAAAGGAATCTGGTTTCCACGTGAAAGGTTTTTCCGGCAGATGCAACAACGAGGCTTGGAAACAGAGAGGTGAGATATGTGCTGGCAGGAAGCTAAGCAGGATTTGAAAAGTCGCTCTGCAGTAGAGTCCCAGAGTTTATCGCGTACAGTTAACCTCGGATTCAGGAGGATTCCCACTGTTCCTGAGGGAGAAAACATCTCTAGAAGGAAGTTACCTACAAGTATAAGCGCACTCGTGTGTGTGTCCTATTCCCAAGAACTTCTTATATAAAAAATGTAATATATGACATCTCATAATATTTTCATATTGGGTAACTACAGAGAATATTTTGGCAAGGGTGCTTAATCTAAAATGTTCAATTTTAATCAGCTTGAACTATGGTCTGTCTTTCTGTGAACTGAAAACCACCAATCAATTTTCCTTTATCTTTTTTTCTGTTTTTCTTACCCAAGGCAATGCCTTTTGTAAAAGGGTATTTATTTTTAATGGATTTTTTAATGAATTTTTCAGTCAAGCTATTAATAATGCCATTAATTATAGGCAGCTTGTATTAAAGTGCATGCCGGCCTCTTAATCCTGACCCCCAGCTATTGGCTTGCAGCTAATCTAGCCTGGTGCTTGGCAGTGAGGTGCAGACCTCAGCCAGTGGCTGCTAGGAAACAGGATCGGGAGACAGAGCTAAAGGATAAGAAGGGGGGTGAGGGGAATAGAATTTTTAGTATATACTTTGCCAGAGGGGGTGAAGTTTAAAGCCAGATGATATGTTAGTGTGGTGGGGATAATCCTGGAGATGCGGCGCAAGCACTTAGGAGGAAGTTCCCCAGTGGAAGGCTTTGCGCTGCCTGAAAGGCCTGGTCTGTTTGATAACCCCACAGGAGGACTGTGCTAACTTACCTGAGGCTGTTATGTGTGACTGCTGCTCCACTTCAATCTGCTTAAAAGATCTACCAGACAGAAGGCCACGCAGCATAATAGATTCCATTCCCCCGCCCGACACACACTGCTCATCTGACACAGTGGTTAGGAAAGGTGCTAATTATCAGCTGGCTGCAAGATAATGAAAGGGCCTGATCCTGCTCCCATTGGCGTTGGTGACTGAGCTCCCATCAGTGGGAGCAGGATCAGACCCTAAATATTTCAGGTCTTTATGCTTTAAATTCATCATCTGTGTGTGCGTTTGTTCTAACACGGATGCGAGCGTTACAAAAGTCTTAGAGTGAATCATTTTATGCCAGTGAAGTTTCAGGGGCTTTTCTTCGAGGGGGGGCACGGGAGAAGGAGGTCTATGTTTAATTAGTTTTGTTGCTCCCAGGGTTGTTTCCGTTCTTGGTAGCTCATGAATTAAATTTTCTTTTTTTAAATAGCTGTGGTTCCAAGGATCGTGCCTGTGGCCTGTTGTCAATCAGGATCTGACCCACTGAAATATAATACCGGACGCAATATTTCAAATGTGGATGCCTTAGAAGGGAAATCCTTCCTCTGGATTCTCAGATTCTCATGTAAATGCATAATTGCCATCTTTGATGACAGTTAATATAAGCATCCAAATGCAGGTTTGGGACATTGATTTTTTGTTTATTTTTTATGTATTCATTTTTTTTTAAGAGCCAACAATGCGCTCAGTGTTGCATGAGAGAGAAAGGAAGGCAGGCCCTGTACAAAGGTGCATACAACCTGGAGTTATTGTTTTGGCGTGTTTCTTTTGCTTCTCTTCTTGCAAGCATTGCAGAGCCTTGAGAAGGGATTTGAATGCATGGGATGGCAGGTGAGTAACTGGGTGCCACCTATTCGTCATCTGCTTTGAAAAATGGGCTTCCCATGTCCCTGGTAAAGAGAAAAGAACAGGAGTACTTGTGGCACTTTAGAGATTAACACATTTATTTGAGCATAAGCTTTCGTGGGCTACAGCCCACTTCATCGAATGAACGCTTATGCTCAAATACACTTTTTAGTCTCTAAGGTGCCACAAGTACTCCTGTTCTTTTTGCGGATACAGACTAACATGGCTGCTACTCTGAAACCTGGTAAAGAGAGAGGCTTATGACATAAAATTCATATCTGGATCCAGAGTTTGAACACCACCAAAGACTGGGGCTGTTTGAGTCTGGGTTTTTGGTTCAGGCCCATGTCTACAGTAACATGAAGGGTGAGAATCAGTGTCATTCCAGGGAGATCAGAGAAGCTATACTGAGTTACACTAGCTGATGATCTAGTCCTAAAAAAAATCTTTGTCCAATTTTTCTTTTACAACTTTGCTTAACTTTGGTAGAGAAACAAGAAAATCCAGATAGTGTAGAATGTATAATGGTAGAGTTGTTCCCAACCACTCACACTCCTACCAGTACTGGTAATTTGAGATTTTACGATGGATATTCTGTCTTTAATGATGGGTCTCTGTACTGGGGCCCCATTCACCACTGCTGCATGCCTCTCATTCTAATCTACCATAGCTGCTTCAGGTCCCAGCTCATGATTACCAGCATCCCAAACTCCATGGTGTATAAAAGAACATACAATGGGAAGGAAAGCAGTGTGCACCATTGTCCCCTATCATACAAGGTCTCTGCCTGCGATTTGATACAGATTTGCAAAAAGATTGGGAGCCACTTGCATAGCGTATAGGTATATTTCTCCTTTCTATCACAGAGTGAACTCTTCAGTCCATTTGATCATGTTTCCTCAAATAGTCCATTAGTTTGCTGAAGGAAAAAAGTTACCTGCTCCATTGATAGATGAACTTGAATATGATCAAGCATGTCTCCTACCGTAAATGCTCTTATTCCAGTCTGATGCACCATCAAACCCATTTTCATTTGCACTTTCAGAGTGAGCTCACTGCTGCTTCTTCAAATGGGTAAACAGACAAATGCAGACAAACGGCTAAAATTTTCAGAAGCACGCAGGCAAGTGAAGGCCTAACACTGTTAGAAAGTCAGTAGGACTGGATGGTGCTCTTATTGCAACCAGAATTTCGAGAAAAGAGGGAGCATTTGAAGCCATATGGGTACAATTTTCAAAAAAAAAAAAGCCCAAGTCCTATTTCTGAAAATAAATGGCTGATTTTTACTTCTATTTTTTCTGATAATAAAGGGTGACAGGCTAATAGGCACACAGTACTATTTTTCCCATTCCAATTCCTCACACAATGCTAGCAATTTCATGTAAATAAATCCACAATCCATCTAAGTTTTTTTTTTTAATAGAAGCCTGAGTTTTAGTGTTTTTTCTAGTTATACGTGAGGTTATTTGAGCTGGCTCAAATTAAATAAGAACTGATCAGAACACTTGCTCATCTACAATCTTGGGCCAAAGAGAACCAAACGTGTTTAGGTTTAAATTGCTTATTTCATCTGTTGTTTCAATGGTGATGCCTTTTTGTGTATATTCTTACTGAGAGCACAAGAAAAGTTATTTTAAAGAAATTGGTGACATTTTGGGTCAACTTTTTTTATTAAGAAAGGTGGGAATGTTTAGTCTTGAGAAAAGACGACTGAGGGAGGGACATGATCAGTCTTCGGATATGTTAAGGGCTGTTGTAAAGAGAATGGTGATCAATCGGTCTCTGTGTCCACTGAGGGTAGAAAAGACGTAATGAGCTTAATCTGCAGCAAGGGAGATTTATGTTAGATATTAGAAAAAACTTCCTGACTATAAGGATAGTTAAGTATTTGAATAGGCTTCTAAAGGGGGGTTGTGGAATCCCCATTCTTGGAGATTTTTACGAACAGGTTAGATGAACATCTGTCAGGAATAGTTGAAGTATACTTGGTTCTGCCACATCACGGGGAAGTTGAAGCAGATGATCTCTCAAGCTCCCTTGCAACCATACATTTTGGTGAGTCTGACTTTCATTAACTGTCATCTTTATATCTCCTGTTTCCTCAGAGCTAGAACCAGAAATGCTGAAATACAATGCCACCAAAAAAACACATGATCTGTTGAGATTTCTAGACCAAATGTGCAGACACAAGAGGTTTGGATAAGTCAAATCATGTCCCCGGTCCTGCAGTTAATCTCCCCATGGGCACAAGTGTTTATCTGTGTCAACTCATTGCTTAATTTGGGCCAAGGTTCGGACATGAAGCCATCATTTTGAATGCTTAACCAAAGAGAGCTTCTGAAACTTTTGAGGTTCTCCTCTCCCTTCCATTCTCTCTGTATACCAGTGTTCAAAAATATCAGGGCTTTTTATGTTGTGAATGACAGGGATATTAGCCTGTAATTCCAAGGTCAGATGGAAAATGAGTTTTGATCAGACAAGAAAGAAAGAAAATCCATGTGTTCAGAAAAGATAACTGTAAACATCTTGAAGAGAAACGAGGCTGATGGTCTTAGCCAGCTTTACTGAGCTGTGTGAAATTTTGTCATTGAAAGGTTGTAGTGTTTGAAATTTTGTCTCTAAGGTGCCACAAGTACTCCTGTTCTTTTTGTGGATACAGACTAACACGGCTGCACATCTGAAACCTGGTAAAGAGAGAGGCTTATGACATAAAATTCATACCTGGATCCAGAGTTTGAACACCACCAAAGACTGGGGCTGTTTGGGTCTGGGTTTTTGGTTCACAAATTTTGTTGTGAGCTCAAAAATGGGCACAATTCTGCTCCCAAATCAGTGATGCTTTAAGAAAACAAGTTCTTTCCTAGGGAACATGAACTTGTTGCTGACTGGAAACATGGCTTCAAAACTCAGTTTGATTTTCTTCTTCCAAGTAGAAAAAAGCCATTTCACAGAAAAATGAAACGTGCTGGAAACAAAATCACTAGAAATGAAATAGGAAAAATGTTCATGTAAAACGTCACTGGAAATTTTCTCTCAGGTCCACACAGGTTTATTATTTTAGGCCCTGTTTCAGCAAGTTCTTAAGTAAAAGTGGGTGAATAACTGGGTTTTTTTGTTCAGCGGTGGGTTCTGAAAAATTGGGGGGGGGGGCCTGTTTGGTTCTGTTCTGTTCTGTTAAACCTGAAACTCCTACATCCAAGGTGAGTGCCCTAATCACTGGGCTAAATGGTGGGAGAGGGTAGTAGCAGCACCCCGGCCATCCCCACCACCTCCTCCTCCTCTGCCTTCTCTGGCAGTTTTGTGAATGGCTGAAACTGTTCAGGTCAAACTTGCAGATAGCTTCGGGTCAACCTAAACTGCATTTTTAAACTATTCATCCAAAAAATGTCGCCCAGCTCTGTTCTTACACACCTGCCTAACTTTACGGACGTGAGCCCTTAGTAACCTGCTCAAACACCTCACGGAACTGGGACTTTGGTTTTCATAAACCCCACTAATTCCTAGCATGGCTCAGGGAAACGGCCACTCCCTGCTCAGTGAGAGACCCTGAAAGGCTTTCAGCACATTAGAGGGTTGTCTTTTCAGGTCAAGGCTGAGATGTATAGAAAGGGAGAGGGGACTGCATTGTGCTTGCTTGACCTAGTCCGTATTTTATTTCTGGATAAACAGAGCACTTCAGCTTCCCCTCCTGATCCCTCGCTCTGCACAAAGACTGCATTCAGCAAATAGGGCACAATATTTCAATACGTGTTCTGTCTCTTGCTCATATCTTTTGTCTTTATTGCCATCTTCCTGGGCTACATACATCTAAATTCAGGTTTCTTGTGACTCTTTTTTTTTTCCTGAAGGAAAAAAGAAAGATGATGCTTGTTGATTTTTTCCTCTTTTTCAAATCCGTGTGCACTGGATTGTGATACCCTTATTCACACTGAATAGCACCTTGCACTGTGAGCACGTCTACTGAAGTCAAAGGGCTGGATACTCGGTTGGAGTAAATCTGCATATTGTAATCCCATTGACTTCAATGGAGCTGCTCAGATTTACGCCGTGAGGCTGTAGCCTGTTGGGACTACTTGTGTGAGTAAGTGCTCCCCAGTGGAGATAAGGGGTTCATTGTCTGAACCTCAGGCTTGTGAGCACATTCCTTTTCCTTTTAAAATGAAAGATACACCGTGCAACGTCCCACCTACCCAAATTTTCCCTGGAGTTTCAACTGGATGGTCCTCAAATATCAGGAATCAGAACATTGAAAAACCAGTGGGAGAACACTTCAACCTCTCTAACCACTCAGTGACGGACTTGAAGGTGGCAATTTCGCAACAAAAAAACGTCAAAAACAGACTCCAAAGAGAGACTGCTGAACTTGAATTAACATGCAAATTAGATACAATTAACTTGAACAGAGACTGAGAATGGTTGGGTCATTACACTAATTGAATCTATTTCCCCATATTAAGTATCCTCACACCTTCTATGGGTCATCTCGATTATCACTTCAAACGTTTTTTTTTCTCCTGCTGCTGATAGCTCATCTCAATTGATTGGCCTCTTACAGTTGGTATGGCTACTTCCACCTTTTCATCTTCTCTGTATGTATAAATATCTTCTTGCTGTATGTTCCAGTCTATGCATCCAATGAAGTGGGTTTTAGCTCACGAAAGCTTATGCTCAAATAAATGTGTTAGTCTCTAAGGTGCCACAAGTACTCCTGTTCTTTTTGAGGATACAGAGTAACACGGCTGCTACTCTGAAACCTCAGAGTCCTGACTTGGAGGTTTTTAAGAACAGTTTAGACCAGGGGTAGGCAACGCGAAGGCGGCACGCGAGCTGATTTTCAGTGGCACTCACATTGCCCGGGTCCTGGCCACCGGTCTGGGGGAGGGGGGAGGGGATGGCTCTGCATTTTAATTTAATTTTAAATGAAGCTTCTTAAACATTTTAAAAACCTTGTTTACTTTACATACAACAATAGTTTAGTTATACATTATAGACTTAGAGAAAGAGACCTTCTAGAAACGTTCAAATGTATTACTGGCACGCGAAACCTTAAATTAGAGTGAATAAAAATGAAGACTCGGCACACCACTTCTGAAAGGTTGCCAACCCGTGGTTTAGACAAACACCTATCAGGGATTGCCTAGGGTATACAGTACTTAATCCTGCCTCAGTGTGGGGGAGGCACGAGGTGGCCTCTTTAGGTGCCTTCCAGCCCTACATTTCTATGAGACTTCATTGAATTATTCAATGTAAACAATATCAGTTGTGAATATAATCTCTTCCCCCCATTTCTTTTCTGTTCAGAAATCATTTGTGAATCGATCCTCATTTCTGTAAACATGTTTGCTGTTTTTTTTTAATATTTACCAAAGATCTAGACTAAACAACTTTATTTCCCAGAAGGTATTTTTGCAAACTGTTCACTCTGACTGTTCCTGGTGTGTGATTGGTCATTTATGTCACATAGTATTAACATTTCTGCTCCCTGGTTGGATGACTGAATCTTTTAAAACATGACTACGGTGCATAGTAAATAAGACTTGCAGATGAATAATCATCTGCACTAAAAATTGTGACGCTTTAATAATTTGTGATTGTTTTTACCAATACATGTCAGTCATCTTAATATTTGTGAATAACCCATCATATGACCCCATAAATAGTAATGAAGTGAAGTTGACCCATTTATCCATGAATATATTGCAAATCTGTTTTTCCATTATTTGATACAGGTTCTCTTTTCTACTGTCTAACCCAAGCTCTGGTGGAGCATTTCTGTGTGCTGTTAACCAGCTACCACATGTCACCTCACAGAAGGCGACATGTCAGTGGTGAAATGTTCCCTGTGTGCAGTTTGTGTATTACTTTGAAAAGGCTTCAAAGCTATTTGGGGTAAAAGCTGTGAAATAGAAGATTAACAGCATCCTGGAGTCAGTGCAGTCCA
Organism: Chrysemys picta bellii; assembly: GCF_011386835.1. NCBI lineage: Eukaryota > Metazoa > Chordata > Testudines > Emydidae > Chrysemys > Chrysemys picta. The sequence continues at coordinate 15,159,270 of NC_088793.1, forward strand.
ATGGAATATGCCTTTGGCAGGGTACCTGGATTTTCTTCTTGGCTCCACCACTGACCTGCTCTGTCGCCTTAGAGAATTTCAAGGCTTTTGTTTCCTAGTGTATAAAATGGGAATAATCATCCATAGCAATGCACTTTGTGATCTATAGATCAAAATGTTTTAAAAGATCTAATACCATTATGTTGTCGCCATACCGTTAGCAATCCCCAAGCAATCCCAGGATCACTGTTGTATATTCTGTAAAACTCTCTCAACATAATTTATGACCATTTAAAATATTGCACGTAAGTAGAGATATAAGAGTTTAGGTCTGTGGTCGTGATTCCCGAGGATGGGAGAAATAGAATCTAGTCAAATTTTGGAACATTGGGTGTAGATCTCATGAAACGTAACTAGTTGGATTGTCAATTCTTTGGGGGTGGAGACTGTCTTTTTGTTTTATTTGTTCTGCACCTATCACAATGATGTCCTGGTCCATGATGGGCAATACAATTAATAAACAATAATAATATCACCATTGCATTCTCCTAAAACAAATACAAGACATAGCATGAGTTAATTAGTTCTCAACACTTACAAATTCTGTGTTGCGTGCATTACCCTCTGATCACATTTCACTGTCACGTGGAGGAGCTGCACAGGAAGCTGAGTTCAAATACCTACCCCTAATGATAAATACAAAATGCAGAAGACTTGGTTTTGTGCCTTCAGATGGAGATTTCTGACCACAGTTCAATCCCATGTGTCTGAAATAATTCTCTGGTTGCAAATCATTTCAAGAGGGGAATAATTCATGGTTTGTCTTTACTGGATGAGCTGTTGAAAAACTAAGAAGCTGTTAGAGAGATAAAAAGATCAAAATAATTTGCTGAGCATTATGATACTGTCTATGTTCATCCAGCTGAAACCAAAGCAAGCTTTCTCCCTCTGTGGAAATGGCTGTTCTCGAGAAGAAATAGTTATAGAAAGGGGGACTAATCCTGGTGGAATATTTTCCTTCTTTGGCCCTCTGTCCCCTATCATTTTTTCCCAACTCTGACTGTTCCACACATGGAGGTGCTACTGGCCAGCTGGCTGACAGAAAAATCAAACCACTATTTACCAGATCCATCGGCAGAGCACACCACGCACCCGCTATTTGACTTAGAAGGGCTAACATTTCAATGGAGGTCCTTAAATTAGGCACACAAGTTGTAGGTGTGAGTTCACATGATATGGTGTTAGGTGTATTAGTGTCAATGTAGGATTCAGGCTTGTAGTTTCTCCTGAGACAGTATTTAGATTTTTGCTTGCCTGTTTGGTTTTTGATATAGATACATTTTTACTAATATGTGTGAATAAACAATTCTTACTAAAAACAAAAACAGACATTGTAAATGTTGCTTTTGCCTAAAACAAATGGGCTTGTTAGTATCATGGAAACAGATAAGAGCAGTTAATGTGGTACTGAGCATGGTGGGAATGTAATATAGCAAGGTCAAACAACCAGTCAGAAGGGGCAAAAGGGGTTGGGGGGTGGGGGGGAGATAAAACACTAAAAGACCAGAGAAATGCCTGCCCTTGACCAGAGTACAAAATTGCGGCATCAGAGTTTGGGACACGTTTGCTAGAAGCTAACCCCAATAAACATCGCATTGCCTGCACTTCTGACTTCTGGTCTTCTGCTTTCTGTCTGCATGACAAGAACCAGGGGAGAGGGTGAAGGGAAAGCCCGCTAACATATGGCATACCCAAAAAGTGCAAAGTTGGTTGCAAGAAACATTTATGCTGCTGGAGTCCTCTGCACAAGTTAGCGCAGCCTGCGAGCTAATGTAATGGAACCAAGTGTTCTGGAATCCCTGGGATGCAGGGAGTATCTAAATTATGAGCGTGCCTAGTGCCCCCAAATGAGACTGGGGCTCCATTGTGGTGGGTGCTATGCAGACATGCAGTAAGAGGCAGTCCTTGCCTGGAAGAGATTCCAATCTCAATAGATATGGCAGGATTCTCATCCCCATTTTACAGATGAGGACCCAGAGACATTACACAATTTGCCCATGCTCACACAACAAACCTGTGGCAGAGCTGAGAACGCAATCTAAATATTTGGAGACCCAGTCTTATAGGTTAATTTACAACATCGGTTCTCAACCTTTTTCTTTCTGAGGCCCCCCTCAACATGCTATAAAAACTCCATGTCCCATATGTGCCACAACAACTGTTTTTCTGCATATAAAAGTCAGGGCCAGCATTAGGGAGTAGCAAACAGGGCAATTGCCTGGGGCCCCACAACACAGGGGCCCCCCACAAAGTTACATTGCTCAGGGCTCCGAGCTTCAGACTCATGCAGTGGGGCTTCGGGTTTCCGCTCTGGGCCCCAGTGAGTCTAATGCTGCCCCTGCTTGGCGGATCTCCTGAAGCCTGTATGCGGCCCCACAGTGGACCCTGGATCCCTAGTTGAGAACCACTCATTTACAAGACCATCCTGCCCACTCCCATTTCTCTCTCCAATGAATTGGCTACAGGGAAGGAGGATGGCATTGATACTCTTACAGCTGCTCGATGCCAGTGGAGGATCCCTTTGCGTTAAGGAGATTCTCCTGGGCTGGATCACCTTACTTTCCAGCAGCTTTCCGGTGGTGGAGCATCAAAAGCTCCCCTAATACAGCAGAGGAGCTGACCCTTACGTATTTCATAGATTGTTAAGGCTAGAAGGCACCACCATTAGTTTACCTAGTTTGACTTCTTGTTTAATACAGGCCATTATGTTTCACCCAGTTACACAATGAACCCAATAACTTGTTTTGGCTAAAGCATATCTTGCAGAAGTGCATCCAGTCTTGATGTGAAGACATCCAGAGATGGAGAATCCATCACTTCCCTTGGTCATTTGCACAAATACTTCATCACCATCTCTGTTAAAAATATTGTGCCTTATTTCTCATTTGAATTTGTCTGGTATTAACTTACAGCCAATAGCTCTTGTTATGCCTTTCTCCACTAGACTGAAGAGCCCTCTAGGACCTGGTGTTGTCTCCCCTACTTATACACCTTAATCAGGTCACCTCTCAAATCTTCTTGTTGATAAGCTAAATGGTTTGAGCTCTTTCACTTACAGAAAATGCAGCTCTTCTCTGCACTCGCTCCAATTTTTCAACATCCTTTTAAAATATGGAAACAATAACTGTATGCAGTGTTTCAGCATCAGCCTCACCAATGCCGTATACAGAGGTAAAATCACCTTTTTACACCAAATCACTACTCTGTTTATACATCCATGGTACACCCACACCTTATGTGTGCAGATGGGGGTCGCCCCATCTCAAAAAAGATATATTGGAATTGGAAAAGGTTCAGAAAATGGCAACACAAATGATTAAGGGTATAGAACGGCTTCCGTATGAGGAGAGATTAATAAGACTGGGACTTTTCAGCTTGGAAAAGAGGCGACTAAGGGGGAATATGATAGACGTCTATAAAATCATGTGTGGTACAGAGAAAGTAAATAAGTTCAATCCTTGAGGGGGGCATTTAGGGATCTGGGGCAAAAATCTGTCTGGGGATTGGTCCTGCTTTGAGCAGGGGGTTGGACTAGATGACCTCCTGAGGTCCCTTCCACCCTGACATTCTATGATTCTAAGTTAATCATGCTAGATTATTAACATGATATTCTTTGGTGGAGGGAATGCACCTTCTTCAAGGGGGTGAGAGGTATAGCTCAGTGGTTTGAGCATTAGCCTGCTAAACCCAGGGTTATGAGTTTAATCCTTAAGGGGGCCATATAGGAATCCAGGCCAAAAATCTGTCTGGGAATTGGTCCTGCTTTGAGCAGGGGGCTGGACTACATGACCTCCTAAGGTCCCTTCCAACCCTGATATTCTATGAAGTATTATTTACTCCTTCTGATAATACAAGAACAAGGGGCCACCAAATGAAATTAATGAGTAGCAGGTTTAAAACAAACACAAGAAAGTATTTTTTCACACAACACACTGTCAGCCTTTGGAACTCCTTGCCAGAGGGTGTTGTGAAGGCCAATACTATAACGGGGTTCAAAAGGGAGCTAGATAGGTCCATCAATGGCTATTAGCCAGGATGGGCAGGAATGGTGTCCCTAGCTTCTGTTTGCCAGAAGCTGGGATTGGGTGACAGGGCATGGATCACTTGATGATAACCTGTCTGTTCATTCCCTTTGGGACACCTGCCATTGGCCACTGTCAGAGGACTGGATACTGGGCTTGATGGACATTTGGTCTGACCCAGTGTGACCGTTCTTATGTTCTTATCAAAGAATCATATTAGCCCTTTTGCCTCACCATGGCTCTGGGAAGTCATGTTGAGTTTATTGTGTTCAGTTCTTGTGTCCACAATTTAAAAAGGATGTTGGTAAACTGGAGATGATTGGATTAGAAAACATGCCTTATAGTGATAGACTCCAGGACCTCAATCTATTTAGCTTAACAAAGAGAAGTTTTAGGAGTGACTTGATTACAGTCTACAACTACCTACGTGGGGAACAAATATTTAATAATGGGCTCTTCAATCTAGCAGAGAAATGTATAACACACTCCAAATGCTAGAAGTTGAAGCTAGACAAATTCAGACTGGAAATAAGGTGTATATTCTTAACAGTGGGAATAATTAACCATTGGAACAATTTCCCAAGGGTTGTGGTGGATTCTTCATCACTGACCATTTTTAAATCAAGACTGGATGTTTTTCTAAAAGATCTGCTCTAGAAATTATTTTGGGAAAATTCTATAGCTGCTTTATTCAGGAGGTCAAACTAGATGATCACAGTGACCCTTTCTGGCCTTGGAATCTATGAATCTGTGCTTGTCCATTCCGCCCCCTAAATATTTTTTTCAGAGTCACTTTCTGTGATACAGTCCCCTGTTCCTTCAACGTGGCCTGAATTCTTTCTCCTTAGATGTACAACCTTGCAGTGTTCAGCAGCAGCTGAGCCTACCCATTAATCCAGATTGTTGTGTATGACTGCTCAGTCTTCAGTTTACCACTTCTCCAATCTGTGTGTCATCTGCAAATGTTATCAGCAGTAGTTTATATTTACTTCCAAGTCACTGATGAAAGTGTTAAATAGTGTTTGGCCTGAAACTTGTCCCTGTGGAACCCTATTGGAAACACCTCCATATGATGATGATGATGATTCCACACTTACAACTCCTTTATGAGATCTGTCATTTAGCCAGTTCTTTGAACATTTATCGTATGCTCTGTTAATATTGTGTAATGCTCATTTTTAAATCAAAATGTTGTGCAATACTAAGTCAAACTACTGGCAAGGGTATAAGTAATAGTAAAAGTCTAGATAATGTTACAGTTATGCAGTTACATCTATCAACCAAACATGTAATCTCATCATAGACTGAAATCAGGTTTGTTTGACAAGACCTATTTTCCATAATACCATGCTGACTGGCATTAATTATATTTCCATCCTTTAATTAGCAATTAAATCCCTTATCAGTTTTTCCATTATTTTGCTAGAATTGAGGTCAGGCTAACCGGCCTATAGTTACACAGGTCATCCTGCTTGCCCTTTTTGAATATTGGCACAACATTAGCACTCTTCCAGTCTTCTGAAATTTCCTTGTGTCCCCCGAGAGTCCTTTCAGGCCTTAATCACAGACCACAGCCACTCCAGGTCTCCTTCACCACCACCAGCGCTTTATTATATTCTTTCAGCAGGCCACAGCCTGTAGTATTTACATTCCATAGCCAGCTTCCCCACTTGCCTCTGGGGAAGGGAACAGTACTAGCAGCAACCAGTCCTGCCCCCCTCCCTCCCTCCCTCTCTCTCTCTCTCTCTCTCTCTCTCTCTCTCTCTCTCTGCCTTCTTTCAGTCTCACTACTCTCCCACAGCACTTTCTTCCAGTCTGTTTATATAATCCCAGCTGCTGAGGTTACTTTCCCTTCAATTAGCCCTTCAGCTGTAGCTCTACTCAGTTAATTGACACCCTCTGTCAACTACCTTTCTTTCATTTAGGTCCCAGTTAATATACACTGGTGGGTATTAGCATGCCAGGGTGCTGAGTTAGCTTCTGATGTCACTCAGCACACCCTGTTACACCTTGGTATTCCAAGATTTATTGAAAATTGACATTGGTGGGTCAGATATCTCCTTAGCAAACTCTTTTAGGATCTTGAGTGCAAGTTTTACGACTCTGCTGATTTTTAAAATGTTTATCTCTATTAGTTGCTGTTTAACATCCTTCTTAGTTATTAATGGATAGGAAAATAGTTCATCTTTCTCATGTGATATAAGTACAACATCCTGCTTCTTTTCAGATACAGAACAGAAATATTTATTGAGCACATCTGCCTTTTCTGCATCATTGTTAACAGATCCCTATACCACTCTGAGGATTTCTTTTGTTCCTGATATACTTAAAAACTTCTTATTTTCCTTAGCCCTGCTATCAATAGAATTTCCCCATATATATTTAGCTTTCCTTATCAATTTTCTACACATCATACATTCTAATTAATATTGATTGACTTCCCCTTTTTCTCTTTGTTATATATTGTGGGTTTTTTTTCCTTTTAATTTTACTATTTTTAATTGCAGCCTTCTCTTCCGCTCTTCACCATGATGGGATTTGACCCAAAGTTGCCCTTTTCCTTGATTGTGAAATTGTGGCTTGTCGTCAATTTAGTAAACTCTTCTTAAACAACCCCCAATTTTCATTCACATTTTTGTCTATTTTTTCCCTCCTAATCAAATTCACTCATAGGGTGAAATTCACAAAGGGCCTTAGGTGCCTAGCTGCCATTTTAGGTGCCTAATCCCCAAGGTCAGGCGCCACACCACTGGTATTCACAAAACCAGAGCTCAGCTGCTGCTGAACACTACAAGGTGCCTAAAATCACTCCATGATTAATTTATTTTGAGTAAAAGTTTCTGAGGCATCTATGTTTCTGCCTCTGGGCATGTGCTCTCCAATTCCACACTAGGCATCCAGATACCTAAGCCATAGTGCGACATATGAAACAGGGGTACATAGTCATTCCTCTGCCTAACTCATCTGCAGGCCCTAATCTGGTAACCATGCTTGGAGCTCATACAAAACATCAGAGGAAGAGGATGACCTCCTTGATAACTTTTAACCCAATGATTAGGGTGCTCACCTGGGATGTGGACAACCCTGGATTCAAGCCCATCTGCCTTCTTGCCTGAAGGTATTTGAAGAGGGATCCAGCCACTCAGGTGAGTGCCCTAACTACTTGGCTATCAGATATTCCAATATGGGGCTTTCTTTGTCTCCTTTTGGAGCCATTCCACGCTGTGGATAAATAATTATTATAATTAAAGACTCCTTGGAACCTTTCAGAAGTGGTGTTCCGAGTCTTCATTTATTCACTCTAATTTAAGGTTTCGTGTGCCAGTAATAATTTTAACGTTTTTAGGTCTCTTTCTATAAGTCTATAATATATAACTAAACTATTGTTGTATGTAAAGTAAATAAGGTTTTTATAATGTTTAAGAGTATAAAAGATTTCATTTAAAATTAAATTAAAATGCAGAGCCCTCCGGAGCAGTGGCCAGGACCCGGGCAGTGTGAGTGCCACTGAAAATCATAGGCCATAGGTTGCCTACCCCTGTTATAGAGTCATTCTCTTTCTCGCTATCTGGCCCAATGATTCCTTAATTATTTACTCAAAGTGGAACAACTTCAATAGGAGAGCTTGAGAGTACCCCATGTTAGAATGTGTCCATAGTCCAGGCAGCTAGGGCACTTGCCTGAAAAGGGGCAAAGTCTGGTTCAAATCCCATTTCTACCCCCCCTTGGGAAGATGGGGGCACCTACATCTAAGGTGAGTACCCTAGCCACTGGGCTAAATGTTTTCAGGGAGTTTTTCCTCATTTCCTGAAAAAATGGCATGGGGCCTAATGCCAAGAGAGGGTTTGCAGCTGAGACTCCTAAGCCGAGGGAAGTGTCTTCCTCCAGCCCAGACTTAAGTGCTGAATTCCTTGAGAGGGGTTGGACTTAGGACACACCCCTGGCCTTGGCATCTCCCATTGGCTACCATAGTTGGGGAGCTGCCTAGCATGCTGGCTTTTGTGAAATTCATGCTCAAATGCCTGCCTCTCTCCATTCATTGTAGAGGAAGACGGTATGCCTAACTCAGACTTTGTGGATCCCAGGGATTCTGTAGGCACCTTAACGCAAGGCGTGGTGCTGCTGGGCATTGCCACACCTAAGTTTCTTTGTCAATCTAGCCCATAATTTTCCGCAGCTTTGAGACATTAGCCCTTTTGAATCTCCAACAGGTGGGGCCTGTCCTCCCTTTGCCCTATCAGGTCATGATCACTGCTCCATAGGCAACCATCAACTTCCAGTTCAGTGATTAATTCATCTAAAATAGGTCCACAAGAGAGTTGCTTCATGTTGGGTGCAATAGCTTTTGTGTTAGAAACTTATTGTCTGTAATGTTTAGAATCTCTAATGATGTTTTCTACTGGCTGCATGAGACTGCCAGCATTTATTTCCCAGGCTGAAGTCCTCCATAACACAGGGTTGGTTTTTGTGTGTGTGTGTGTCTATGCATTAAAGACAGATGCATAAGTAGTAGCTCATTCTCTTCTCTGCTGTGATTCAGGAGGTCTGTAGCAGACTCCCACTAATACCCTGTCCTGAACTTTTCTAGCACATTGATCCATATGCATTCAAGATTCTGAAGTGCTGAACAATAACTCTAAAACTGGTAATGGTGTCTTTAATGTAGAGTGCCATCCTCCATCTTTTAAACCCATTCCATCCTTCCTTCACAGATTGAAACCAGGATTTGTGTGTGTGTATGAGTGAGAGAGAGAGAGAGAGTCCATAGGCCAAATTCTGTTCTCCGTTACCAGAGTAAATCAGGAATAACTCTACTGACGTCAATGAGTCAGTGATCTCTTCTACTGAGAGCAGAATTTGACCCTTTGTTGGTACATGTATAAGGGGTTGTAAGGGTAAAAGTGCAAAGGTGCTTGTTGGGAAATATGACATTAAACGACAATGAAAGCTGATAGCATTGGTGGCGGAGAGGTGAAAATCAATAGCTCTATAGTATATTAGAGATGATAGGAAGAGCAGGGCTAAGCCATAAAGGGCCTTAAAAAGTGAGGCCAGTAGTTTTATGTGGTGGAGAAGGTACAAAAAGATGAGGGATGTTTGAAGTGTCAAGACAGAAAATGTTTTGCAGTGGCATTTTAAATAGCTGCAAGTGGAGCAAAATGTCATTTGCCAAGGCCAGAAAGAAGGATTATGCAGTAATCAAAATGAAGGCCTTGATGAGAGTTTTAGCTGTGTAGATGGATAAGAAAGGCCTTTCTGAGGGAAACAGTCATGGTGCTGTATTTCTCAGGCCTTGTCAGGATAAGTGAAGGGGTGTTGATTCACAATTAGAGGACAAATAGTTCAGGTCCAAACACCTCCAAGGCTGTAAGAACTTCTGATCCAGATCTGATATTGAACTTCATGATTGGCTGGCTACTTTTTCTCTAATAGCCTAAACACAAACACCTTGATTCTGGTTCTTGAACCTTGCTTCAGCCTTTCTCATTTTGTAACGTGTAAGTTCATACACACATACCCTGTTACTATTTTGCAGTCTTAAATGGTTCAGGCCAGATCTTCAGTTGGTCTGCGTTCCATTGAAGTCGGCTGAGCACCTGGTCCTTCTTATCTCCAAAAGCATCTTTACCATTTGTCTTTAAGACACAGTCTCTTTCCATGTGTTAGTTTAAGCAGCCATATGAAAGCTGTGTGTGGCTATATACACACTGCACAACATGAAACTTTGGCTAATTTTTTTTTTCTTTAGGAAAGCAAGGGGCTAAAACTGGTTTCATGATTTCACTCCCGAATGTCCTATAAAGCAAATGTAATATACAAGGGGAAAACCTGCTTGCATAGATCAGACACATTTCTGGGCATCTACATACTTAGCAGAGGGAACATGTTCAATTAGTCTCTTTCCCACAAGCTCCCCAGTTAGTCTCCCTCTGGAAAATAGGTGAGAAATGCTTATATTCCTCTCAATATGTTAATCAGACAACTGGTATCACAGTTCTCTAACTGTGTAATACCAGTCCCCCTTGGCAGACATATTTTATTTGGATAATGATGTGAAATTTAAGATCTACGTTTCAATTGTACAGAGCCATAGGCAGTTGTCAATTTTAGTGACAGACATAGACCTGGAGCTAAATTCCTGTGCACAAGCAAAAATTCCAACAAGCATAGCACAATTCCAATCCCTTAATAGAAATACATTTTCTCCCATTGAGGGGCAGTATTTTTAAACTGTGCATTGCTTCTCCTGGTGCTGGCAAAGCATTAATGCTCTCAAGTATTTCCTTTCACTTGGACAATCGGGTGACTTGAGCTATCAAGCAGCCTGCCACAAAATCTGATGGATATCCGTCTTTTTCTGCCTAAAGTGCCCATCACTTTGGTATTTAGGTGCTGTTGTATAATTAAGAATAACCCATTTTTCTCTTCCAATAGAACACTGCTGTATGTAATTCTGTCTTGCCATGCTCATCAGAATTCCTACAGTTCTTGGGTGGCTATTATCACTGTTAATGAATGCTATGGGTTGAGTCTCTGCTAGTCACTTTGGAATGTATTAACCCTGCATTATCCTTTATGTAAGAACATAAGAACATAAAAATGGCCATACTGGGTCAGACCAAGGGTCCATCCAACCCCGCATCCTGTCTGCTGACAGTGGCCAATGCCAGGTGGCCCAGAGGGAATGAACCTAACAGGCAATGATCAAGTGATCTCTCTCCTGCCATCCATCTCCACCCTCTGACAAACGGAAGCTAGGGACACCATTCCTTACCCATCCTGGCTAATAGCCATTAATGGACTTAACCTCCATGAATTTATCTAGTTCTCTTTTAAACTCTGTTATAGCCCTAACCTTCACAACCTCCTCAGGTAAGGAGTTGCACAAGTTGACTGTGCGCTGTGTGAAGAAGAACTTCCTTTTATTTGTTTTAAACCTGCTGCCCTTTAATTTCATTTGGTGACCCCTAGTCCTTATATTATGGGAGCAAGTAAATAACTTCCTTATTCACTTTCTTCACACCACTCATGATTTTATATACCTCTATCATATCCCCACACATCATATCCCACATGTGTGGTACATGGGTCCCTTTTGGGTCCAACTGGATTCATTAGGAGTTAAGGCTTTTGTCTTTCCTACTTCCCTGCTGGTAGTTAATAGGAAGCCCTATCTTTCAAGGGGGTTAAGATCAAACTGTAGGCTTATCTTTGTAGGCTGGTTGTTTTCATAGAATTTTGGGGGAAAACCTTACATTTTAAGTTTGAAAATTCCTGCATGGCTCACAGATTTGCCAAGGCATTCCTGGAGAAGATGAGCTGCAATGTCTGGAACATTCTTCTCTTCCCCACGGTGAATCTAATGTTGACAAAATCTGTCTGTAGACCTGCCATAGAGTTCAAGACCAGAAGGGACCATGCGGTCATCTAGTCTGACCTACTGTATATCACAGCTCACTAAACACCACCCAGCCATTTGCACACCATGCTCAACCAGCATCAGAAGAGGAACAATATGAGCAGCTGCAGCCCAAAGTTCTGCCGAGCTGTGGCCTAGTGGATAGAACACTCAGTGAGTTCTTTGGAGATGTGGATTCTAGTCCTACTTCTGAGGTTAACCTGCTGGTGAACCTAGGCAAGTTATTTCAAGCCACGGTTTCAAGGGCATTTAGGTACCTAAAGAGGCAGAGAAGCACATAATGGGAATTTTCAAAGGTGCCTAACTTTTGAAGCTCTTGAAAATCCAGTTAAGCACTTATCTGCCTCTCTGAGGACCTAAATATCTTTAAAAATCGCTTGTCCTTATGTGACTTACCCAAAGTCACAAAGGAAGCCTAGAAACTGAACCCAGATATCCCAAGTGCCTTAAACACCAGGTCGCCCTTCTTCTCACCAGGACTTTAATTAGTTTCTACTCAGGCAAACTCCCACGGACTGAGTAGATACTGGTTTAAGAATGAGTGCGACATTTCCTAGAAGGCCAGGTATAGGATAAGGCCAGCATTTTCAGAAGTGTCTAAGTTGGGCACCAAAAAACACTATTAAGGACTGGTTCTCAAAAAGCCGGTACTCAGCACTCTCAGAAAATCAGGCCCCTCTAAGGCATCTCAGAATTGTGAGTCACTTTTCAAAATCATAGCCTCAATATTCATCACTTGTCTTGTCCACTTTTGCTTTTACTGTTCTTTCTGACTTCTTCTTTCCAACTCATGGCATAAACTGAAATGGCAGGATCAAGATAATGACTTGGGGATTTAATATCATGGAAAAACAACTCTACTTAAAGCTAAATTAAGGGTAACATTTTCAAAAGCCCCTAAGTGACTTAAGAGCCTAAGCCCTATTTTCAAAAGTGATATAACAGGAGCCCAAGTCCCATTAATTTTCAATGAGATTTGGGCTCTTTCAGGACAGATTTTTAAAGGTATGTAAGTGCCTAAGGATGCAGAGAGTGCCAATTTTGCACCACTGGGTTCCTAAATACCTTTAAAAATCTGGCCCTATGGACTTGTCTACACTGTTACTGCGTGACAAGGCAAGGTGTGAATTTACAGTACACGAGCTTGCCATACAGTAACGTTCCGTGTTGGCCCTGGTCCAACACACTGACATCAATCCATATTCTGGGACTTTCAGTGTGCTGTAACAGGGTCCACATGGGATATTACTGCATGGCATGCTGGTGCACTGTAGATTCATGCCCTCTCTTGCCAGGCAGTAACGTGCTGGGTAGACAAACCCTCAGTCACTTTTGAAAATGCTACTCTTAATTCTTTATTAGAGGCTCTTCCGTAAGGACCTGTTCTTGCCATAATGAAGTCAATGGAAGTTTTGCCGAAGACGTCACTGGGAGCGGGCTCAGGGCCTGTCATTGTAACTCATATTCCTGGCCCACAAGCAGTTGCTTTCCCCCGTTAAAGGCACGTTCTGAAAAATACCTCGCACAGTGGAAAAGTTTCCAGTTTCCCAAAGAATCAAGGGAATGGTGGGCTTTAATCATATTTATGCTCCTTTCAAACTAGATTAGCCATTCCTGTTGTTAACAAACCCATGGTGCTGCATGTCACGGTGGAAATGTGATGAGCTTTAGCACTCTGGGATTTGAAAACAGAAGCTGATGGGTTTTTGTTCACGTTTGTTTTGATAGTGGGATTTTTTTTTTCTTTTTGAGATTCCGCCTCTATTGATCTTTAATGGCTTCCAGATGGGATCATGTTTGCCCGTTTTATAGTCTGCGCTCTGCAAGACTGAGAAATACAATGGAGCGCAAGGAGGCAACCCATTAGGCAATAAAAAAAATAAAATAAAAAGGCACTGCAAATATACTAATAAAGTTTGAAGTGTTGTAATATATTAATGAGATGACAACTGCACAGGAAACAGACCTGGGCTGACTGAATGGAATAACAAGGGTGTTTTAACTGGCTTAAAGTGGAGGTAACAGCTGTATGGTTAGAATGTCTATAAAACGTTGCTTACATTTTTGAACTGTAGCTAAAAAATAAGTAAACTGGTCTTCTGCTAAGACCCTTGATTGTCAGTTAATTTAGTAGGATTCCTCTGTGGGAGAAGGTAGCATCACCCAGGGTTGACGCGGGTTTGAGGATATCAGCTGCAGAAATGTATCGCTGAACGTATGCTTCGTGTGCATTGGGCAGTCATTCCAGCCAGGGAAAATTCCTACTCTGGGTTTCTTGGTGAGCAGTAGCTTTAAAGTTCCATCTACTGGAATGAGTTACCTAGGGAGGTGGTGGAATCTCCATCTTTAAAGGTTTTTAAGGCCTGGCTTGACAAAGCCTTGGCTGGGATGATTGTGTTGGTGTTGGTCCTGCTTTGAGCAGGGGATTGGACTAGGTGACCTCCTGAGATCTCTTCCAACACTAATCTTCTATGATTCTAACCAATATTAATAATAGGACCTTTGGCCTGACTCTCAGTTTCCACACACTATATTGGTGTAGTTATTTACACCAATTACAACGGTGTGTAAAACACCCCCAAATCACAATGGTATCATTTGCCTTTGAGGCACTATTCAGCCTTTGTTTACTGTTGTTATTAATTAATTACTTGTATTCAGTGATGAGCTGCCAAAGTCTTAAGAACTGGTTCCCTACTGGGTCTTCAGCAGCATGTCGGTGGCGGGCCCTTCAGAGCCGCCGAAGACCCGGAGCGAGTGAAGGATCTGCCGAAGTGCCGCCGAAGACCCGGTAGGGAACCACCCAGTGAGTACAAGCTCCCTGTCCGTCCGTCCCCATCTGACCCCCACCCATGTTCTGCCCCCGACTGCCCCCCTCAGAACCCGCAACCCATCAACACCCCCCCTGCTCCTTGTCCCCTGACCCCCCCCCAAGCTCCCCCAACTGCCCCCCAGGACCCCACCCCCTACCCACCCACCCACATTCCCCATCCCCTGACCACCCCCCCAGAACCTCCGCCCCCTCCAACAGATCCCTGCCCCTTATCCAACCCCTCCTCCCAGCCCCGGCCCGGCCCCTTACCATGCTGCTCAGGGCAGCGTGTATGGGTGCCGCACAGCCCGCTGGAGCTTGCAGCCCCACCCCCTTACCATGCCACTCAAAGCGGCAGGAGCTGCAGAGCTGCCCAGGAGAGGTCCAGAGCGCTGGCGCCAGCGGAGCGGCACGCTGAGGCTCTGCGAGAGGGGGGAAGGCGGGGGAGGGGCTGGAGGAGCCTCCCCAGCTGGGAGCTCAGGCCGGCCAGATGTGGCCCATGGGCCGGTGTAACGACAGAAAAACCTCCCTCTCCCAATTGCCCACCCCTTTAACAACCGGTTCTAAACCAGCTTCTAAATTCAACAACCGGTTCGCGCGAACCGGCTCCAGCTCCCCACTGTTTGTATTACAGAAGCACCGAGAGGCCCTACAGCTAGGCATGGTACGTACATCTAGTAAAAGATAGTCCTTGCCCTGAAGAGCTTATCATCTCAATAGGCAAGACAGGCAAAGGAAGTATTATTCCTATGATACCAAGGGGGAACTGATAAGGGTATTCCACAGATGGAGTTTAATTCAGGGTGGCGATGACTGATTATATTATCCTAGTTCTTAGGAGCCCCAGTCATGAACCAGCACCCCATTGTGCTAGGATCTGCCCCAAAGAGCTTACAGTCTAATTATAAGGCATGAGTAGGGCCCTACCAAATTCACGGTCCATTTTGCAGTCAAAAGATTTTAAAAATCCTAAATGTCATGATTTCAGCTATTTAAATCTGAAATTTCACAGTGTTGTAATTGTAGGGATCCTGACCCAAAAAAGAGTTGGGGGTGGGGTGGTGATACTGCTATCCTTACTTCCCCACTGCTGCCGGCAGCAGCGCTGCCTTCCGAGCTAGGCAGTTGGAGAGTGGCAGCTGCTGGCCAGGAGCCCGGCTCTGAAGGCAGAGTCGCCACCAGCAGCAGCACAGAAGTAAGGATGGCGTGGTATGGTATTTCCACCCTTACTTCTGCGCTGATGCCTGCAGAGCTGGGCCCTCAGTCAGCAGCCACCACTCTCCGGCCACCCAGCTCTGAAGGCAGCAGCACAGAAGTAAGGGTGACATGATATGATATTGCCACCTTTACTTCTGTGCTGCTGCAGGTGGGGTGCTGCCTTCAGAGCGGAGCACCTGGCCAACAGCTGCCACTCTCTGGCTGCCCCACTTTGAAGGCAGTGCAGAAGTATGGGAGGCAATACCGCAACCCCCCTAAAATAACCTTGTGCCCCCCCTGCAACTCCCTTTTGGGTCAGGCCCCCCAATTTGAGAAACGCTGGTCTCCCCTGTTAAATCTGTATAGTATAGAGTAAAAGCACACAATAGACCGGATTTCATTGGAGGGGGGAGACCAGATTTCACGGGGGGTGGAGGGGAGAACAGATTTCCATGATGCGTTTTTCATAGCCGTGAATCTGGTAGGGCCCTAGGCATGAGACAACAAACATACACAGACAGACTGGGGAGTACAAGGAAACAATGAGACAGTATTGGTTAGCATGACAGGCAGTGCTTTCTGTACACCTGGAGCCTAATTGTTGTCCAGCTGTTTGTAGGCATAGCAGCAAAGGGGAGTTTTAAGGAGGCATTTGAAGGAGGATAATGAGGTGGCTTTGTGGATGATTATGGGGAGATCTTCCCAAGCCAGAGGGGCAGCGTGGGAGAAAGCACAAAAGTGCTTGTTTAAAAAATGAACCAGTGAGCGATGAAGGCCAGCGCCGTGGGCCAATGGGAGGCAGGAGTTGAACAGGCGAGGGTAGGTAGCAGTGAGGATAGGTCGCGAAGGGCCTTGCAAGTGAAGACAAGTAGCTTAGGATTGATAAAATAGTGAAGAGGGAGCCAGTGGAGGGATTCAAAGAAAGCGATGACACGGTCCATGTGGCAGGCTAAGAAAATGATCTTTGAAGCCGCATGCTGAATGGATGTGAGTGGAGCAAGACTGCCTCTTACAGATTCCATTGTGTGATCCTCTAGTGACCTGACCCCATGTACAGCACAGGCCATAGAACTTCTCCAGAATAATTCCTAGAGTATATCTTAGTACCTGAGCACTTCACAAATGTTTGTCCTCACAATACCATGGTAAGGTAGGGAAGTGCTGTTGTTCCCATTTTAAAAATGCCCCAAGGGCACATGCAAAGCAGGGACTTGAACCCAAATCTCCTGCCTGCCTAGCTAATAGCCTAACCACTGGCCTGTCCTGTGCTTCCTCTCTCTTTGTCAGTGCCAGAGAGAAGGATGTGGCAGTATTAGAGCTGTGCGTTGATGTGAGCCTGGACAGGAGTTTTAGTGGCGTGGACGGACAGAAAAGGCTGTATCTTACAGATGTTTAATGGCTGTTATTCTATTCTGCCGGTCATGGCTATTAAGTTCACACCCTAACTTAACTTTCAAGGGTGGACAAGCCCTTAGTAACTTGCTTGAAGTCACACAGCCTGTGGCAGACCTTGGAACTGAACCAACCATCTGCAAGTGCCAACCCAGTGACATAACCAGCACAGCCTTTCTATTTATTACCCTTGAGTCTTCTGCCTTTTGGAACAAGCCACTCCCCCCTTCCCAAGGGCTACTGTTAGGATATCTGTCATCAAGGTATCTTATCACTTACTGCACCTTCGGGCCAGTAAGACCAGAATAGATTAGGAAGTATAAAAGGTACATTGACTGTATTCTGGTTCTTTTCTTCAAATAATAAGCATGTGGCTTGTGAGTTATGTGAGGGTTTGTAGCCTTGTACTTGCATCCTTAATACAAATGCATACTAGAGCACTTTGCTTCTACAGCCAAAAAGAAAGTGACAATAAGATTAAGAACATGGGTTTGATTATAAAGGCAACAGAAAACTTCAGTGTATCCCACCGACCTCTCCTCCTCCCCCCACTCCCCCTTCGCTGCAGAAATGGATGGTGCAGCCGTTTGGTTTTCAGCTGCAGAAAATCTTCATTAAAGTTGAAGAATTAAATATAGCACTTTAGCTAATTAATTACAGTTTGATCATTTTGACACCTCCAAATGACTCAGCCACATACCTTGAAGCTTTGTCAACTCAATTGCATCTTTATTTTTGTTGCCTTTAACCAACAATGAAGACTAATGCCACTCTCTCTAGTTTTCAATCACCTCTACAGAAGTGCTCCCCTGGCAATGTGCAAGGACAGACCTAATTAATCCCTCATCTGCCCTGCGTTGTGTCTATCCATCACACTGGCAGTTGGAACTGCTGCTTGTTTTAAGGCTATTGCTGGAATGAAATGCTCATCTGTTTTTCAATAATTTTACCACAAGTGGTGATTTGTAATTAGAATGGGCAGAATCCAAATTTGGATTTTTTTTTTCTTTTAGGAAGAGGAGGAGATGGCAGGAGGTGGGGAATAATAACGACAATAAAAGCTGTCGCACAGCAGGGAGAGAGTGTTAACTTTTGGCACCGGGAAGAATAACAGGATTCCGGCCTGGCTGGAAAAGGACAAAAGTTTGTATCGATGCGGCTGCACACAGGTTAGGGATCAAGCACTTGGAGAAGCTAACAGGCTTCACCTGGACTATTGGGAGCTTAGCACTTGAGCACATCCACAGAAGCTTCCAGAGAAGCAAAACAAAAACACTCCTCCGCTCCCTCTCCCCACTCCTTTTCCTCTCTCAACTATTAAGCCTCTTTCATCAAAACGCCTCCAGACTATTTATATGTCTGTATTTCTGTGCTTGGATCACAGCCTGTTTGAATCCAATTCGGTCAATAGCTGGGGATACAGGTTAACTGGGCTCAACGTATAATGTAATGGGGAGAGCTCAGGAATACACGAGAGAGTTCAAGGTGGGCTGGACATTATGGATACTGTCCACTAGCATCGGATTACTTAGGGCCTGATCCAAAGCACCTTTGAAGGCCACAGAAATCTTTCCATTGACGTCAGCCGGTTTTGGATCAGGCCCTTCGTATTTTTATTGTGCCTTGAAGAAAAAAATGCTATATCGGTGTTAAATCGTAAGTTTATTATCGTAAATAAATAATCGCTTGGTGGTAGAATCCCATAGCATTGAATAGTGAATTATATGTGTCCCTCCTTTTAAAATTTTCTGTGATGGTTTTGAAGTTCTATAGAAAGGCTATGCTCTTTTACATTTAAGGCTTTTCAAATAATCTCTATAGAGCCTTATTACATAGAGAAGGGTTAAATGTGTTTAGCCTGGGCCTCAGGAGACCGAGCTCTGTTCCCTTCCCTTCGATCCCAGATTTCCTGTGTGAGCTTGGTGCCTAGTGGGATTTTCAAAAGCATTCATTGGGATTTAGCCCCCCTAAGAGCTTTTGAAAATCACACCAGGCACCTAGCTGTATCTCTGGGTGCTCAAAACCCTTTAAAAATCTGTCAAGTATCAGAGGGGTAGCCATGTTAGTCTGGATCTGTAAAAAGCATCAAAGAGTCCTGTGGCACCTTATAGACTAACAGATGTATTGGTGCCACAGGACTCTTTGTTGCTTTAAAAATTGGGTTCTTCGTCTCTCTGTGCCTCAGTTCCTCACCTGTGAAATGAGTATAATAATATTTACCTATCACACAGGGATGCTGTGAGGCTAAATACACTAAAGACTGTGAATGTGCTCCGATACTACAGAAATTGGAGTCATATAGCTACCTAAGGTAGATAACATTTCTATGGGATCCCACTGGGTCCTCTAGAACCCTGTTACATTCTGTTGCACCTTTCCATAAGTGATCATGTAATTAATAACCTCTCTGTGGCGGCCACGTGCAGGGGCTACACCAGCAGTGTTTCTAGTGGGCTAAATGCAGTCGTCATTACTTTTGTCCCTTGTGCTCATTAAGAGGCAGTAATTAACTGCCAAAAAGCTGGCCCTAAACGAGTAAGCCTTTTATGATGATCATTATTTATAGTATGCTAATGTCTAGAGACCCCCACTGAGACTGGGGCCTCAGTATACTAGGTGTTGTACATACGCATAGGAGAGAGAGCCCTTCCCATGAAGAGCTTACGGTTGAAACAGACAAAGTCTGGGAGGGGAAGCAGAAACATAGAGAGATGAAGTGAGTTGCCAGAGCTCATGCAGCAAATCACTGGTAGAATGAGGGCTAGAACCCAGCTTGTGCTATATCGTGTCTGGACTCTGCCCCTCAGTAGCTGTAGTGACCTGAAGGCCACCAAAGGCATGCTCTGGAGGACTTTAATCAAGAGTAAGTTCCATTAAGAGAAAGTTCTATTCCAGGTGCTGGCAGAAGTGTTGCCCCATCACTGTCCTTGTGTGGTGGCAGTAGGACAGATTTTCTTTTCCTTTACCTGCCTCCTGAAAAAACTCTAGGATGGGTTCTGAGACATTACCAGCTGGGCCAATTGCAGAGAGACCAAACTGTTATTCTGATAATTGAACCTTCTCTTTCACTGGCCTGGGTATCAGAGAGCAGATAGCAATCTGTTTCCCTGCTAGTCCTAATATGGAAAGGTTGGTCATCACACCCTATTCCTCAACCAGCCCTGAAGGTCATCACACCCTATTCCTCCACCTTAATTTCCATGTCAAGGGGAGAGGTGGAAGATCAGTAGTTGCACCCCACTCTCTTTGCTGGCCCAAAGGTGTTCTGAGAATATGGCTTCCCTTTGTGCCCATTTCAAGATGCCCCCCAAATCTCCAGGCATTTTATTTTATGCTTTTTTTTTAATGAATTCAGCTCAGAGCCCACACACCCCGTTAACGATAGATGTGTACGCTCAAGAGAAGATACAGAGAGATACTGATGTTCTTGGCTGGTATTCATGCCCTCAGTCCCCATTTTTTTTTTAATGAATATACATGTTTTCTTGGCTGTCTGCACAGGAGCCCATCTGTTACAATGGCATGGTTCCTGCTCGCAAGCTGAATGAGACCCTTGCTCTAGGGTATAGGTTCCAGGCAACAATGGGCTTTTAAGATGAGCAGCAACAGCACGACAGGAAGTCCTTCTCCTGTGTCAGTACAGGCACCACCTGTCTCCTTTCACAGGAACACACCAGTTGACACATATGCACTGAAGGACGATGTAGCTGACCAGGTTAGGAAAGGAGTCAAGAGACTGCCAAGAAAACAGTGTGTGTTGCAATGGAGATCCATTAAGAGTGTGCAAAGTGCAAAAATGAACATAGCTTTAAACAAAAGTGCTTAGGGAAGCCTGTGGCGGGGGGGGGGGGGGGGGTGGAGAGAGAGAGGTCCCAGAATGATTCAGGTAAAAACTGAACCCACAAGTTTGGCAGGTCCGGTGGCTAGGGCGTTAGAGTAGCAATTGAAAGACATGGTTCAATTCCCCACTTCGGAGGCTTCCTATATAATGTTGGGTAGGTTGTATGGTCTCTCTACACCTTGATTCCTCATCCGTGAAAGAGGACGACCATAGACACGTAGGGTTTTGGAGCCTTCCCCCTTCAGGTTTGTTCTTGGATATAGGTCTGATACCTGGAGTTTACCTCATAATAAGGCAGTATGGTTCCAATGTGCACTAAAAAATGAATCCCGCAAAAATGGAAAAGTTGTTCCCACCACACATTGATGTCTGGCTCAGTGATATGGCTGACCTCACAGCTAAAAAATGACTAGCATTCCACAGAAGGGGAAAGCCCAAAAAATTCAAAGCAATTTTGGCTGACTTTTTAGAGGTCTGTGATTAATATAGACCCTGAAGAGAGAGATGTCTTTTCCCCTCCTTGTATCCTAACCCTCTTTACTTACTTTGCATATTGTGATGAAGCTGGTATTTTGGTATATTTGTTGTTGTTGGGAAAATTAATAAAGACATATAAATATATAAAAAACTGTAGGGCTGGAAGGGAGCTTGAGAAATTACCACGTCCAGCCCCCCGAATTGAGGCAGGAGCAAGTAAACCTAGACCTTCTTTGAGAGGTGTTTGTCCAACATATTTTTAAAAACGTCCAATTGTGGGGATTCCACAACCTCCCTTGGAAGCCTATTCCAGAACTTAACTAACCTTATAGTTACAAAGTTTTTCCTAATATCTAACCTAAATCTCCCTGGCTGCAGATTAAGCTCATTATTCCCTTTCCTACCTCCAGTGGAGATGGAGAACAATTGATCACTGTCCTCTTTTAATGGCCCTTAACCTATTTGAAGACTGTTTTCAGGTTCTCCACTAAGTCTTCTTTTCTCAAGACTAAACATATTCACATTTTTAACCCAGTTTTCTTATTTTTACCACTTTGTTGTTGTTATCTGGACTCTCTCCAATTTGTCCACATCTTTCCTAATGTGTGGTACCCAGAATTGGGCACTTTACTCCAGTTGGGGCCTCACCAGTGCTGAGTAGATTGAGAAGGCTACCTCCTGTGTCTCACATACAGCACTTCTATTAATACAAATCAAAATTGTTCCAGTATATTTCCAGATATCAAAGTAAGTCTGACTGGTCTATAATTTCCAGGGTCCTCTTTGTTCTCCTTTTTAAAGATAGCTACTATGTTGCCCCTTCTCCAATCCTCTGGTACTTCACCCATCCTCCATGAGTTCTTGAAGATAATTGCTAATGGTTCTGAGATTGCTTCAACTTGTTGTTTAATCATCCTAGGATGAATTTCATCAGGCCTTGCCAACATGTACACATCTAACTTATTTAAACATTTTTATCCTGTTCTTTCCCTGTTTTAGCTTGTGTTCCTTCCCCCATGTTGTTAATATTATTTGCGCTGAGTATCTAGTCATCACTAACCTTTTTAATGAAGACTGAAACAAAAGAGGCATTAAACACCTCAGCCTTCTTGATGTCATCTGTTATTAGCTCTCCTTCTCCTCTAAGTAGAGGACCCTCCACTTTCCTTCATCTGTCTTTTTCTCCTAATGTAGTTACAGAACCTCTTCTTATTGCCTTTTATGTCCCTTACTAGGTGTAATTCATTTTTGTTCCTTAGCTTTTTTATTTTTTCCCTACATGCATGTATTATTCTTTTGTACCCATCCTTAGTCTCCATTTTTTTGTAGGATTCCTTTTTGATTTTCAGGTCATTAAAAAGCTCCTGATGGAGCCATATTGGCCTGTTACTACTTTTCCTATCTTTCCTTCTCATCTAGGATAGTTTGCAACTGTGCCTTAAATATTGTCTCTTTGAGAAACTACCAGATCTCCTCAACAACTTTATCCCTTTGATTTTTTTTTCCTATGGGACCTTACCTATCAGTTTTTTGAGTTTATTGAAGTCTGCTTTTTTAAAATCCATTGTCCTTATTCTGCTGCTGCCATTCCTTCATTGCCTTAGAATCATGAAACCTTTAATTTCATGATCACTTTCACCCAAATTGCCTTCTACCATCAGATTCATAACCAATTCCTCCCTGCGGGTTAGAATCAAGTCTAAAATTGCTTTTCCTCTTCTTACTTCCTCCACTTTCTGAAACAAAAAGTTGTCCCAATACATTCCAAAAACTTATTGGAAATTTTGTGTTTTACTGTATTACTTTTTCAACAGATGTCTGGGTGGTTAAAGTCCCCCATTACCACCATGTCTTGTTTTCTGGATATTTCTATTATTTGTTCTAGAAATACCTCATCCATCTCCTCTTCCTGATTTGGTGGTCTATAGTAGCCCCTACCAAATTATCACCCCTATTTTTCCTCCTTTTAGCTTTATCCAGGGACTTTCAGCTGCTCTGCCTCTGACCACCTTCTCGACCTCAGATCAAGTGGATGTTTTCATGGATAATGCAACACCTCCTCCCTTTACCATAATATCACTGCTCTGCCTCACGGCGTTGTGGTGTGGATAAGTACATTAAAGACTGTGAGGTCTTCAGGTTGTGTGGATATGGGGGACATATTAACATCTAAAATAGGTAGATTACAAGAGGCTATGCATCCTGCACTGCTTCAAGGATTAAAGGCTACTGGTTGCAGAGAAATAATACTGATGGTGCAAATAGAAATTTCTGTATCTTACCTGTACAATTGAACCCATTAAAGGGACAGTATTAGCTAACAGTTTCTCAAAATATATGTAGGAAGGGTGATCTGGTGGTTAAGGCTCTGTAATAGGGATTTGGTTTCAGTTCTTTGGCTCTGCTTCAAACATCCTTTGTGAAATATGGTGAGTCACTTAATCTCTCTATGGATTAGTTCCCCATCTACAACAGGGGGTAATGTTACTTTCTTACCCAATAAAAATGTTGTAGCGATATATTCATGAATATTTGTGAGATGATCAGATACTGCAGTCATGAGGGCATGATAGTACCTAGATAGCTATAGAGGGAAAGAGTGGGTAGATACTAACCTGGAGTGGGGTAACTGCTGACAAATGGGGACTTTTTAACAGTGACTTCTGTGTATGTCAGTTTTTATGCTGATGGATCTTAAATTATTCTGCAGACTGCAGCTAAATTCATAGGTGAGTGTAAGGGGTCTAAATTGATGTAATTTATGTTTCTTTCAGCCTCTGCATCCATAGACTTTCTCACACACATATTAATATTATGCTGGTCAGGAAATGATCATTTTCCCCCCAGAAAAAAAAACAGATAAAAACTCTTTTTTTCCATTTAATTGAATTTTAAGTTTGAAATTGTTCAGGTTTTTAATAAAAATGACTTTTTTGTTTAAAGATGAAAATTTTTCATTTTCAATGAAAAACTAATTATTTTGTTTTACAAAAACCCGGGAAACAATTACATTTTCTATTTAACTGAAAAGCCATTTTCTATCCAAAAAATATTTCAACAGAAAAAAAAATGTAATCAGCTGTAGCCAATTATCTCTGCATTTGGCCCTCTTAATCTAAACTGATGTGTCTTTCAGTCTGATCGACTGCAGGAGAGGAGGAATGGAGGCAAAACAACTCACAGGAGGATGTGAATTAACTCAGTATATTTACACTTCCCTAGTGGGTAGAGCTCTGGGCTAGGGCTCAGGAGAACTGGGGGAGCTATCTCCAGATCTGCCACTGGCTTGTTGGATGACCATTGGTAAGTCACTTTGCCACTCTGTGCCTCAGTTTTCCCATCTGTAAAATGAGGATAATAAGATTCACTAGAGCTGGGCAGGAAATGCTTTTCCCATCCCTCTAGCATTTTTGAGATTTAAAAAGAAAACAAAACCTTCCCTGTTATGAATCATGATGAAATGTTAAAATCTCAAAAATTTCCATGAACAGAAAACGAGAACAAACAAACAAACAAACCCTTGCCTTCTCCCCCCAACACACACAACAAAAACAGCAAAGTGGATTGGGTCAATCCGAATATTTCATTTTCATAATTATCAAATGTTTCATTTCTGTTTTGACACTTTTCATTTTTTTTCTTTAAATTAACTTTAATTTCTAAATGAAAAGTTGTTTTGACTGAAAAAATGGACCTTTTCATTTTTGAAAGGGGAAACTTGTCAAAACTTATAATTATCAAATGTTTCATTTCTATTTTGACACTTTTCATTTTTTTTTCTTTAAATTAACTTTAATTTCTAAATGAAAAGTTGTTTTGACTGAAAAAATGGACCTTTTCATTTTTGAAAGGGGAAACTTGTCAAAACTGATCCTTTCTCACAAAATATTTTGATGTTAATGAATCTGCATTTTCTGACAAAAAAAGGTGTCATCAAAAAATAGCTGACCAGCTCTAGTACTTTTCTCCTTTGTAAAACAAAATAAAAGCTAGGAATTATTATTATTATTATAATAAGCTCACTACGTCTTGGAACCATGCAACAATGACTAAGCCCCCAAATTTTTGTCCTACCATTGACTCCTGCATAATCATTGGCTTAAACATGGTTAGGCTTGGAAAGATTAGAGTTTTATCAATAAATGTCAGTAAATATTGATTTCACCCTACACACACAAACCAAAGGGAAAATATTTACATCGATAATAAAAATTTACAGAAAATTTGTATGAAAAATGCTGCTTGAGAACTCATTAGGGTTTGATTTAAGTATATTTACTTTGTGTATTTTGACATGATGTTGACAACTTGTGTTTTAACAGTTATAAAGCTTTAACTTTTTGAATCATGTCTACTGCTATTAAAAAATTATTATCCAAGCCCTGTTTTCTGACCTGCCCTCATAATTAAAATAGAAAAATGCTTAAAAAGAAACATTGGCATTATGCATTGAAATTATAAAAAAATCAAAATCAAATTCTGCCAAGGTTAAACATAGTCATAATAATGATCCTATCATGCAGGAGTGACTTCTCAAAGAGGTTGAACCTTATTAATACTCTCTGTGTAAGTATGATATAGATAGTAAAAGTATCTACTAAATTACAAATAGATCATGTTTCTCCCTCCGGGGAGAGAGTGAGAGAAAATGGTCACATTGCTTAATGCACAACAGAAAGGTGCTCGGGTATGATGGGGTGGTGTTTGAGACTCCTTGTAGAATAGCATATAGCCCCTCTTACTATAGTATTTGAGCACCTCACAATCTGTAATGTATTTATCCTCCCACCACCCTTGTGAAAGGAGGAGGTGCTTATGAATGGGGAAACTGAGGTTCAGGGACTTCCACAAGGTCACACAGGCAGTTTATGGTAAAGCAGGGACTTGAACACAGGTTTCTAAAGTTCTAGACTAGTTCCCTAACCACTGAACCATCCTTCCCCAGTGACTTGTAAAAGATCAACAAATATTACAGATATTAATAAACTGTGCCTTGTAGTGACAGCATCCAATAACCGAACAGTTGTGATTAAGAAATATGTTTGTATTCCCAGATTAGATTATAAAACTAGATTAATTTCCTTTCAACATCTTGTTTCATTGTCTAAAGCTCACCTTACTCTCACGATCCAGAAAGACTAACTAGCAGCCTGTTTTCTGATTTAGATCCCCATTCAGGAGACCATCCCTATTCCGGAGATCACCTAAGCACATACTTACCTGATGTTGAAGTCAACTGGACATAGGCACATGCTTAAAGTTAAACATGTACGGAACTGATTTCCTAAAGAGGGATGGACAGACACATAATGGTTTCCTGAAAAGGGGCCCTCAGAAGCAAAGAAGCTGATTTTCTCTCAGTGGAAAGAGAGCATGGTTCCTCTGTTAATTCAGGACATTGGTGGGACAATGGAGGAATTGCATGTTGGCAACTCACACTTCCTCTAGCCTCTGGATAAAGGATTTGAGTGTTGTGCCTCCTGCCAATCCTTTAAAGATCTTACACGCCCTATAATCACCCTAAAAATTCAGAATAAAAGGAAAAGAAAAAAAAGTCTGAAAAGGAAAAGAAAAAATCCTGAGGGTTGCCTCAGCCAAATATATTGGACTTTAGAGCTATTTGATCATTAGGCTAAGTATGGATAATCAGTGTAATGCTCAATAAATAAATTATACACTAAAATGGAAAATTGGGTGGGTGAAAGCCAAATGAATTATCTCCTATTTAGAGGCTAAAGTTCCTGGAGCAAGCCAAATGCTAGGGGTTCCCCCCGCCCCTTGTGTATCACTTCCTTAGGTGGAGTGCTTCCCCTCCCCCGCTTCTTTTTAACTACTATTGCTTGTGTTGCTCTACGGCTAGATTCACAAAGAAACGTAGGTGTGGTTACGCTCAGCATCGACACACCTAACTGGAAAATCACTGCCATTCACAAAGCCTGAGATTGGCACTTAGTTTCCCTGTACGCTGAATGAAGAGAGACAGGTGCCTCAGGATGGGATTTACAAAAGACAGCCGGCTAAGCAGCTCCTCGCCTAAGGTAGCCAATGAGAGGTGCCAAGCCCCGCCCCTCTTTTGGTGATACTTGCTTAAATCTGGGCTGCCGGGCGGTGCCTCCCTCTGTTTGGGATTCTCGGCTACAAACCCTCTCTTGGGGTTAGGTGCCTGCGCTGTTTTAGCAAGTTCCCAAGGGGAACCTCCCTCATGAATTTTAGCCCTGTGGGTAGGGTGCTTCTCTGGAATGTGGGAGATGCCTGCTGAAAGTACCCTCCCTCACCTGAGGGGCGGAAGGGAATTGTCTCCTCTCGGCCGAGTACCCTAACCACTGAGCTATGGGAAGGATATGGAGTTCCCTCAATATCGCCTGTTGAAGCTGTTCCATTGTGAAACAATAATTTAAAATAGTCATTGTGAGGAGGAGAGGGAGAGAGAAGAAAGACTGACTGTGTAGCCTAGTGGTTAGTGCTATCACCTGGGACGTGGGTGACCCAGGATCCCATGCTCCAGTGACTTTTTACATTATTCATACACAGTGGAACAGCTTCAACAGGAGAGGCTGAGCAAGGCCCGTGTTGTACTATCCTATAGCCCGGTGGTTAAAGTATTCTTTTGAGAGGTGACTGTTCTTTTGAGAGGTGACTGTTTTGAGAGGGATGTGGGAGACCCCTGTTCAAATCCCTTTGCCCCTGAAGATGAAGGGGGGACTTGAACAGGGGTCTCCCACATCCCAGCTGAGTACCCTAATAACTGGGTTTAGAATTATGAGGGAGAGCCGCCTCCTTCCTCCCACCCCACCATTGCAGGTAAGCTTGCCTATACAGCAGGGGCTCTCAATCTTTTACTTTCGGAAGCCCCCACAACATACTGTAAAAACTCCACAGCCCACCTGTGCTACAAAAACTGGTTTTTTCTCCATATAAAAGCCAGGGCTGGCATTAGGGGGTAGCGAGCAGGGCAATTGCCTGGGGTGCCACACTGCAGGGGGCCCTGGAAGCTAAATTGCTCAATCTTTGGCTTCAGCCCTTGGTGGCAGGCAAGTTTAATGCTGGCCCTGCTTGGTGGACCCCCTGAAACCTCTTCACAGCCCCCCAGTGGGCCCTGGACTCCTGGTTGAGAATCACTTCTATAGGGGGACCGATCCAGTAGGCAAACTCTGAGTATGCTTACAGGATCAGGCTCTGAAGGTGAGTTAGGTGGGGGATCATAGAAGATTGGGGTTGGAAGGGACCTCAGGAGGACATCTAGATCTAGTCCAACCCCCTGCTAACCCCAACTAAATCATCCCAG
The DNA here is from genome assembly GCF_011386835.1 of Chrysemys picta bellii. Taxonomy (NCBI): domain Eukaryota; kingdom Metazoa; phylum Chordata; order Testudines; family Emydidae; genus Chrysemys; species Chrysemys picta. The sequence goes on from NC_088793.1 coordinate 15,187,755, forward strand.
CCAGGGTTTTGTCAAGCCAGGCCTTAAAAACCTCTAAGGATGGAGATTCCACCACCTCCCTAGGTAACCCATTCCAATGCTTCACCACCCTCCTAGTGAAATAGTGTTTCCTAATATCCAACCTGGACCTCCCCCACTGCAACTTGAGACCATTTCTCTTTGTTCTGTCTTCTGGTACCACTGAGAACAGCCTAGCTCCCTCCTCTTTGGAACCCCCCTTCAGGTAGTTGAAGGCTGCTATCAAATCTCCCCTCATTCTTCTCTTCTGCAGACTAAATAAGCCAAGTTCCCTCAGCCTCTCCTAATAAGTCATGTGCACCAGCCCCCTGATAATTTGTGCTGCCCTCCGCTGGACTCTCTCCAATTTGTCCACTTCCTTTCTGTAGTGGGGGGCCCAAAACTGGATGCAATACTCCAGATGTGGCCTCACCAGTGCCGAATAGAGGGATATAATCACTTCCCTCGATCTTCTGGCAACGCTCCTACTAATTCAGCCCAGTATGCTGTTAGCCTTCTTGGCATCGTCCACTGTTGACTCATATCCAGCTTCTCGTCCACTGTAATCCCCAGGTCATTTTCTGCAGAACTGCCGCTTAGCCAGTCAGTCCCCAGCCTACAGCAGTGCATGAGATTCTTCCGTCCTAAGTGCAGGACTCTGCACTTGTCCTTGTTGAACCTCATCAGATTTCTTTTAGCCCACTCCTCCAATTTGTCTAGGTCACTCTGGACCCTAGCCCTACCCTCCAGCATATCTACCTCTCCCCTGAGCTTAGTATCATTCGCGAACTTGCTGAGGGTGCAATCCATCCCATCATCCAGTTCATTAATGAAGATGTTGACCAAAACCAGCCCCAGGACCGACCCCTGGGCCACTCCGCTTGATACTGGCTGCCAACTAGACATCGAGCTGTTGATCACTGTCCGCTGAGTCCGACGATCTAGCCAGCTTTCTATCCACCTATCTTCTCCTGGTTTGTGCATTGCTCTGAGGCCTAGGCATCTGGAAGCCTGGCAAGAGGTTACAGTGCACATGCCCTGAAGCAGAACATAAGGGCTGAGGGAACTTAAACTGCAAAAATGTTGGCACCAAGTGAGCTTAGGAATCTATAGGGCTTGGGAGTAACTGAACAGGGACTTTGTGAATCCCAGTGGTGCCTGATTCTGGGATTTAGGCAACTAAAGTGGGCAGTTAGCTGCCTAAGTCCCCCAGTGTCTAGAGACCCCAGCCAAGATTGGGGTCTCAGTGTGCTAGGTACTGTACAAACACATGGTAAGGGTATGTCTTCAATGCTGAATTAGTCTGGGCTCTTACTTGGGTGTTGCCCCCTAACCCCTCTTCCATCCACACACAAAATTCTCTCACCCAAATTTAGTGGTGCTTTCAATCCAAGCTAGCTGGTCTGTCCTGGGGCTACAAGCTGAAGCCCAGATGCAGCTTTCACTTGGGCTGGCAAGCTGCCCACTTTTCAATGAGGACACAGACTAAACCGCTTGAGAGCTGATAGTCCTCCAATGCCTTCCGACAATTCCCACCCCCTATGTACCCAGGACAGACAGGTTCCTCTACAGTTCACTGGGAACGAATCATATGGCATTGTAGTGTACTGCAGCACAAAGAATCATAGGATGTGCTCCCTGAAATCTTAGCGACGACCCATACAAGTGAGTGCAATACTAGTGAAGACCCAGTAACTCGAGTTGGGCTTTGCAGTGTGGCAGCTCACACCTGATCTAGGCTAACCCAGATGTTCAGACGTTGGTGACTGTAGTAGGAAGAGGGCCTGAAACATAAGCCCTTGTATCAGAGGCCTGGTATGAGGCCTGAGGCCTGGGCTAAAGTAGCGGTCAAAACTTTGCTGATATAAAGCAAAATCAGGCTGTGAGCTAAAAGCAGGCCCTGCTCACAGAATCTGGCAAGAACAGGGCTGATATTGCAAAAACACACATTCCTAAAGCACATTCCAGAAGGGAGGTACCAGAACACCTCAACACCAACACATACCCTAAAGAGAACAGAAACATGCTGACCCATCCTAAATATAAGCTCAGGATAACAGTGTGATGGATAGAGATGTACAAGGTGACAGGTGGTAACCGGCTACGTCAGAGGGTTTCAACTAACTACATCAGAGGGGCAGTATGTAACTTGTTTGTATTGATGTATAAAATGGAATCTCAGAGGGAGTGTCTCTGTCTGGCCGAGGGGAGAATGGAAAGTCCCGCCGTTCACTGAGCGGGTCCATTGTCACAGGCATACGTGCATTGAGTGTACTTGTAGCAAGTATAGGGTACCAAAACCGTGCTTCATTGGCAATAAACCTGACCAAGTTCCTTTGCTGAAAACTGAGTCTGCGGATTTATTGGGCAGTTCAGTCAAAGTCTGCTATCTCTGCTATCTGCGTAGAGCTGGGACAGCACGCTGAAACATCTGACAACAGTGATGATCACCTGAGCTAACTCTTCAGTGAAGACATACGCAACGGGTACATCTCCACTGCAGCTAGGAGGTCTAATTCCCAGTAGATGTACATGGCCTAGCTCTGAAAATAGGTCGTGTTGTCATGGCAGCATGGGCGGCAGCTCGAGCTAGCTGCTGGCGAACGTATCTGAGATGGGCCTGAACTTGGATGGTTCGCTGCCCATGCTGCTGAGGCCACCCTGCTGTTTTTAGCATGCTAGCATGATCAAAGCTAGTGCATGTATGGCTACCTGAGCTGGAAATTACACCTCGCAGCTGCAGTGGAGATGTACCCTAAGAGAGAGTCCCTGCCCCAAAGAGCTCACAATCTAAAAATGGATAGGAGGTGGTAAAAAAAGCAATATTATTACAGTTTGTCAGCTGGGGAATAGAAGTGCAGAGATATTAAGGCCTAGGTATTTGCTTAAACTGCATTAAAGCTTGACACATCATCAAGCACTTTGCTGAATCAAGGCCTTAGGGACCTACTCAGCATCACACAGAGAGCATATAGCAGAGCTAGGAGTTGAACTCAGGACTTCTGAAGAACAGTTTAGTAGCTTAATCACAAACCAACTTTCCTCTGCCATCCACCCTCCCTGACCTTTTGTATTGATCCATTTAATCCCTTTTACCTGTCCATGCAAGGGTTCCTCAAAGCTTTAATAGACCTCTGGCGGATTTAATAGACCTTTAATAGCTGGCGGTTATGGAAATTACAGGATTGAGTCTCTTGGTAGCAACAAGAAAGTGCAGGATACCTTAGTAAAGAAACACAGAACAGATCCACAAATACATGTTCACGTGTTACTGAGTAACTATGAGACCTTAGAACTGCTCTCCTCTTTTTGTCTGGCCATCCCTTCTCAGTCATGGCATGTCTCAATTTGGGGCACAAGAATCCAGCCTAACATAGGGTGGAGTATAGGAATCCCACCCCATCCCATCAAAATCCCTCCCAGAACTTCCATCGGTGCAGGGGGAGTGTATGCCCTGCTACTCCATTTGTGCTATGTAGCCATCCATTTCTACCGCCAGGGACACAGAGAGGGAGGGGCCACAGATCTGACTCCTTTGTACCCCTCCTCCCCCGCCATCTCCTTTCAGGTGCCTTGCATCCCATGGGCACACAGAGATAGCAGAGATTGTAATTGTAACCTGCTTCTGTGCAGGGTCATGGAGGGGGTCAGTTCATTGGTGTGGTCAGGCAGAGAGAATCCTAGTGTTTTAGTATTTCTGAAGCCCTTAGTCAAATAAATTAGATTCAATTCGTCCCAGGTCTAGTATTCTCCCACCATTTTAAACTTGGGCTCTTTGGGATAATGTCATCCTGCATGAGTCAAGGCATCCTGATACTGTGTCATCGTATTGTTGTGATGTCTTAATCTCGCTACGCAAACCTGTCCGTAACATGAGTCACTCTAGTGGTGATGTTGCTAATGCAGTGAGGGTGAAGTTTGGGATTCATTATCTTCAGCACCATCTCTGCCTGCTTCAGCATGGCATATTGAGCAAAAATGGTAGGCTCACTTGTCCTTGTGATCTAAGAAGGTAAAGGGTAATACCCAAAGCCCAGAGGTGTGTAGACTCCTCTGCTTTGTCTTCCTCAGCTTAATCAGTCATGAAATGAGGAAAGATTAAATTATACAAGTGTGCAATATGGAAATAAATAATGTATAGCACCACATCTGAGAGTACAAACACCAAGGCAAAAGGGAATTGGTTATTTACTAATTATCGTTAGAGCTGATCAGGAATTTTCTGTTGGAATGATTTTTTGATGGGAAAGGCTCTGTTGACAAAAGTGGAATTTTCCGTGGGCAAATTTAAATGTTGTGGGGGAAGGGGGAAGGAAAAGACTTTTTTCCACTGGGAAAATCAAAATGATATCTCCGTGGCTGCCTCTGACCCATGTCCCTTTCTGCAGGTAGCCAGAGAACCACGTTCTGGGGGGAGGGCAGGGGAGCTGAGGGGAGGAAAGCCTCTGTACTCAGCATCTGGCAGCATGCCTGGAAGGCTCTTATCAGTTTCACTTTCTGCCTGTGGAGAGACTAAAACTGACAAGAGGCTTCCAGGCCAACAAACTGAAAACTTCCATTTCAGTTCTCTCAAAACAGAATTCTTCTGGCAATCCCATTCTGCAGAAAAAGTCGCTTTTTTGACTTTTCATCCTGAATCAGATTAACTTTTTTTTTTGTTTTGAAAACATGACATTTTTCATGGGAAGGAATTTCCATTTTCCAAAGAGCTCTGATTATTATTTCTTTTACAACAGCACCTAGAAAAACCACAACCGAGACACTCCATTATGCGAGATGCTGTACATACACATAGTAAGAGACAGTCCCTTGCACAAAAAAGACTTTACAAAACAAAGGATAAGAAAGGAGACCGAAGTGACTCATCAAAGTTTACATAGCAGGACTCGAGAAGAACCTAGGTTTCCTGACTCCCAGTCTAGTGCCTCTCCACTGCTTAGGCTGGTATAAGTGGGTATCACTAGCTGCTGGAGGAAATTAAGAAAAGAAAAATGTAGGCTGAATAATGGGAAACATTTCCTAACAGTGAGATCTGTGGGAGTGGTGGAAGGCCTCTTGCTACAGACATTTTAATTACATCTGAGTGGACAAAGCACTGGAGGACATGCCTATAGCGTATATAGGGAACGATCCTGTGTTTTGAGAAGTGGATGGACCAGATGACCTCATAGGTGTTTGCCATCTTAGAAATGTGGGGCATGGATCTAAATGATGCGTGAATTGCACTCGACGGAAGGAGCATCTTATAGTGGCTGTAATATCTTGGACGGGATTTGGCACAGACCAAGGAAGGAAAAACAAGCCATCACCCTGCACTGACTTTGCCAGAAAAGTCTCTGTTTTCTCCCCACTGATGAAAGTTGTCATTTCTCCTGTAGTTCCCAGTGTTTGTCGCTGGCACAGAGCTGGTGACGGGGGCGGGGGAAACAAACAAACCCTAAAAGTCCTCCTAACAAACTTGCTGTTAAGAGAAGTTGCTGTTTCGCCGAGCGTGGTGACTGCTGCGCTGTGACAGAGCCTGTCAGATAAGCACTGCCCCAGTTTGCAGGTGTAAGCCTGACCTATCAAACTGAATGGGAGCTGACAGAAGGGATTGCTGCGACGTGAAATGGAGAGCTGACATGAAAACAGTGACGTGCGAGGGACTGAATCACCGCGAGCGCAGCTGTCACACATGATGTCCAGAGAAATGACAGTGGAATACTAACTTTACTTGATGTCAATGTAGTTGTCCTTTGTGTTAGAAAGAGTAGCTGGTAGGAAGGGGTGAATTCTAAAAGCACACAGGAATAAATATTTCAGCTGACAGCCAAAGCAATTTTACATTTTGTTTCAATACCACTGGGATAGAAGCTGCTTCTTCATTTTTGTTCTTTTTTTTTCTAGATAGAACAGTGCTTTTGCATAGGATATTTTAAGGTTTAGATTATTTGTAATCCTTCATCAACAACATCAAATAAATGCCCCCATGACTGCTGTCAGCAACCGCTGCTGTTTTACAACAGCTAATTACTCTTCACTGATGCAAGGTTAGGCAAGCAAATGTCTTTTCTCTTCAGTAACAAGAGCAATTGTTTCTAAGGCAGTGCAGGCTAGGGGTGTACAGTGGGCATTAAATGGGGAGTTAGGAGTCATAGGTTCTATTCCCGGTTATTCCACTGACCTTGCATGAGTCACTTTATCTCTGTTTCTTCTCCTACCTTTAGTCTATAAGCTGTTTGCGACAGACACTATCTCTTAGCATATGTTGTTCATTTCCTAGTACAATAGGGTCCCAATTTTATTTGAAGCCTTTAGATTGCATTTATAAAATAAATAATAATTCTGAGGCAGATCTGATTTTAACATGCTGAGATCTCAAAAAAAAAGCATGCTCTCTTCTTCTTGAAGTCTTAGGCAATGTATAGAGATAGGAGCTCAGATACTAAGGTGATGAATACTACCATAAAGCCACAGAGAGCTGGAATTCAAGCTGGTCAAATAAAAAGGGGGAAGGGGGAAATAATGAACATTTTATTAATTCCCCCCATTTTTAATTGACATGTTCATTGAAATTTCAAAATTAAATATTTGTAACTAGTTCTATAGATAAACCTCTTCCATGCTTTAAAATGTCATCCCACCCTCCTTCCCTTGTTAAACAGTTCAGGTTCACTGGTTGAGAATGAGGAGTCCGGTGGCATCTTAAAGGCCAACAGATTTATTTAGGCATAAGCTTTTGAGGGTAAAAAAACCACTTCTTCAGATGCAAGATGGTTTTTTACCCACGAAAGCTTATGCCCAAATAAATCTCTTAGTCTTTAAGGTGCCACCGGACTCCTGGTTGTTTTTGTGAATACAGACTAACACAGCTACCCCTCTCATGGCTTAGAATGTTCCATTCAACATTTAGCAACAGAATATAAAAGGCAATGCCACTTCCAGCAAGGAACTCCTGACTAGATACTAAGGATACGTCTTCACTACCCGCCGTTTTGGCAGGTGGCAATCGATTTATCCAGGATCGATATATCGCGTCTCGTTAAGACGTGATATATCGATTCCTGAACGCTCTCACTGTCGACTCCGGAACTCCACCAGAGCAAGCGGCGGTAGCGCAGTCGACGGGGGAGCCGCGGCCGTCGATCCCGCACCGTGTGGACCCCAGGTAATTCGATCCAAGATCCTTTGACTTCAGCTACGCTATTCGCATAGCTGAAGTTGCGTATCTTGGATCGATCCCCCCTCCTAGTGTGGACCAGCCCTTAGACCAGAGCCAAATCTCAAGAAGTTGGACTGCGTTGCTACTTGGTATGTTGCTTTATTGTCCTTTCCTCTCTAAAGATGTCAAGATGCCATTCTTGAAAGTATTTTGTGTTGCTTGATTATTAGTATCTAGGAAAACACAACAGGATGCCTAGGTTTCTGGATTTCATCAGGATTGTAAAGAGTTTCTCAGTTAGTCATTTTTATGGAGCATTTATCATAAAACTGCTACTTATCCATCAGGTAACATAATGAGCTCCAGTGTCTTGTTTCTGGAGTCAGCAAAGGTCAAACTGGAAATAAGTTGCACATTTTTAACAATGAAAGTAATTTACCACTGGAAGAGATTACCAAGGGATGTGGTAAAATCTTCATCACCTGGAGTCTTTAAATCAAGTTTGGAGGTTTTTCTAAAAGATATGATCTAGCTCAACCAGAAGTTATGAGCATGATGCAGGATCCACTTAGTGAAATTCTCTGGCCTGTGCTATCCAGGAAGTCAGACTAGATAATCACAATGGTCCCTGCTTGTCTTAAAATTTGTGAAACTAGAGAGAAAATGATGATGACAGATTTAGCTGTGTTTGGTGCTATGGATTAAAATCAAAATAATATTTAAATTTGGGAGTTGTCCCTCAAATTTCATCTCCACAAAAGTAAGGCAATATCCTGAAATTCAAGGAATACCTTTTGTCACCTGAGAAAAATGAGGGTTCTCTTGTAATGAAAAGTTGGCTAACTTCATGCCATGACTACCTGGCAGAAATCTATTCTAGCCATCAAAATACTGTTTGGTGAATAATCTGAGGTGAATCACTTCATTAAGGATCTGACCCTATAGACGCTTACATCTGGACACAGTGCTAGTGCTTACTACAAGGAGTAGTCCCACTGCGTCAAGGGACTACCTACGGTAATAACTATGCCTGATGGACTACCCACACTAGTAATTATTATGCCTGGTGGAAAGTATTCATATGATATGACCTAAAATCGTATGACCTTATTCTGTTGGTTTAGTTACAACATCTGATTTGCTATGTGCATCAAAAGGACCAAAATTAGGTCCAGTTCATGCGCTGACCACTGGCCTGTTGAGCGACCTTAGGCGAGTTACTTCACCTCTCTGTGTCTCTGTTTTCCCTCACGCCTTTTGTCTATCTTCCCTATTTAGATTGTAGGTGCTTCAGGGTAGGGACTATCTCTCATGAGGGGTCTGATCCAGAATCCAGTGAAATCAGTGGGAGTGTTTCCATTGACTTCATTGTGCTTTTGATCAGGTCCTAAGTATTTAGGGCTGGTCTACACTGGAGTGGGGGGGGGGAATCGATCTAAGATACGCAACTTCAGCTACGAGAATAGCATAGCTGAAGTCGACGTATGTTAGATCGACTTACCTCGTATCCTCATGGCGCGGGATCGACGGCCGTGGCTCCCCCATTGACTCCGCTTCTGCCTCTCATCCTGGTGGAGTTCTGGAGTCGACGGTGAGCGCGTTCGGAGATCGATTACTACCTGCCAATCCGGCAGGTAGTGAAGATGTACCCTTAGACTGTGCCTAATAGAATTGGACCCCAATCTCGATTGAGGCCCCTGGGTGCTACAGCAGTGTGAATAATGGAAGATCCTTGCCTGAATGTATTTGTTATCTAGTCAACCAGATAATGACATATTTTGATCATGAAACAAATCAAATAAAAAATTGCACACCAGAGTTCAGCATGCTGTACAATGGATATTGAGACCATCTGATGGAATTCCTTCCTTTAAGTATTATAGCCACTGTATGGAGCCAGCCCCAGCATGATAAAAGACTTAGAAAAAATTAAGTACATGTCAACATTTCCCATTCATTACCTCGACTTTCTGCTACTTGTGAAAAAAATCGTTAGTTGTGGTGTAAGGCAAGCTTTAAAAATGTAATTACTTAATCATGCAGTTAGTTCCCCATCAATCCTACCAGCATTTGTTCTTAACTAGCTTTGAAGAACAAAATTAGGAGTAATTTGTAAACACAAGTAAATGAGGAAAGGCTGAAATTGCCAAGGTGTGGCCAGCATGGCACATGCTATTGTTTCCTTTAATGGTACAACAAAGTGATGGTCAGCAAATGCTGCTAAGGAGCAGGGGCATCACAAGCTACTGTTGTGTCTCTGGTTACTGGGAGCTCCCTTAAAACGAGACACTGTGGCCCAGGCCGTAAAGGGGGTTAGGTGCCTGGGCCTGTGTCCCAGTAGTGAGGTCAAAAAACTGTGACCTTTATTCATCGTGTGTGGGAGTCACAAATTCCCAATGGGAGTTAGGCAGATCCCACCCTGAGTGTTTAATTCACCATTGTCCTATGGACTTTTTGCATTGACTAGGCCAGCACAAAGGAGCCATAGGGCCAGTGTAAGTCCTGCCCAAGGAGAATAGGACTGATCCATCAGACTCAGACCCAGTCCTGCACCATCTTCAGAAGAGCCCCCTAGTGCAAGAGGGTGGAGGTTGGACAGGGCTGGGCTGCAGGACAGTATGTGGGGGCAGCTGGGAGTATGGACCTGCAGCCCAGAGATTTTATGCCTTTGCAATACTCCATAGTAACCATAGTGGCAGGGGTGAAAGTTAGGATATTTTTTGAAAAGGGAGGCGTCTCTGCATGGAAATGGGATGATTAGAAATCTGGAGAGGTCAGGAATTTATCAGCGAACTCTTTATCATTAAAAAACGTCAGTTTGCTGAAGCCAAAGCTGTTGTGAGAAAGGATTGATTTCAATGAATTTCTCAACTCAAATTTTTTTTGAAAAAAGGTTCAAAATTGTCAAAATGTCCCATTTTGATATTTTTCTAAACACAAAAATTTGGTTTTATGGTCCAAAATGTCTCGTTGTTTTAACATTTGACCTAATTACAGTAAAAAAAAAAAAAAAAAAGGTCAATATAAAAATGAAACATTTTGAAATGATCCAAATCGAAAGATTTTGACTGACCCCAAAATTAATTTTTGGGGTATGCTGTTTTGCAAAAATGATTGAGTTTTTGACTTTTTGATTTTTTCCAATCTCAAACAATTTTCCAAGACAGAAAAATATGATTTTCTGCCCAGCTGTATAGAAATGTCTCTCTCAGGTCACTTATAAGCAACCTCCTGAAACCCAGCACGGATGAGTGGTAACAGAACATTGTTACAACCAGAGATGGTTCTTTGATGGACCTATGGTATGTGAAACTAATCAGTGTCTTGTATGACCTTCTAGTTCAGATCATGAAACCATCATTGTTACAACTGGCAGCAGCAGTAGAACAATTAAAGGCACTAAGACTTGATTGGAAAACAGTCTTCCCTTACCAGGAAAAAATTCAATTTTTTGAAAAAATGTTAATCCCAAATAGGGACAAAAGGGACCCAGAGTGCTGCAGGGGTGGCCTGGCTCTGCAATGGCCTACCAAGTGGGCAGAACCTGGGGACAGGCAAGCTGGCAGGTTTAATTGAGATTGATACATTCCCATGGGAACATTTGGATATTGACGAATCAGCATTTTCCAATGGAAAATCATTCTATTGTAAAAATTCCAGCCAGCTCTGATAGACACCCCTTTTTAGCAGCCAGCAAAGAGATCTTGGATTCCAGAGTTATGGAGAATGGACAGTCTTCTCATCCCTTGAGGTTTTCCCTCCAGAATGGTGATGAACCACAATGGCAGAACGATATGGCAGAAACAAGGTCCTTCTTATGTTTCCAGTTCAGTAGGAATCTGATCTGAAGGATGTGATCAGTTTTATGGAGGTAAAATTTATCAGGGAAGATGTTTCAGTCCCGGTTTAATTGAAACTAATGAAGTATGATTGCAATGCATTTATTTTCAATAATTGTGCCTGTGGGCTTATCTAGGACATAATGCTGAGAGATCTCTAAAGACATAGTACTCGTGGCATTTGAGTGGATCACAGCATGGCTGGTGTTTAGCCATCTCTAAGAGACAACTGCTTCTCCAATTTCAAACACTTGTAAATCATGTCCTTGGGAATGTTGTCTTTGTAAACTCTACCTTCCACTTCTACTGTGAGTCCTTTTACAATGAGCAGCTAACCAAAATTCAGGGTCTTGCAGGTCGTTCCAGTTAGGAGACAAAATTGATGATGGAGTCAGATGTCTTCCGTGCGATGCTGTTTATTTACAAGAATATACAAAGTCCCGTTTTGCTGAACACAGGAGGAATCAAACACACCAGAGACCATTTCCTTGCTCACACCATCAAAAGTCTGTCAGTCAGCCCTCCACAAATGCTCTCCCTGATGGCTTTTCCTCAGGATCATGCATTTGTGCTTGTTCATGCTCTGCCGGAGCTTCCTGCTTCCGTGGTACTTCTCCTGTGGTGCCTCTCTCTCTCTCTCTCCTGCTTCCCTCCCTCCCCCATACACAGCTCCCCAAAACAATGCTCAGCAAAGCTCTCTGCCCACATAGTTCTTCATGGGTGGACTCACTTAAGCCTGTTTGTTTGTGGCTGCTTAAAGTTTAAGGGCAGGAGAGACCATTAGATCAACCCGTCTGATCTCCTGTACGTCACAAGCCACTAACGCCAATCCATTTACCCCTGTTTTGAGCCCAATAACCTGGATTAGACTCAGGCAGTATATCCCTCAGGACATTAAACTATTGTGTGGCAGGCAGAGAACAGGAGGGATATTGCATGAATAGCCTGTGAGTTCTTCAGATTCATTATTGTTTGAATTTATCCAACAGATATGCTTTAAAAGTATTTTAGGCTATAGATTAGGCCCCAACATTCAAAGTTTGAATTGAACTGCTTAGTTGTGGTCAGTCAGATAAGTTGTTTGGGGGCTGATTCTCGATGGCTTTGCACTTTGTGTTGTCACTTACACCTGTATAAAATGGTTGTAAAACACTGCCAGACCAGTCTGGGTTGGCTCCACCAGGGGAAGAGGCAGCACAGAGCTTCACTGTCCAGGAACAGAGTCATTAGTCAATCATTGCTTCCGTCTTCCTCTATAGGCAAAGTAAGTTGCACCAGTTCTTTTTTCCTGCCCAACTTACTTCTCTCACTTACAGTCCTTACTGTGAGGTAAAGTATAACTTTGAGAGCATTGACTGTGCTGGACTGGCGTTGGAGTTGGAGTAGGGTTATCACCTCCCACCGCCACCACAAGGCAAGCCTGCCGCAACCCTCACCCCAAGGCAACTCTGCAACCCCCGCCCCTTCCACAGCCACTTATAGTGAGATCAGACATCTAGATACGATTGATAACATCATTTTCTTTCTTAAACTGTGGACATGGGAACACTGCAGCATCTTTAGCTGGACCCAGAAACGTCTAACGTTAGCTATCCCAGTGTATTGTCATAATAATGCAAATCTTTAAACCCATGTAAAAAAAAAACTGGCAGATTAAATTATTTTTCTGGCAACTGACTAATCCATTAAAAAACAAACAAACCCCCAGCCAGGCTGGTCAAATACCAGCCAGGTGATAACCCTAAACTACAGTGGCTGAGCTCAAACAGGCAATCGTCCCATAGAGGGGACAGGCTGGTGGAAAACCAGAGGCAGAAGGTAGCAAAGTGGGTTAGGCAGCATCTCTTCCTACATCTGTAAAAGGTGCTGCAAGTGCTCCGCAGCCTCTAGGCCATTGTAGGTACAGGACATTGGGAGGCAAGGGACTAGCCAAGGGTCCCAACCCCTTTATCCACCTCCTTCAGACTCAGCTCACCAAGTAGTAAAGGTGTTACAGGCAGGAACGCTAGTGAGAGATTGATCTTTATTGCTTGACCCCAGCCACATGACATGGGTTAGGGTTACCCCTGTGAGGGTTATACCCTGGTCTTATGACAGGGGCCAGCATCCCCGGATACCAGTGGCACAGGCTGAATGCCTTCTCCTAATGTTTATGTGACACATATTGGTTATATAATGCAGCCATCTTTGAATTCTGCACACATCCTCTCAGTTGGTTCGCTGTGTAATAAAGCTGTATGCCAGACATATTGTCTTCAGGAACGTGCTCTGGGGTTGAGAAGGGATGAGCCAACTTTATACATTCTAAACCAAAGGAACCGTAAAGAGGAGAAACTGAATGAGCTGCTCAGAAGCCGTTCAGCTCCTCACAAATACAGCACTCCCTCCAGATTCCAGCCCCGCCTGTGCCAGCCCCTGCCCCACCCTCCTCAGTCTCTGATGATGGCTCTTGTTTAAGAACCGCACAACATAACGGTATCTGGTATTTAATGAACAGTACTGAAACCGCTATACAGTGCCACAGATTCACTGCTGAACGTGTCATGAGGCAAAATTTTTATAGACATTGTAAAATCTTTTTACCACACACAGCTGCATTACCCAAAATTACTCAAATCTGCAGGGCATCTGAGACACACACTACAGCAGTAATGGGCTTTGCTGCTTAAAAAGTGATTATGACTAATGCACAAAAACCATTATCACCAGGCTTAATTGCCAGGAATTAAGCTCTCTCTCTCTCTCTATATATATATATATATAAAGCACTTCATATCTAGTTTCTTACTTCAAATTTCAGCAAACAAAAGTAAAGATGAGAAGAATATCAGAATTTCTAATGAAACGGAGAGAGCTCGTTCAGTTGGAGAGATGGAAACTAGCCAGTAAACAGAGGCAGTGTAGTTAAAGCTGGAGACTAGGAGTTCTAAAGTCCTATTCCTGGCTTTAATTCTGGCTTGCTGGGTGACCTAGGGCAAGTCACTTAAACTCTCTGAGAAATGGGGCTGAAAAAAGTCAGAGCTACATAGCTGGTGTTATGAGGCAGAATTAATATGTATTATTATGTTACAGTAGCATCTACAGTCCCCAGCCAAGATCAGGGCCCCATTGTGCTAGGTGCTGTACAAACAGTATTACACAGTCCCTGCCTCAAGGAGTTTACATTCAAAAATAGGCAGGGGCTGGAGGGGATACAGAAGGGTGAAGCTGTGTTGTATTCAAAACTGTGTTAAAGCTATGGCTCTAAATGTAAGGGGCTTCCCGGTCCTGCTTGTAGGCTAACTCTGTAGGAAAGTGTGCAATTTGGATCTTATGCAGTCAGTCTGCAAAGATCCAGCCTAGAATAGGATGGGTTGAATTGTGCCTGGCTGCCTTAGGGAGTAGCCTGTTTTGTCTCTTTCTGGTTTTGGTTCTCACGTATTAATGTTCTGGATTTTCAGAAATAAAGCAGTGTTACATTGCAACCTCCCAGCAAGAGCATTAATGGTTTATCTAATGACATGCCTGAGTTCCCCTCGCAAGTCAATGGCAGAGTCAGCAATAGAATTCTCACCTCCCGCATCCTGTCCTAGTCACTGGACCACAAGGTTCTTGAATGCTGTGCCAATGTCATGTATAAGTCAGGAGAAAAATTGCTCCACAACTAATTGCAATCTTTACTGGAGGAGCCAGTAACAATAGCGGCATGTTGTAATTTGTTGTGCAGCACTATGGTATCATGCTCCATAGAGAAAGGATGAGGTTGTGATTAAAACAAAGGTAGTTAGGAGACCTTGGGTCAGATCCTCAGCTGGTGCAAATAGGCATTACTCCATTGACTTGAACTAAGTTGTGCTACTTTACACCCTCTGGAGACTCGGCCTGGTGATTCTATTCCCTGCTCTGATACAGCCTTTTGTTATGACTTTGAGCTATTAGAGTGTGAACTAGTCTCGCAAGCAGAGTGATGGACCCCCTGTTCTTCGAGTCATTTAAAACTGGAGTAGAGAAAGCACTAGAAAAATGCAATTGTTATTATTACTATTACAGGTGGGCTTTCAGAATGCAAAAGGGAATGTTTGTGCCTATAATCAGTCATTGGTGGGATGCTTTTGGGGGTTCATGCCACTCCATTGAAAGTGTACTGTTAAGCTATCCTTTCACCTCTGGCTGTAGTTCACTTGGCCCAGATGCTCAAAGCTGCCTATCTATCATTGAAATCTATGAGAATTAGACGCCTAAATACCTTTGAGAATCTGGGCCTGGGTCTCTTACCACTGCAAGTCTCTCTCTCTCTCTCGTAAGCTATTTATTAAGGCACAGTTACAAAAAAATATTAACATATTACATCGTACATTACTTATTACTCATTCAGGATCAGTTTAATAGTCAAAGAACCTGGCTAATGATTCTGGCCTGCTTGGTAGGGAGCCCTCCTCTTCTGAGTTCACTAAAAAGGGTGACCAAATTTCTAAATACCTGTATCTTCTTTTTGGCACTTCTCTTGTATACGTACTTGGTGTGAAAGCTTTTCCAGTACAAGCATATCACTTACTATACCACTATTCCATCAGAAGAGATGTCACATTTATCCAGTAACGTGCAATACAAAGCCCTGCTGCTAACAATAAAAAAGAAATGAATTTGTTGTTCTGTTTAAAATGTAGATCCTTTACTGGAGCATTAATTAAGCAGGTCAGGGGATCTCTAGGAAACTGGCATTTTGTTATAAAATTAATCTCTCTGATAATTTCCTTCCCAAACTGTCTAATTCCTAGACACAACCACCGAATGTATGCTTCCATTTCCCTGTTATGCCTCCAATACAGGGGTGGGCAAACTTTTTGGCCCAAGGGCCACATCTGAGTATGAAAATTGTATGGTGGGCTATGAATGTTCATGAAATTGGGGGTTGGGGTGTGGGAGGGGGTGAGAGCTCTGGGGTGGGGTTGGGGGTGCAAGAGGATGCTCCGGGCTGGGATCGAGGGGTTCAGAGGGCAGGAGAGGGATCAGGGCTGGGGCAGGGGGTTGGGGCACGGGAGGGGATCAGAGTTGCAAGCTCCAGGCTGCTCTTACTTCAAGCAACTCCCAGAAGAAGCAGCATGTCCCTCATCTGGCTCTTACGCAGAGGTGCAGCCAAATGTTCTGCGCGCTGCCCTGTCCACAGGTGCCGCCCCTGTAGCTCCCATTGGCTGCGGTTCCCGGCCAATGGGAGCTGCGGGGGTGGCGCTTGGGGTGGGGGCAGCGTGTGGAGCCCCCTGGCTGCCCCTATGCGTAGAAGCCAGAGGGTTGACATGCCGCTGCTTCCAGGAGCCGCACGGAGCGGAGCAAGCTCCCCACCCCACCCCCCGCCTGGAGCACGGGAGTGGGGCAAGCCCCAAATCCCCGCTCCTGGCAGGAGCTCAAGGGCCAGATTAAAATGTCTGGAGGTCCAGATGCGGCCCCCGAGCTGTAGTTTGCCCACCCCTGCTCCAATAGAATGCCTCCCTAATAGCAAAAAAATATGATGGATTTTAACTGGAGTCAGATGCCAGCTATACAGTAATTCATTAATTAAAACAATTCTTTATGAGCTACACAAATTGAAGATGTATTTCTCCTTTAGAGACCCATTCATCCAGATCAGTATCTTTGTCTGAATCCTTCTCCTATCTTTTCATCTGGGTTGTTTTCTTAACTCCATCTTTTCAATCAAAATTATATGTCTATATTAGTCTCTCTTGTTTCTTCTATTACAAGTGAATCGCTTGGTACTTTCTTGGTCTCTACGGGGTAGAAGAGAGTCTAGCACAACTAGATGGTATCTATTTCCTCCAGCTTCCTGCTGAGACACAAGGATCTTGAGTTTCTCACTTGTAGATTGTGTGCAATACTGATGCAAAGGCCTGAGGATTTCTGCTCGGCTACTCCACAGGACTAGATTTTTGTTCTCTTGACTGGATTCCCACTGGCTAATACAATTAGAGGGTCAAGGAACAGGGCCTCACTGTACAAGGCACAGCACAGATGTTTGGGGTGGGAATTGCAAAAGGTTGTTAGAGTGCCTGAATCCCAGTGAAAGTCAATGTAAATGAAGCACCTCGTTCCTTTGGGAGTACAGACCCAAGGTCCCAGGTGGGCTTGTACAGCTGCTATCCATGCTGCCACCGCTTCACTGTTATTGTTATTTGAGCTAAGTAGATCAAGGGTAGCTTGGATATGTCTACATGGGCTGCAGTCACAGGTGCTTTAGACACATCCTTCTAGGCATCACAGAAGTGCTATGCAGCACTGTACAGAAGGAAAAAAACAGTACTGTCAGGAGGGAATGGACTAGAAGACACCAAAGTTTATTTCCCCCCATGTTTAATTTTCAGTATGCAATTATTTGATTGGCTCACTCAGATTGTTGTGGTGCTTCGATGCTGAGGCTTGCATTAGACCTAGGAGCTCTACTCATGGACCAGGGCTCCATTGTGCTAGGCACTGGACAAACACAGAACAAAAAGATCGTCTCTGCCCCAAAGAACTTACAATCTAAGTAAATGCTTTACAATTTAAGTAATTCTATACATGCAAATAGAGCTAATAGAAAACCCAGGAAAACGATTTCACCAAAAACATTTCAAAGCTGTTGCTGTTTTTAACGGTTTGAAAAATTGACCTATTTTCCATTGCTTTTACCAAAAAAATGTCTCTACATCTTATAAAAAAAAAGTCTACATTTTTCTTTTCCCAAAGACTCTATTTTCTTATTGACAGCAAGGTTTTTGGTAAATGAAATGTTTTGATAACAATTTAGGGGGGAAAAAACCCACTGCAGACAATTTAGTGAAAAGTGGAAAAGTTTGATGTTGACACTTTTTCTCAAAATGTTTAATTTTTTTAAAGAAGGCCATTTTTGATGAAAAAATTTCATGAAAAAAAGACCACCTCCATGTTGAACATATATATATATAAAAAGCAACAGAGGGTCCTGTGGCACCTTTGAGACTAACAGAAGTACTGGGAGCATGAGCTTTCGTGGGTAAGTCTTGCATCTGAAGAAGTGAGGTTCTTACCCACGAAAGCTTATGCTCCCAGTACTTCTGTTAGTCTCAAAGGTGCCACAGGACCCTCTGTTGCTTTTTACAGATTCAGACTAACACGGCTACTCCTCTGATATATATATATAATTAGCCTAAATCCTTATTCTTTTTTCCCCCCCGATGACCAAAACTTTGAGTTTGCTTTTTTCCCCCTTATAATAATAATCAATGTTTCCCCCCTATCCTTCTGGAAAAGATCTATGAGACAAAAAAACAAAACAAAAAATTGTGATGAGGTTAAATTCCAACACTTTTCCATTTTAAATAGGTATTTATATAAAAAGTGGCCACCGCTGTAGTTAACAACATGCATTAGTGCGTCTTGCAGTGAAATGAAATCGAACAGAAGACAGGATCACAAGCCCATCTCAGAGCATGGTCAATTTGTCCAGTAAATATTGTGGCATTAACAATTTTATTTGTTGATCATTTCTGTTGTTAATGGTAATGGGCCCCTTCGGTATTGGGATATTTATGTCTGACAGTGTGATGCAATTTACATTAATAAGACTCATTAATTTCAGATGGCTCCTACCATTAAATGGGGAAATATTAGAAGTGGCTTTTTCAACATAATTCCCTCTCCCAGCACAGTGCAGAGCCACATAGTTATGTTGCCACCTAACAATGAATGCTCCCTTGTTGTTGTTATTAATGATTTGCCTGCCTAGCAATGCTCACAGAGGATAGTCGTGGAAGAATTATCCTGCTTGCACATTTTGCTTTTACTTTTTTTCTGGACTGCTCCCTTCGTTCCAAACAAAATTGGGAGCATTTTTGTTTCCCGCTCCCATTTCCTACATCCTCTTAGTTTCATGTGATGACGCCAATCCCATACATTCAGATTCTAAAATTATGCACCGAATGATGGGAGGACCATTGACAGAAATGACAATTCCTCCCTTGAAAATGATACAAATGACTCAGTCCTTTAGTAATGTTCAATTTTTATAACAGGAAATAGAAAGTTAATTACCGGCTATTTAGGTCTTTCTAAATCCCTCTCTCTTTTTATTAGTTGGATGATGAACAGTTACTTTGTATAGGATGAGAAAAGTCAAAGCAAATAATTTATTGGGACTCATTTCCATAATGGTCTTTCAGGCAGCAGACTAGTGGCGCTGGCTATTTACTTTAGTGCAGCTGTCCTGACTTGGCATCAAAATGTTTTTTGTTTCTTTAAAAAGTTTGTTTCAGCATTTTACCTATTTTAAGTGCATGGGGTTACTCGGGATGCATGCACATGATCACACAGCCTGGCCCTGCCTCAGTAGTGGGAAGTGGCTGATCTAATTGCATTGATCTGCATTTTTTTAAAAAATATTTTTTGTATTTATATTTTGCAAACATTGAGCAAATACAAGGAAAAAAACACTACTCCTTTTCAGATTACATTGTAGCCCTGATGCCTTTTGGAGTAAGAGCCCTTATGAGGAGGGAAGTTTAGCATCTGTCAGTTATATTAATTCCATATAGGAAGCTGGAAAAATTCAGAATTGGAAATAAGATGCAGCTTTTTAACACGGAGGCGAGTTAATCATTGGATCAGCTTAAACAAAGAAAGTGGTAAATTCATCATCACTTGGGGCTCGATCCAACCCCTAATGAAAAGACTCCCATTGACTAATGTCAAGATGGATCAGAATCTTGGATTCTTTAAATTAAGACTAGATGTCTTTCTAAAAGTTACACACTAGTTCAGTGGTTCTCAACCTTTCCCATATTATGACTTCATATTACAGCAGAAAAGTTTTGGGATCCCCCTCTCATCTAGACATAAAAAAGAGAGGAAACAATGCCTTGAAACCTGTTAAAGACCCCCATGCTGAGAACCCTTGCTCTAGCTCAGGCACAGATTACTGGGTTTGATGGTGCACACTTAGGCCCTGATAGTGCAAACACATTTGCAGGTGCATAACTTTAAGCATTTGATAGATCCCATTAACATCAATGGACTGCTCATGGGAGTAAGGTAACACATCCTTAAGTGTTAAAAAAAACTTAATAAATAACTAAAAAAAGTAACAAATGGAAAAATGGGGAAGCCGATAGAAAAGAGCACAAAGTAGCAATTATTAAATGAAGACCATTGAACCATTGATAAGGGAAGCTAAAGGTTATAATGAAAAAATCTCTGGTCAGTAGGGCTAAGGACAAAATGAAAAAATCTCTGGTCAGTAGGGCTAAGGACAATAAGAAAGAAGTTTTAAATATATCAGGAACAAACAGCATCCCAGCAACTGCTAAATTTGCAGGATTGGATGACTTGCACCCAGAGTATTAAAAGAATTGGCTGAGGATCTCTCGGAGCTATTTATGTTGATTTATAAGAAATCTTGTCACATGAGAAGTTAAAGAAGACTGTAAAAAAGCTAATATTTAAAACAAGTAAAAGGGATGACGAGGGAAACTATTGGACAGTTGAGATTGCTATCAGTCCCAGGCAAAATCGTGGAAAGGCTGATGTGAAATGTAATCATTAAAAAAATTAAAAGTCTGTAGGATAATTAATGACAATCAACACAGTTATATGAAAAATATGCCTCATCGAACAAACTTGATTTTTTTTTATGAGATCACAGGTTTGTTTGATGGGGTAACTGTATTGACATACTTCTGTAAGGCATTTGATCTAGTCCCAGACAACATTCTTATTAAAAAAAAAAGAAGAAGAAAGAACTACGAAAAGTCAATACAGCCCAGATTAAATGGTTTAAAGACTGACAGATTGCAACAAAAAAAAAATGTAAATTGGGAATCATCATCCAATGTCCTGCAGGGATCTGTTAGTGGCAGGATGCTGTTCAATATCTTTAACAATGATTTGGAAGAAAATAATAAATTCACTGCTGGTAAAATTTGCAGATGACACTGAATTTGATGGAGTGGTAAATAATGACAGGGACAAGTCAGTTATATAGACCAACCTGGACTATTTGATAAAATGGACTAATTTGAACAACATCCATTTTAACACACCCAGCTGCAAGGAATAAAGGATGTAGATCAAACTTTTAAGATGGAAGACTGTAACCTGGAAAGCAATGAGTCTCTATGAGACTCTGGAAAGAACTTGGGTGTCATGATAGATAGATAACTAGTTTACAGTGTGATGCTGTGGTTAAGAGGGCAAACATGATCATTGGTTGTATAAGCAGAGGAAGGGAGAGGGTATTACTCCTATATACCGCATTAGGGAGACCATTACTGGAATATGGGGTCCAGTTCTGGCGGCCACATTTCAAAAAGGTTGTTGCAAAATTGGAAAGGGCTAGGAAAGGAGCTACAAGAATAATTCAAGGTCTTGGATACATACCTTCAAGTAAGAGACTAAAGAAGCACAATCTATTTAGTTTATCCAAAAGAAGGTTAAGAGGTGAGTTGATCATGCTCTATAAGTAATTACATGAGAAAGATATTTCTGATAATAGACCACTCTTTAATCTACCAGAAAAAGGCATAATGAGATCCAATGGTTGGAAGATGAAGCTGGACAAATTCAGCCTAGAAACAAGGTGCACATTTTTAATAGTGAAGTTAATTAATCATTGGAACAGATTACCTAGAGATGGGATGTGGTGGATTCGCCATCACTTGAAGTCTAAATCAAGATGGGGAACTTTCTAAAAGATATGCTATAGATAAAATGGAAGTTCTGCTTTCATGCAGAAGTTACTGGGGTTGGTTCTCTGACCTACCTTATGCAGTAGGTCAGATTAAATGATCGCAATGGGCTTTCTGGCTTTAAAATCTATGAATCTATATTATTAAAAATGGACTAAAGATTTCATAGGAAAACAAATTTTTTGCATTTCTCAAATCTCTTGTTTCTTTGTCTTTTCATATTCTAGGAAAGACAGCTGGATATGCATTAAACTACTCTGCCCTATTTCAAATTATCTCAGAGCTTTTTACCAATAACAAGACAAATTCTTTCCTGATTTACAGGTATGATATGAATAGGAATTAAGTGAGTGTAGCGAAGGACAGAATAATTAAAGATCCAATCCTCTCCTGTCTTTCAGGAGATGTACTGATGCAACTCTAGTGAATTCACTTGTTTCTTTTGATTTACACTAAAGAAAATGAGAACTGAATTAATCCTGGAGGGTTTTGGAGGAAGCCTACTCTTGTAGAAAAGGGATTTACACATTAGGGGATCCAGAACATTCTGAGGAGGTGTTGATCTTTCTTGGTCTTTCTTTACACCCACTGACTGTTATTACAGTAGACCCTCAAAGATACGAACACCAGTGTTATGTACTGACCAGTCAACCGGACGCCATGTGAAACCAGAAGTAACCAATCAGGCAACAGAGACCAAAAAACAAAACAAAAAAAAGAAGCAAATACTGTACTGTGCCTGTATTGCATACTAAAGCTAGGCACCTCTGGGCTGTCTGTCCCCACCCCCACCCCCCTGCACGGGGCAGCCACTGACAGCTAAGAGGTGAAGACACTGGGGCTGCCAGCCCAAGGCAGCTGGAGCCGGGAAAGAAGGTGCCTTCAAGGAAGCTGCCAGAGCTGAGGAGGGAGCTTAGCTGCTGCTGAAGCCTGGCCTGGAGTGTCAGCTGCAGGTGCCGAACTGTGCTTTATTCAGTGTTACAAACATTTCAGATTTACAGACAACCTCCATTCCCAAGGATGGACAACCTCCACTCCACTCTGAGGTTCCACTGTATCTGTATCAGATGTAGCCCTCTAGAGGCCACATTGTGCTATGCAATGTACAAGCACAGGGTATGTCTACACTGCAGCTACAAGCATGCTTCCCAGCTTGGGTAGACACACACATGCTAGTTCTGTTTGAGCTAGTGTGCGAAAAATAGCAATGTAGCCAGGGGTAGCACAGCTAGCAGATCGGGCTAGCTGCCCGAGTACATATCCATAAGGTCCAGGGGTATACCCAGCTATACTGCTATTTTTAGCGCACTTGGGAGCTAGCTTGGGAGCTGGGAAGCATGCTTCTAGGCACCGCATAGATATGCCCATAGTAAGAGATGTTCCCTGACCAACAGAGCTTATGATATTATAGCCAAATGGGGGGAGCAAGGAAGTATTATTGGTCCCACTTTACAGATGAGGAGCAATAGGTCACAGAGATGAAGTGACCTGCCCAAAGCCATGCAGGAAATCTGTAGCAGAGCTGGGAGAGGAATGGAGATCCTCCACATCCAAAGCCAATGTCTTAACCATGAGACCATCCTGCCCCTCATGGGATGGGCTGACTGTTCTGACCCCCTTCTAACCCCTTCACCAATCACAGTGCTTCTCTCCATTCCCCCCTTCCTCATTACGCAGAGATGAACGAGAGTGAGAAGGAACAAAAGGCCCCCGCTCAACATTGATTCCTCCATCTGCAGGATGAGTTTGTAGCCACTGGAGAAGCCGCTGCTGAGATGGAGGAGAAGCCGAGCCTTCACCGCCTCTCCTTACTGCACTTGAAGGCAGGTGATTGGCAAAAGAGGATGCGGGGAGGTGGGTGGGTGGGTGTGACAATAAATGCTCCTACTCAGTGTTGCTTCAGCATCCTGCTGCACAGCAGGATTCTTCTGTCTGTTGCCACATGAGATGTCAGTGGTGGGCTGAGAGCTGTGCAATTCTTCTGACTGAAGACTGAGCAAAACGCCCCCATTCGTGAGTGTGCTTTATTTGCATTAAAGAAAACAACAGGGCCTTTCTGTAATGCAAACTCAGCTTTGATGTGCACTTCATAAAACTGCCAGCAATAAATGCCATAAAACAATAAAGGGAAATATAAAATAAAAATGAACAAATTTATTACATAGAAATAAAGTCCTTATGGCGCGATCATATAAACTCCACATTTCCGCTACCCTGTGAGTCTTCAGAGAAATACAGAGTCTGCAGTGATGATATGTCTGTTACCAAACTGCACCGAGGGTGAAAGTCATCACTGTGCAGAGGGCCATCATGCATTACTTAAGTCCTATTTGAGATCCCAAAAGGTGCACAGGCCCTTCACCACTATGGAATAGCCAGCCTCGTTCAACTGTTCTATTACAGTTGCTCAAAAAAGGTAACATTTTAAATACATTCCATAAATAAATGCATTGAAATTGAAATTGTTTGAACTAGTTCTAGGTATCACCTCATTTCCAGAGGTTTTGAGTCATTTGTTATTGAATCCCTGTGATTATTTTTAAATAGATGTTTCATTTCTTATCATAATCGCTGTTTAATAACTGTTTTTATCGACCATCCTGAACTGACACTATGTTTCCCTTGTCTCACCAGTGGACCACACTGATGCCCTGCTCTGATCAGTGCAGCATGTCCTCTAATATCCACCACAACAGCAGATGCATTTCCACCAAATTTGAATGCAGAGCTTGTGGTGTTCAGATTTGCCCTCTTAGCGAGATGGGCTCAATCTAGGAGCTCAGTTCCAAACCTGGCTTTGGAGAGGGGTTTTGATCCCATGTCCATTTCTGCATCCTATGCCAAATCCATTCTTTTTGCACCTGGACTGAGCAGAGTTACAACATGTATAATCTTGGCCATTTATGTTTTTAATTATTGGAAAAGTTACGTTTTAGAGGAAGAAGTTTTCACAAACAACTAAGGGAGTTAAGAACATGTCCCACTGAAAATCAATGGGAACTGAGGTGCTTTTGAAAGTCCTACCCAGATAATATAACAAACAGAACTGAACAGCCTTTATTATAAATTACTATTATTTAATTGTGGAAGCAACCCGGAGCCCCAGTCATGAACCAGGGTGCTAGGTGCTGTAAAAACATGTCACAAAAAGATGATCCCTGCCCCAAAGAGCTTACAATCTGAGCAAATATGAATCCTATGTTTATGTTACTGATAAATATGTCCATTACTTTGTATATCTTTTCCCCTTCTATAGCTAACAATTTAAATAAATAGCATAGAACAATAAGCTGATAAAATATATGTGTAAGTGTATTTCACGGTTCATTGAGTAATGGATTCATAGATTCCAAGGCCAGAAAAAACCATTGTGTTCATCTAGTCTGACCTGTATAATACCGGTAATAGAACATCTTAAGAACATAAGAATGGCCATATTGGGTCAGACCAATGGTCCATCTAGCCCTGTATCCTATCTTCTGACAGTGGCCAATGCCAGCTGCTTTGAAGGGAATGAATGGAACAGGGCAATCCTCAAGAGATCCATCCCCTGTCATACAGTCCTAGCATGTGGCAGTCAGTCTTAGGGACATGTAGACCATGGGGTTGCATCCCTGCCCATCTTGGCTAATAGCCATTGATGAACCTATCCTCCATGAACTTAACTAGTTCTTTTTTGAACCCTGTTATAGTCTTGGCCTTCACAACAGCCCCCAAATAATTCCAAGAGCATATCTTTTAGAAAAAACATCTACTACTGATTAGGGATAATGACTAGGGGATAAGCAATAGGATAGAGAGACCATCATCCACATCCAGTAAGGTCAATAGTGACAGAATGATGTTACCATTTCATACTAGTATCTGTTGACACAGATGGGCCTGGCATGGAGACAGAACCTCCCCTTCCCCTTTTAAAGTTAGAATGAAGGTACCATTATTTGTCCTGTATCTCTTGAGTGGATAAAATGAAGACATCACTCACCAGGGCTGTCAATACTGCCCTTTCAGTGAGCCCTACATTCACAAAGAAATATTAAACATAATGAGAAAATAGGTTAAAATTGCCATTAATATTGTCATTTTATCAACCATCAGACTAAACTATTATTTCTGCAAGGGAGATCATTGTTTTTAAAAACGAAGACATTTTCAAGTATATTTTGATTGTTTGTTTGTTTGTTTGTTTTTGGTGAGCTCTCCTCACAACATAGTTTTACCACAATGAGCAAGTCATACTATAACATCCCTGACTGTTTTTCTTGCCTTTATAGTTAGGATCAAGCTGTGTTATCATGTCACAGAACCATCATACAGTTTGTCGTCATCTACACAAGCAAGGTGAAGCATATTTTGACAGGGTCGGGTAGGCTACCATGTTATAACACAGTTCCTCAAAACAAGATGATTTTCTTATTTAGGGGCAGATTCTGCCACCTTTCCTCATGTGGAGCAATATCTTACTTAGAGTGTAGTCCCACGGTAATCAATGGGGCTAGCTGCAAGGTCAGACACTATTTAATGTGAACACATAAAGATAAAGAATTAGGTCCTTACTACTTTGTGTTTGTTATAGGCAGAGCTGGTACTGATTCCTATAGTAAGGTTGCCTAGCATTATAGGACCCTGTTTTCAATTCCTTACAACTTTCACCATTTGGGCTGAACTTTTCCATGCTTAGTGTCTGCCTCAGTCTCTCTTTCTTTCTTTTTGGGTAAAGTTTCGGTTAAAGCAGTTCAACTGTTTCATAGAATCATAGACTATCAGGGCTGGAAGAGACCTCAGGAGCTCATCTAGTCCAACCCCCTCCTCAAAGCAGGAGCAACACCAACTAAATCATCCCAGCCAGGGCTTTGTCAAGTCGGACCTTAAAAACCTATCAGGATGGAGATTCTACCACCTCCCTAGGTAACCCATTCCAGTGCTTCACCACCCTCCTAGTGAAATAGTTTTTCCTAATATCCAACCTAGACCTCCCCCACTGCAACTTGAGACCATTACTCCTTGTTCTGTTTCCGAGAATGAAATTAAGGATTCATTTTTTTGAAAAAAGCAACCAAGAGTCCTGTGGCACCTTAAAGACTAAGATGTATTGGAGCATAAGCTTTCATGGGTGAATGCCCACTTCGTCGGATGCATGTAATGGAAATTTCCAGGGGCAGGTATAAATATGCTGGTAAGAATCAGTCTGGAGATAACGAGGTTAGTTCCATCAGGGAGGATGAGGTCCTCTGCTAGCAGTTGAAGTGTGAACACCAAGGGAGGAGAAACTGCTTCTGTAGTTGGCTAAGCATTGATGGTCTTTGTTTAATCCTGATCTGAGGTTTTAAATTTGCAAATGAACTGAAGCTCAGCAGTTTCTCTTTGGAGTCTGTTCCTGAAGTTTTTTTGCTGTAAGATGGCTACTTTTACATCTGCTATTGTGTGGCCAGGGAGGTTGAAGTGTTCTCCTACAGGTTTTTGTATATTGCCACTCCTGATATCTGACTTGTGTCCATTTATCCTTTTACATAGCGACTGTCCAGTTTGGCCAATGTACATAGCAGAGGGGCATTGCTGGCACATGATGGCATATATAACATTGGTGGACGGGCAGGTGAATGAACCAGTGATGTTGTAGCTGATCTGGTTAGGTCTTGTGATGGTGTTGTTGGTGTACATATGTGGGCAGAGTTGGCATCGAGGTTTGTTGCATGGATTGGTTCCTGAGTTAGAGTTGTTATGGTGCGGTGTGTGGTTGCTGGTGAGAATATGCTTAAGGTTGGCGGGTTGTCTGTGGGCGAGGACTGGCCTGCCTCCCAAGGTCTGTGAAAGCGAGGGATCATTGTCCAGGATGGATTGTAGATCACTGATGATGCCTTGGAGAGGTTTAAGCTGAGGACTGTAGGTGATGGCCAGTGGAGTTCTGTTGGTTTCTTTCTTGGGCTTGTCTTGTAGCAGGAGGCTTCTGGGTACACGTCTGGCTCTGTTGATTTGAATTTCTTTGAAAAGCTCTGTTGCCTCCCGGCTTTGAAGGAGAGGGTTTAATCAAAGCCCTGGTGTCAGGAATGTGCCTTTTGCTATTCCTGTGGAAATCTGCCCACGTCTGGCCAAATTGTGAGCCTCTGAAGAATTGCAATTCACACATGCTCAGTAGGGAATTGTTAAATTGCTAGCTAAATTCTCCTAAGATTCGTTCTGCAGTGAATATGCTCCAGTCTCTCACAGATCCTTTACACCCACACGACTGCATGTGACATCCCCTCAGAGCAACTGAGCATGCTCCGCTGACAGGCTGCGGGGCTGAACAGGACTTCGTTTGCAATTGCTCCTCACAGCTACCAGGGTTTTTTTTTTTTTTTGTGGTGTTGGACACCACAACAGAGAGCTCCTTTGCTCCAGTGACTCCACTGCTGGTGGGGCAAGTGTGGGAGAGAGAGAGCATGTGGCCTGACTGGAATGCAGAGAGGTTAGGAACATAGGGTTTGAGGACCAGGGACAGGAGCTCATGGCAGGAGGCTGGGATAGGAACAAAATTGGGGATAAGGGCAGGAGCAGAGGTATGGGGATAGGAGGAGGGTGGGACTGATGCAGGAACTTAAGGGCTTGGGGAGAACAGGGGCAGTAGAGAACAGTGTAAGAACTTGAGGGAAGGCAGGTTGAGGGGATTGATAGAAGTAGGAGCTGACAGGGAATAGGAACAGAGGGGACTGGGAGATGCTGGGGGACAGGCACAGAGGCAAAATGGTTTATAACCACTGGAAACACTCCCCTCCAAACCTGGTATTGAATCCAGGAATCCTGATTCTCTCTCTCATGCCCTTCTAGTTGCTGGTCCACATAGAAAATAATAGCTTACTACTGCTACCAGTTATTCCATTAGCTCAAGTGATAAGAGTTCTGGGCTGAGGATCTAAAGGTTCCAATCCTGATGATAACCCATGTTAGGGAGCAATATTAGTTTCATGTGGTGAAATTTTTGTTTTTTGCTGTTTCCTGTTTTAAAAACCTAGGAAATTACATACAAAAAAACTACGCAGGCAGAGAGCTTATGGAAAAAGAAGCATGTGGTCATGTAAATAAAGACTATGTCATAATGCATATGACAAAGGGGGGGTGAATTAAGGTTGCATGGGTACTCTTAATTGTGGCATTTCCAACCTTTTGACTTTGCAACCTTAACATATTTTTAATTGTTTATTCATGATTTTTTAATGTAATTTACTACCTATTCTTACCCTAATCTATAACACGAGTACTTAATAACGTTAGATTAATAGCATCATAGGGTTAAAAGGGATAGCAAGGGTCATCTAGTCTAACCCCCTGCCAAGATGCAGGATTTGTTGTGTCTAAACCACCCAAGACAGATGGCTATCCAGTCTCCTTTTGAAAACCTCCAGTGAAGGAGCTTCCACCACCTCCCCAGGCAGTCTGTTCCATTATCCTGCTTTCTTACAATTAGGAAGTTTTTCCTGAGATTTAATCTAAATCTCCACTGCCTCTTGTCCGGCCCTCTGTGAGAAAAGAGAACAACTTTTCTCCATCTTTTTTATGGCAGCCTTTCAAGTATCTGAAGACCGCCATCAGATCCCCCCTTAACCTCCTCTTTGCCAAACTAAACACAGCCAGTTCCTTCAGCCTTTGCTCATATGGCTTGCATTCCATCCCTTTGATCATCTTTGTTGCTCGCCTCTGGATCCCTTCCAATTTCTCTACATCCTTTCTATACATTGGTGACCAAAATTGGATACAGTACTCCAGCTGAGGCCTAACCAGCACTGAACAGAGCAGTACTATCGCCTCTTGTGACTTGCATGCTATGCCTCTGTTAATGCAACCTCAAATTGCATTTGCTTTTTTTAGAAACAGCATCGCATTGCTGACTCATGTTGAGGTTGTGATCCACCCCCACCCCCAGATCCTTCTCAGCAGTACAGCTGCCAAGCCAGTTTTCTCCCATTCTGTATTTGTGCATTTGGTTTTTCTTCCCTAAGTGTAGCACCTGACATTTGTCT
Source organism: Chrysemys picta bellii (assembly GCF_011386835.1). Lineage (NCBI taxonomy): Eukaryota > Metazoa > Chordata > Testudines > Emydidae > Chrysemys > Chrysemys picta. The sequence continues at coordinate 15,217,399 of NC_088793.1, forward strand.
TTGTTGAATTTCATTTTGTTGCCTATAGCCCAGTTCTCCAATTTATCAAGTTCTCTCTGAATTTTAGCTCTATCCTCCAAAGTATTGGCAATCCTCCCCCCCGCCCAGCTTTGTGTCATCTGCAAACTTGATCGGTATCCTCTCTATCTACATCCAGGTCATTCATAAAGATGTTAAACAATACCAGACCCAGAACAGATCCCTGTGGAACCCCACTCGAGACCACCCTCCAATCTGACATCATTCCATTAATAGTTACTCTTTGTTTGCGATTGTTTAAGCAATTATGTATCAACTTAATGGCAGTTCCACTGAGCCCACATTTCTCCTGCTTACTTATGAGAATGTCACGTGGGACTGTGTCAAACCCTTGCTGAAGTCCAAGTATATTATGACCACCATATTCCCCCTATCCACCAAATCAGTTATCCTGTCAAAGAAGGAAATCAAGCTGGTTTGGCATGATTTGTTCTTGGTAAATCCATGCTGGCTGCAGTGATCACCTCTTCATCCTCCAGGTATTTTCAAATTGAATGTTTTATACATTGCTCTAGTAGCTTCCCAGGTATCAAAGTCAGGCTGACTAGTCTGTAGTTCCCTGGTTTCTCCTTTCCCCCCTTTTTAAAGATGGGCACTACATTAGTCTTTCTCCAGTCTTCCGGGACCTCTCCTGTCATGCATGAGTTTGTAAATATTATTGCCAGTGGCTCCCAGATTTCTTCAGCTAATTCCATCAGTACCCTCAGTGAATCGCATCTGGCCCCGCTGATTTGAATTCATTCCAGTTGGTCAGAAGATCTTTCACGTGTGCTTTACTTACCCCGATTTGCATCCCTTCCCCTTTATAGAGTTGTGTAATCTATACTAGCAAAAACACAGACACCTCACTCTGCCAGTTAACCATAGTAGAGCACAGCTCAGCTTGTGCACTGTGGACATGCCCTTGGAGAACAGACCGGTGCTGCATTACTGTGATGTGTGACAGCTACATTTGGGGTTATTTTCCTAGCACCAAGCATTTGCCAGTGCACTTTCTGTAGGCTTCTATCCCAAGAATAAGGAGTCCATCTTTAATGGTGACATGGCTTGCAATAAACCTATATATATAAATAAAAGCCCCACAATGCCCCCCCCACACACACCCGCTGCTAAGAGTAAATTAAAGCAAATACTTTGTCTTTTATCAAGTTATAAGCAAGCAGAAATGTTAATATACTAGAGCATTTTCACAACGGAAATGTATTACACCATAGGCCAGGCCACTGTAAAGTGGAGTGGAAATTGTAACAAAAATAAAATAAAATAAAAATCAACGACTAAACTCTAAACTGTGAAGGATGTTGGCAAGTTTCCAGGAAAAGGTATGGCTGGTGCCAAACTTGCATCAAAGAATGGTTTAACAGTCTGTTCTATTGCTATAACTGCCTCATCTTTTTAAGCTGGTTTTCCTATTGTAACTAATCTCATTAAATAAGGCCCATTGTCTCTCGCTCTCAGACAACAGGCTCATTCAGGGGAGCTGTGCCATGCATTGAGATTGTGCAGCAGGAACTGAAAGGGAGAACAGCCCATCCTCAAAATAGGACAGATTGAGTGTGTTCCACCATGAAAGGCAGGGAAAAGCCTTCACAGCATGCCTGACATCCACCGCCCTTCGAGGCTGCCGCCCGGAAAAACTTGTGTGAAATCCTGTCAATGGTAAAGATTATCAGAAGGTGGGAGAGAGAAGTTGTGTGTGTGTGTGTGGGGGGGTGATTTCATAAGCCTACGGTAGCTCGACAAAAGGACGGATCAACCGTCAGGATTAACATAAGGAAGGATGTGCTGAAGACAGAATCAAATGAATAGATCAAGTTTAAGAGCCAGATCCAACGCCCATGAAGTCAGTGGAAAGACTTCTGTTCATTGACTTAATAATAATAATACAGGTAATTATTTGTATAGCAACTAACGGTCCAAAGTGAGATCAGGATCCCATCATGCTAAGTACTAGAAAAGCAAGTCACTGCCCCAAAGAGCCTACCATGGAAACAGACAAGCTAGACAAAGGGTGGGAGGGAAAACAGAGGCACAGAGAGAAGTGACTTGCCCAAGGTCACACAGCAGATGGCAAAGCTGGGACTAGAAACAAGGTCTCCTGACCCCAGTCTATACATTAGTGTGCATGCTTAGTGCTTGTTTAAATCTTCTACTACTACTACCTGGCTTTTACATAGTGTGGTTCATCAGTAGATCTCAAAGTGTTTTACAGAGGAGGTACCTTTACCCCTGTTTTACTGCTCTTCTCTTACCACGTCACTCTGCTTGTCTCTACACTTTGAGTTGGGGGCATGTGTGTGAATTCTAGCTGAAGGAGACATACCCACACTAGCTCTGTTTGAGGTAGCATGCTCAAATAGAGCAGAGCTAGCTGCCTGTGTAGGTGCCTAGCGTCTTGAACATGCACATATTCAGGGTTGCTAGCTGCTCATGCCACTGTGGCTACATTCTATTTTTAGCCCGCTAGCTAGATCAGAGCTACCATGGGTATGTCTCCTGGAGCACCTCCAGCTCAAAGTGTAGACATGCCCTGTGTCTCTTCTTCTCCATCAATTATATTAGCCTTGTCTGATCACTTGTGCATTTCTCCCATGTGCCTTCTCTATTGCTGCCTCCTCTGCATAGAATGCCATCCTGGAACTTCTGCGGGCATTTCCCTCCGCTCCACTCCTCAAGATCCACTTATTTCCATTACAACAGTGCATGCAGCCAGCTAATTAAGGATTGGAGAGGGCACTCGGAATAGCTGATGTGCATTGATTTGTTTGGTTAAATTAAAATGTATATAAATATGCATATAACGTATATAAAATGATATATAACCTTCTTACAGGAGTCACCAGATGATGCTGAAACACATAGTCTTACAGGTTCTTTTTCTTAGCATGCCACCAAGTGTTCAGTTTTTGAAGAAAGGCTGCATTGTTGCTAGTTTGGTTATACAAGGGTCCTTCAAGAGAAGTTGTGGCAGGCAGCAAGAACATTTACCTTCTGCCTTAATCTCTCAAGCTAGAGTCAGTTCTTGTGGCCGAGTAGCTTCTTGGAAACTGGTGCATTGGTGTGTGAGCTGAGATTTCTGAAGAAGGGATTGTCTTTGCACTGTTTGTGACCACCTCTGTTCCAGGATTGGTGTCTATGTGTAAAGAAAGCAAGTTACACTTAGCGTATACCCAACATTCATGTCACTGATTTATCTTCCCCTGGGAAGTGAGCCTTCTAAGTATGAGAATACTGCTACTGCTTGGCAGAGGGTTGGTGCTGTAGCCAGAAATGGGACAGTGGTACTGGAAGAAGAGGCAACATTTTTTTTACTGCAGTCCTCTCTCCTGTTCATATGTTGCTTGTCATTTTGGGCCCCAAACATGCAATGGTGTCAGCATAAGTGGAGCATCAGGGCAAGATTTTTAAAATTAATTAGGCACCTAAAGCCAGTTTCCCAAAGCACGTAGGTGCCTAACATTGAAATCAAAGGGATTTAGATGCATAGGTGCATTTGAAAATCCCTCTAGGCACCTCTCTGAACCTTTAGGCACCTAAATGCCTGAGCCCACAGATCCACTTACATGTGTTCAGTGGCAAGACCAGATCCTTTGGCGGTAACTCTTTGAGGCAGCGGTTGATGCCCTACGTAACACAGCCCTGATCCTGACTGAGGCTTCCAAGTACTAGTTTAGGAGTCATCAACTGGATATTGAACCAAAGACCTCCAGAACTAAACATATGGTTAGTTACAGCTTGAGCCAAAGGGCTAACACACAGGGCCTCAAACATATTGAGACACCTAACTCCTCTTGAAATCAGTGGAAGGTAGGCCCTAAATACCTTGGAGGGTCTGGGCCTAAGTCCTTTAGCTAGTTGTCGCAGATTCATAACCTCTGCGGATCAGGGAAAGATGCAGACTTATATCTGCTGAACAGTGGTTTACAATACTTCAGTAGTTATAATAAATCTTACTACTAGGATTTAGTTGGGGATTGATCCTGCTTTGAGCAGAGGGTTGGGCTAGATGACCTCCTGAGTCCTTCCAACCCTGATATTCTATGATTCTATGATTCTAGTGACAAAAACACCCATTGGTTATGGTTTCATTCAGCATGGCAGTTATTTGTACACCTTTTAGAACAAAGTATGTGCTCAGAGAACTGCTCAATTCAGACGATGATAAAAGAGGCACTCATTAAAGAAACAAAGTGCAAACTCAGCCATACATAGGCCATGTCCTGCAACCACAGGAATAAACCACAAATATTAAGTAGATTAAAAATAACTGTCCTGTTACATCACAATAGTTTTATCCCTTGACTCCTGGCACAGCCATGCTTGTAAGTTATTATTAGCAGTTACATTTAAGAGCAACAAAGGCTCTGTTCTTTTCATTTCCTCTAATATATTAAGAAACGTAGATATTGTTGGTGGATCAAATGAAGTTGGAGCATGAAGCAAATCCCACTTCCAGGGCCAGATTCTGATCTCAGTGTGCACTGTGTAAATCCTGACTTAACTCCACTGAAGTCAGCGGATTTGCAGCAACGTCACACCAAGCAGCATGATGCCCCTCGTGTTTCGATACCAAACACAGACTTCCAGATCCTCAGTTGGGGTAAATCAGCCAACCTCCATTGACTCAATGGAGCTAGAGTAATTTACACCCGGTGAAAACCTGGACCACACTGGTTTAGTGCTTTTCATTTGGCTTGTTGCTTTGAGTTAGTCACTCGGGTGGCTTAATCTGAGAGCCACTGTAAGGAACAGGTGAATTTTTAAAGGATTTGTAGCGAATGGAAGGGATTTTTTAATGGTTTTATTCTTTGGAGCCTGATTCTTTAGATATTTCACATTTCTGCTTGTGTGAAGCTAGGGGGCATGCTGGATATTTCGCTAGAGTGCCCGAGGAGCCGGTCTTGTGTTGAAATGGGAGAGGGATGGCAGCAAGGAATTTCTAGAGAAAGGTCTTTGAATTTATTTCTCCCCACTCCTTGGGTTAGGGAAATGATTGACTTTTAGCCTATCTATTCTCTGAAAGCAAAATTGTGGTCTTGGTTAGGGACTGATCCGAAGTCAATGAGGGCATGTGTGCACTGCACCCTGAGTCTGGGCTCTAACTCAGGTTTGAGCCCAAGACCCCATTCTGTCCACACACAAATCAGTCTGACTCGGGTCAGCAAACACTCAGGACCTGGGTCCTAGGACCACGCTGGGAGGGTGGGTCAGAGCCCAAGTCCTGCTGAGACTCAGGTCCAAACCTCCTCATTCTGCATCATGGTCTCAGCTCAAGCCAAAGACCCGAGGCAGAAGATCTGTGTAGTGCAGTATGAGCGTGTTAGCATGGTGGTGAAGCAAGTCCAGCAATTGTAAACCCGGGTTTTACAATGCAGTGACTTCTCAAGCATGGGCTTGGAAACACCAAATCCGCAAGCCTGGGTCCCACGGACCCGGGTTTCCAATGTAGTGTAGACATACCCTCAGAGTCTTTCCAATGGTGTCAGTGGGTTTGGACCAGGCCCTTATACCAGTGTCAATCTGAAGTAACTGCACTGACTTGACTGGATACACTTGATGGCTAAATTAGACCAAAAGGCTAGCTAGGAGTCATCCTCTACCCATATCCTGACTTTTTAAATATGCCTGCTATGCCTATCCTTGCACAATATCTCTGCTTCAGGTCTTTGCCAGCTGGGGACGGAGGAGAGATGGCTTAAAAATATGCAAGACCTTCTTTCTGCACTCTGCACTCCATTAAAGCAGGTGAGCATAACAGCTTCTTTTCATTCTGGATAAATGTAGGAAGCAGTTAAGCTCTCCTTGGAGAAAGATAGCTGAAACTAAAAGAGCCACCACCCAAAACACAGACTATGAGCAAGGTCAGTTAGGATCTCTGTGGATGGAGGGGGTTTCACTGGGTGCTGAATGCAAACAGAGGGCTGGGTTGTTGTTGTTTTTTGGTGAAGGGGTGTGTGTATTTATGTCTGTGTGAACAGACAGAGCCAGAAACATCATGGAAGCAGACAGAGAAGGCAGCAGAAAGCCAAGACACCCAGAGACATGCTCATAGTCTGACCCTCAAAGAAAGCTAAGAGAGAGAGCTTTTGGGGCAGGGGGCTGGATGGAAAGAGGTTTAGAACTGTGAGCAAAGAAACTGTCTCCTGCTCTTTCATTCAAACTGTGGTCAGGGACTTGGTGTATAGTCTTTGTAAATAAACAGGATTGCCTCAAAGAAACACCTGACTTTATCATCGATGCTCTTCCTAACTAAAACAACCCACAAGACCCCAGATATTGGATAACTGCTCAGATCAAAAGGAGTCACAAAACTAACAGTTTACATTTATATAGCCACTTTCATTCCAAAGGATCCAGTGTCATTTTAGAAACTCTACACAGAGCCAGTAACTAGAGGAAGTCAAAAATTTTAATTTGAAACTTTTTTTTTTGACAAAAAGTGGTGGGGGGTTGTTTTGTTTTTTTGGGTTGGTTTTTCTGTTGTTGGAAAAAGTGGGGGTGGGGGGGGGAGGAGGTTGGCAACCAAAAACCCAAAAATGTCATCCAAAAATCTCTTCTTTTTTTGCCACCCTAACCCAAAGCATTTTGGCCAAAACAGGAGAAATGCATCAGCTTTCAGCTTAAATGTATTCAAACTGAAAACTTTACAAGAAAATTTTCCGTTTAGTTTTTTGTTTTCATCCCAATTTGTAATGGAAGCAACAATCTATGAAAAAGGTCCTCTAGTAACCTTCTGCTGGAGAAATGTCTATTCTTCACTTCCTGTCCAGCTGTATAGCATTCCTGTGCCTTGTTAAAACAGCTACTGCCTCCCACACAAGATGTGGTAGCATTTGAATCTTGAGAAATATAATTTTGCAAATCAGACCATATAATAATCCTTATAAAAAGGCAAGCACACTGCAAGCTCTGCTTGAGCTTTACAGAAAGACAACTTAAAACAAACAAACAAACAAAAAAAAAAAAACCCCTGACGACTAGACAGTAAACCTGCAGTAGAATCATGAGAGGGTAAAATGTATTTAGACTGCAAACTCTTTGGGACAGGGAGCACTTTTTTATTAGCTGTGTGAACAGATCCTAGCACAATGGGGCCCTGATCCTTGAAAGAAACCTTTAGGCACTACTACAATGCAAACAGTAGTAGTAATAATTAATAAATAATCAGTCATTCATCCCTGAGCAGATGGACAGCATCAAGTACCAGTTCAGTTCACCTAATGGAGAACAAAGCTTTAAGGTGTTCGGGGTAAGCACCATCTTTCTAGTCTGTGTTTGTACAGTGCCTGGCACAATGGTGTCCTGGTCTGTAACTAGGATTTCTAGGCACTACCACAATATAAATAAATAAATGATCACAGTTACTGATGATCGTGGCTTACAAAAAAAAAAAAAAAAAAAAAGCCAGTAAATGAATATGACCTCTCAAAACTAACTATATTATTAAGGAACACACACCCTTGTTATTGAGCGTCATGGTTTATGAATTATTCTGGCCCACTATTATTATAAACTGTTGTCAATTATCAGATTCTTCTGGGCATATGAGTAATGCCAGAATGACAGTTTTACATTAAAAGGATGCAGTTTGTGAAAACTAAATACAGAAAAAAGTATGTGTTTAATTAAGGCTTTAATCCTCCCTGAGCTCATTTAAAAATAAGGTAGGGGAATAAATGCCTCTAGGGGCTGCTAATATTTTCCTACAATGATTCCCGTTCCTCCGATGTGTATTAGTAAACATCCGTTTGTGTTAGTAATTAACTTCAATGTCTGGATATTATTTTATTTCTTCCGATTGCACGTTCCAGTCTAGATAACTGTTAAGCACACAGCCTAAGAATATATTGAACTAAGAAATGAAACCGGTTCAGGAGATGGTGCCAGGAAATATTGAGAAAGACAGAAAGAGACACAGACACACATCTAGATAGAGAGAGAAAGGGATGGTAAGTAGAAGGGAAAGAAGCGAGAGGGAAGGAAAGAGAGAGATGGATTAAACAGGAAGGAAAGAAGAAACTAGGGATTTTTAGCCATTGGGTTCATGGGAGCAGGGTTAGAGCCAAGAAGAGGTGGAATCACAGGACAGACAGCACCCTGGAGGAGAAGAAGGAAAGAGGGAAGTGCAAAAGAAAACAGACAGGGAACGTAGAAGGAAAGGAAAAGCACTGTGGGAATAATGCCAGGGCTATGTCCTGGTATGTCAAGAGCATTCAGGTAACCCTCACAATCATAGGCTAGCCCAGCTCAGCTGGGTCACTGGAGAGCTGGCAGCTTCCTCCCAACAGTGGAGGCTGGGCAAAGGGAAGAGGCAGAAACACAAGAAAAGCTTAGTGCCAAGCAGTGATTTTTTGAAATGGTTCAATATAGAAAGGTTGTGGTGCTGATTAAGCAGCTGTGTTTTCAATCACACTCGCGAGGCGGCCTTCCTCCAGCACACAGAGCTAGAAGGGGACTTCACAGTCTGCCTTGAGTAAAGGATGGCATAGAATCATAGAATATCAGGGTTGGAAGGGACCTTAGGAGGTCATCTAGTCCAACCCCCTGCTCAAAGCAGAACCAATCCCCAACTAAATCAAAGCATGAAGCTGTGCTGCCCTAGGAGTGTGGCAGGGAACAGAGTGTGATTCAGAGGCCTGGTCTACACTGGGGGGGGGGGGGGGGTTGTCGATGATCTTATTCCGATTTACCTGCTGTCCTCACGGCGTGGGATCGACGGCCGCGGCTCCCTCATAGACTCCGCTACCGCCGCTCGCTCCAGTGGAGTTCTGGAGTCGACGGGGAGTGCATTCGGGGATTGATGAGACGCAATATATTGATCCCCGATAAATCGATCACTACCCACCGATACGGCGGGTAGTCTGGGCGTACCCAGAGTCACAATCCAGCCCACTTCCCTTGCTCTGGGAGGCAAATAAATAACTTCACTTCTTCCCATAGAGGAGCTTATTCCCCTCTGAGGGTCTGGCCATTTATTCTGCATGGCAAGTAAAGGGTCAGAGCCTTGACTACTCCTTCTATTCCCCCTCCGCTCTGCTCCCTCTCTACCTGCTTGCAGCAGGGGAATCGTGTTCTCTCCACAACAGAGCCATAAAGGGAGTAGGGGAGTAATGGGGGCCTTACTTCTCTTACCCCTCTGTAAGGGCTGGGACAGTCTAGCTCACAGTTGCAAATTGCATTCCCCAAGACAAAATGCCACTTCAACAAAGATTCCTATTGATGTGCCTGATATTTTGCTACCCTTGAAATCACATGGGATGTGATGATGGTTTCGAATTTTTCCCTCCCACACAAAAGCAACCCTGCAGATCTCAGGAGTAAAAGCCACTTTTCGTGACAGGCAGAGTCATGTGACAAAGTGGTCTCAGTTGAAGGGGCTTGGCTATGAAACAAGCTTTCAGAAGAGAAGGTCTGATGAATCTGGTCTCTGACCACTTTCAGGGTACACTGCAAGAAAAAGATTTCCCACCACAGCCAAATTAATGAAAGGGGTGGAGAGAGAAAGATATACAGAGAGTAAGCATGATGGGAAAAACCCCTTCCAAATATTGACAAGGATATCCCAAGCAGATCCTTCTCTACCATGGAAGGGAGAAGATTAGAAAACTCATGAATCGCATAAGGATTTTGCAATATGGACCTAAATATTTATGGAAAGTGCATAGATATTACAGTGATGGAAACCCCTAAAATGCATAAATTTAATGGAGGGAGTGATATTTAGACCAGGGCTACCCTAAAAAGTCAGGCAGACCCAGCTATGTCACTCAAAGGTGCGAAAAATCCATACCCCAGAGCAAGGTAGTTAAGCTGCCCTAACCTGTAGTGTAGACAGCACTAGGTTGATAGAAGAAACTACTACAGTTTTAGTGATTTAAGTGTAGACATAGCCTTAGTGGTTAAAAAAAAAAAGACTGAAAGTCAAGAGTAGAGCTGCTTGGGAATTTTTTGACAAAACCTTTTTTCATTGAAAAATACTAACTTGTCAAAAACAAAACTTTTCCTGGGAAATGGTCGGTTTTGATTCATTTTTCAACTTGAAATAAATGTTGGAAAAACATTCAGAAATTGTTGAAATATTCCATTTTGATCATTCCTGTTTTCCAGTTGAAAGGAGCTTTTTTACTTAGACAGTTGAGCTAATTAGAGTTTTTAAAAAATAAAATAAAATAAAAAGGTTGAAATTACAAGACAACATTCTGAAGTTTTCAAAACAAAATGTTTCAGTTGACTTGAACTGATGCCGGGGGGGGGGGGGGGGTAAGAGGGTTGTGAACATTTTGGAGATTTTGAGTTTTTGTCCTGATTCAGGATGGGAACATTTTTTTGATAGCTTGAAAATATTCACTGGATGGGAAGAATGTTTCCCACACAACTTGAGTGAGGAGTTCAAATTCTGATTTCTAATTCCACCCCTAATGCGGTTTCCCTATATGATCTTGGCCAAATAAATTAGGTTAAAAAATTTCAAACCTGAGTGCCTGACATTAAGCACCTAAATCCATATTTTGGTACCGAAATGAAATCAGCCTGATTTTTCTGAGATGCTGAACATCCACAACTCCAGTTGATTTCTGTGGCATGGCAGGTACACACTGTGACAGGGTGGGCTATGTCTGGGTCAAATGGTGAATTCCCTTTTGTCTTGTAGGTTCCACTTTGCATTAGGATATCTATTTTGTTGTTTTATGTGCTGAACTTATGTCTAACAGGCCTATGGCCAGGCTATTATGATGTATTCCTGTCAGCCACCAAGGAGAGGGTGACACTTAAGTGAAGGACTGACACTGAGAAGCTATCACAGAACAATCTGGAGCCATCAGCGTGGATTGTCTCTCAACTGCTGGCTCAACCATGGAACAATGGGTTTTCTACACAGGGGCACCAGCATGGTTGGTAGTGGATCTGCAGTTTCTCAGCCTGGGCACAGGGCCAAAGGGAGAGAGACTGTATTTAAGAGCTGGGGAGTGTCTCTGTGAGGAGGGCCCTCTATTGCCACATGCAAGAATACTGGGCTGGAGAGGGAGATGGCTGGAGGGACTTTGCCTAGTCTCAGGCTCAGAGGCAGGGGTGAGATCAGATTTGGAGGGGTAGGCGTGTCTCAGGACTTTTGCTATTTTGCAAATATCTGCAACTCTTTAGTGGTTTTTAAGAGTAAAGTGACTGTGGTAAAGCAATTCCTAGATTCTACCCAGACGGGTTAGAAGCACGTGGGACCCAGTGGCTGGGCCCACTTACCACAGAGGGAACAGGGTCAGGTTATAACACTCAGCACCTCTAAAAATCTCATCTAATTTTAGGCACCCAGGTGTGAACATTTTTTACATAAATGATTAACTGTAGGCACCCACATTTGAAAATGTTTGTCTTACCATCACTCTGCCTCGGTCTACCAACCTGTAAAAAGGACTCACTAGTGCTACCATGGAGGGATGTTGTGAGGCTTAGTTCATATTTGTAAAGGACTTTGAGAGACTCAAAAAAAGACACAGACAGCACCTAGCACATGGGATTCCTGAGTAGGGTCTTTTGGTGCTACCCCAATATAAATAATTATTTATAAAAAAAATAACCTTGGCTTTATTTAGTAATTTGTTTGATTTATTATTTATTTCTTTTTATGATAGTTGCACCAAAAGCTCCATATGAGATCAGGACTCCATTATGCTAGGCAGTCGAACTACTGTGCATACACGTTGTAAGAATAAGAGCGACTGTACCTGTCCCAAAACTAAAGAGGTAAGAAACAAGGGACAAGTGTTTTGTACTGCGGGTACATTAGCCATCGGAACAAATCACCAAGTGATGCGGTGGATTCACCATCCACTGAGGCCTTTAAATCAGGATTGGATATTTCTTTCTACAAGATATGCTCTGAACAACAAAGTTATGAACTTCATGAAAGAATCGCTGGGTGGGGAAATTCCACGTTGGGTGTTATGCAGCAGGTCAGAGTAGATGAGCAACTATGAAAAGAAAAAGGGTGGGAGAAAGATAGTATTATTATCACTCGTGTTCAACATGGGGTGTTCAGGCACAGAGAGATCAAGTGACATAACCCAAGGTCCCACGGGGAGTCAGTTGCAAAGCTGGAGCCTGGAGCTAGGTATCCTTCCTCCCACTGCAGTGCCTTAATCCCAAAACCACACTTTCTGTCTTGTTTTTTCTGCAAGTGGTCTTTCAAAAATGGCACAGAATGGACATGTGACAACACACCTGATCCTGCTACACTTTGTTGCACTGGTAGTTCTCAAGGCTGGGATCGTCAAAGGGGCCTAACCCAGTTAGGCACTCAACTCTTATCCACTCCCAACTCCTTTTGGCCTCCTGATAATCCCACACTGTGAAAATGGGATATTTATGGGCCTATTTTTACCGAATTAAGGACACTTCCACTGGGTACGGATTACTCACATAGGTACGGGTGGTGGGATCAGGCTGTGGCAGTCTAGACTGAAAGCTGATGCTGGGTAATGCCAGTTTTTAAATGCTATAGTGATGCTATTTTGTCGAGCCCCCGTTGCTTAAACAAAGACAGAATTTCTACTGCGCCCTGGGGCAGCCGAGCGGATGCTTGAAAACATTAATATTACTATTTATATCACTATTTAGTTAGCAGTGCTGGAAGGTATTAATATTGCCATCATCATTATTACAGTGAAATAAATGCTGGGAAACACTGGCAGTGACAGGAAAAAAATGAATCAAGACGCGAAACATTTTTTTTAATAATGATAAAAAACAATAAATCAGACCAAAGGCGAGAAAGAGAATGTTTGAAACAGGCCCACTCAGCCAAATCCACCCCACCAGATAGAAAGCAGGGCAATTCATGTTGCTTGCACCCTGACGAACTCGTTTGAATGATCCGATTTCCTTTCTTTCCCTCTTTGTTTGTTCTATCTTCCTTTAGCCAAGCACTTTTATCATCTCTGTTGTTTATTCATGGAGAAGTGTGTCACAGTTTTCAGTCAGAAACAACAACCCTATCATCCTCCAAGTGGCCAACATGGAGACTGGAACCCACCCGGGGATCAAAGCGAGATGAGGACAACAGGGGGTTCATTAAAATGTTCGCCTCTCTGCCTGAGGAAAGAGCAGTGAGGACAGGGTGAGGGGGAGGGAAATCATCTGGCCCAAACAAGTTTAACTAAAAAAAAAAATCCGAGCGAACCACCTGTGGTCTCCTTGGAAACTGGCATGCAACCCCTCCAGCCACCTTTTAATGAAACCCCAGAGCCCCTTTATTAATTTATTAAAGAATCTATTTTCTGAAGATTCATAAACCGCGCACAACTCATATTCCAACACATCACTGCTATGCTAATAGCGCGCCGCCATGAATAATTAATTCTTTAATTAGTAATAATTAGAGGTTCTTGTATAGGTCAAACCATTGGACTGACAGCATGCTATTGTCAAAATGTCACTTGAATTAACGGCAACAGGGGCCTCAGCCGATGGAGAACGAGTCGTCGTTTGGGGTTGTTTCCCACCGCCGGCCGCTTTAATAGGATGCTTTAGGATGAGTGGAATATGCAAATGAAGCGTTTAATGGCGAGCACAGCAAAGGGAAGCTGCAGACCTTCAACTGTTTGTTAGACTGATGGGTTCGGGCTGGACTGGGTTTGGATTCACAAGGGGAGGGAAGGGTTCAAGGAATCTGCACAGGGTCTGGCCGTGATTTGTCTGAGTACAGGAACTGTTCTCTGCTAGCATCCCCTGATGAACTAGACACCACAAAGTGGGTGGAAAGAGGGGGAGGGGAGGCAGGGCCATAGCCTGTTCTCTGTATACACTAGCCAATGGAGAGGAACCCCCCTCTAATGTGTAATGGTGGGTACACTCCCCCTGTACACTTGGTAAACGAAGGAGGGATTGTGGCACTGCTCCCCCTTCTCTAGTGTCTTCATTCCCAACCTGGCCCAGCCTTTACTGATCAGACACATTCCGAGTCTATATACCAAGGCCAAATGCTACTCCCATTGGAGCCGATGGAACTACTTATGTGAGTAAAACAAGCAGAATTTGGTGCCTGAGTCTACAAACTCTCACTCACATGACTAATCCCAGCAATCCCAGAGCCCATTCAAGTCAATGGAAAGACTCCCATAGCTTCAGAGAGCTTTGAATGAGACTCTTTATCCATTTCTTTAGATTCCTATGTAAGTGTCCATCTGCCCCTCTGGATGCATGTGCAATAACGACAGGAATGGAAATATAACCCATCTCTTCATATCAGTATAATGCCGACAAACTCCGGTCATCAGTAGGCAGGATCGAACCTGGGATCTCTGGAGCTAAATGCACGAGCCTTTGCGATATGAGCTAAAAGCCACATAGCTCTTAGCTAAGGCTGTAGCAGATTCATTAAGCTCCGTGGTCTCGGTGCCACTGGAAGGAACAGACCACCCCACCTAGAAGGTGTGTGGGTTACATCTGCACTTGGTGTAGAGGGAATTTAGAGACATGCCCATCCCAGATTTCAGATCTGTACACTCCAAACAAATATCAGCATCCCATCCTAAATCCAAATGCTGCGGCGTTTCACCCATTTCTAACTATTCTGAGCAGGGAACGACTAAGCAACTCCGATAACATTAAAGTTGACTCGGGTCTTTGTCCAGAACTTGGACCAAATCACCTGTGAGGTTTCAAAGTTTGAGGATAATGGTATTAATTATTATTATTATTGATTTACAGATGGGCCTCAAGACACAGAAGGACAGATTTTTAAAGGTATTTAGGCACCTAACGATGCAGATAGGTGCCTAGTGAGATTTTCAAAGACTCCCAGGCATCTAACTCCTGATTTTGAAAACCCCTCTAGGCACCTATCTGCATCTTTAGGTTCTTAAATAGCTTTATAAATCTATCCCAGAGAGATGAGGGGTAATATTTGCAAAAGCACCTCAGTGAGTTAGGAGCCTAATTCACCTAGGCACTTGTGAAAATTTTTACCTAGATCACTTTTGAAAATAGGTCTAAGGCACTTCTGACAATTTCACCCAAAATAACTGGCCGATGGTCATGCAGAAAGCCTGTAGCTGAGCCAGGAATTGAACTCTGGACTCCAGTCTTAACCACAAGATCATTCCGTCCTATGTGGCAAAAAATTGCAATGTAGTGAAAGCTGCTTGTTGAAGACGCTGAGTCCATGCACGTAGCTGCATTTATTCCTGCGTCCCTCAAAATCCATATACAGAGCCTGTGTCAATAGGTGCTGGAACTCGGGGTGCTGGGAGTGCTGCTGCATCTCCTGGCTTGAAGTGGTTTCCATCATACGCAGGGTTTACAGTTGGGTTCAATGGCTCTCAGCACCCGCACATAAGAACGGCCATACTAGGACAGACCAGTGGTCCATCTAGCCGAGTATCCTGTCTTCCCACAGTGGCCAGGTGCCCCAGAGGGAATGAACAAAACAGATAATCAACAAGTGATCCATCCCCTGTTGCCCATTCCCAGCTTCTGGCAAACAGAGGCTAGGGACACCATCCTTGCCCATCCTCGCTAATAGCTATTGCTAATAGCTAATAGCCCACTATACAGCGTGTTCCAGCACCCCTGCCTGTGTCATATTAACGGACCTGGTCTTGCAGATCTGTACTCACAAGGGTACTCCAGTCGATTCAACGAGACTGCATGTGTAAGGACTTCTCTTATGAGCAATGATTCACCAATATTAGTTCTTACTTGACCTGGACTAACTCTTTCATCCAAGGATCTCCAAGCATCTCAGACTCATTCATTAATCTTCACAAGGCAGGTAGATAACACCCGAGTATATTCACAGTGAGGCTATTTACCAACCTCACACACAGAATCATTGGTGGAGCTATGAATTTGCTTCCCTTATTTGATTTGATTTGATAAAGGCACTGAATGTCTAGGCGCCGTTACAGTCATCGCAGAAATACACTTTCTTGGTCAGAGCAGTATCCAAAATTGAAACCGAAGGAAAAAATCCCCATCCACCACAAAATGGATTGGAACCCAAGGGTGTGTCTACACTGCAATTAGACAACCGTGACTGACCCATGCCAGCTGACTCGAGCTAAGGGACTGTTACATTCTGGTGTAGACATCAGAGGTCAGGCTGGAGCCTGAGCTCTGGCACTCTTCCCCCCCTTGCAATGTCCTAAAGCCTGGGCTTCAGCCCAAGCCTGAACGTCTACACCAGCCCCTTAGCCTGAGCCCAAGTCAGCTGGCACAGGCCAGCCACGGGGTTTTTAATTGCAATGCAGACATACCCACAGAGTCCTGTCTTTTCAGTTCCCTCTCTGACCACTAAACACACATTCTTCCTTATCTGAACAGCGGCAGCTCTTTTTTAGTCCTCTCTTCCCTGTCTGCGAACAGAAGAATTAATATGTGGAGGCTAAACAAATGCAAAGGGGCTTGAGAAGGTTTTCCAGTTAAACGGAGATTTAAAACAATCCTTTCTGGTAAAGAAAAGAAAGAAAAAACAGCAAAATAAACCTGTAATAACATTGGCAGTGGTATTTTTTTGCTGCCAGTCAAAAAAATTATGTTCTCAGAAATCCTTTTGCATCATTACATCCTGATGTTTAAAAAAAGTCACCGGAGAGAGCACATGAAAGTTGTTTGTTGTTGACAATGCAACAAGGTCAAGACAGATTTTACACTAGAGCTTTTTGAAATCTACATCAAGGGGGCGAGTAGGGACAGGGAAACAAGCAGGCGAGTGACGGAACATTGTCACAGCTCTTCTGCTTGCAACGCAGGGGACAATTTATGTTCTCGTTCCAAAAAGATGGTGTGTGAGAAGCTTATACAAAGCAAACTCCCCATGGTTGTATTATAAAGTCACCCTCCCCCCCACACACCATAGAATATTGTATAATACAAATAATAATTTCAAGCTGGTTGGGAATTTTTTGACCAAAGTTTGTTGTTGTTGAAAAATGCCAATTAATTGAAACTGAAAGTGTTTGCGGGAATATACTCAGTTTGACAAAAGTTTAGTCAAGAAAGATTTCTCAGGATGTAATTTCTGCTCAAAACCAGAGACAGCCCAAGCTCAGAATAGCCTGCTGGTTAGCAAAGTCACCTGGAATGTAGAAAGTCAGGGTTCAACTACCCGTGCCAAATCACGTTGAGCAGGCACTTGAACATATGTCTTTCTCATCCCAGGTAACTGCCCTACCCACCAGGCTATGGCTATCTGGAGGGGAGGGGGGTCTCTTCCTGCTATAAAAATAATAATGTTTGTGCATATTGTGCTGCAGCATGAATTATTGTTGTTGAGAAAAGCAGTGTGACCTTTCGGATAGTGCACTAGAGTGGGATTCAGGATACCTGAGTTTGATTCCTGGCTCTTCTGGGTGACCGAGGGCAAGGCACTTCACCTGCTCCTGCCTCAGTTTCTCCATCTGTAAATGAGGATGACGATACTGACCTCCTTTGTAAAACGCTTTGAGCTCCACTGATGAAAATCGCAATCCAAGAGCTAGTTGTTACTATTTATTTATTAAAAATTCAAAGCACTGTACAAACAATAGTAATAAATCTGCCATGACTAAGGATATTTGGACCATTTGGCCCCTTTGACCTTAGCTATGTGTTTGCACTCTCCACTTCAGAGAGCAGCAAAATCTAATCTTGTGATTAAGGCATTTGATTGGTTTGTAACAGACCAGTGTTGGGAAACAATAAGAATATAAGAACGGCCATACTGGATTAGACCAGTGGTCCGTCTAGCCCAGTGTCCTGTCTTCTGACAGTGGCCAATGCCAGATGCTTCAGACAAAATGAATAGAACAGGGAAATTATCAAGTGACACATCCCCTGCCATCCACTCCCAGCACCTTGAAGTCAGAGTCCTAGGAACACCCAGAGCATGGGGTTGCATCCCTGACCATCTTGGCTAAAACAATTGATGGACCTAACCCCCATGAACTTATCTAATTTATTTTTGAACCCAGTTATACTTTCAGCCTTCACAACATCCCCTGGCAATGAGTTCCACAGGCTGACTGTGTTGTGTGAAGAAGTACTAGTTCTTGTGCTATGTGAAGGGATAAATAACACTTACCTATTCACCCCATTCATGATTTTATAGGCCTCTGTCATATACCCCCTTAGTCATTTCTTTTCCAAGCTGAAGAGTCCCAGTCTTTTTAACCTCTCCTCATATGGAAGTTGTCTATACCTGTAATCATTTTTGTTGGCCTTCTCTGCACCTTTTCCAATTCTAATATATCTTTTTTGAGATGGGGCAACCGGCACTGCACACAGTATTCAAGGTGTGGGCATAGCATGGATTTATACAGAAGCATTATGATAATATCTGCCTTATTATCTAATTAACTATTCCTAATAGTTCCTAACATTGTTTGCTTTTTTGAGTGCCACTTCACATTGAGTGGATGTTTTCAGAGAACTATCCACGATGACTCCAAGATCTCTTTCTTAAGTGGTAACAGCTAATATAGACCCCATCATTTTGTATGTATAGCTGGGATTATGTTTTCCGATGTGCATTATTTTGCATTTATCAACACTGAATTTCATCTGCCATTGTGTTGCCCAGAATTCAGTGACTAGTTCTGACATGTACTTCTGGGATATTGGGTGAGTTGCTGAATATCTCTGTTCTTCCTATGCAAAATGAGGATGACAATACTTCCTTTCTGCTTTGTCTGTTTTATCTGTTAGCTCTTTGGGGCAGGGACTGTTTTTACTAGGTTTGTACAGCTCCTAGCAGAATGTAATTTGTAGCCTCTTCGTGATATTTTAATTTCAAACATGAACAATGCTATTAAAATCATGCACGCATCTCAGAATACTGTTTTTGCCAATATATTTGAATATACACCATCACCTAAAATACCACAAATGCCATTTTCAAACACAGGCCACTACAAGTGTCTACACCCTTAAAATAGGTGTGTTCATATACATACCAGTAGTTGTGCATCCAACTAGCACTGACACACACAATTTCCCATTTTATGTGCCCAAATACCCGTGTGCCAGGGCACAAGCCTTTTTGCAAGCAGGGTGGATAAAAATCTATGACTTTTTTGGGAAACAAATCAGTTGTTTCATTTAAATCAGATTTTTATTATTTAAATCAGATTTTTGGGTTATTTAAATTATAATAAGTTTTGTCTTTTTAAAAATAAACCTGTTTAAAATGAAATCTAAATTTAATACAAAATATGTTAAGGCATAAACTTGTTATAATCTCTTAAAACATTTAAATAAAAAACAATAGCCAAGTGCATGACTGAGCATCTGTCACAAACTTTGATGTAAAGACGGCTTTTCTATTTAAAGAAAGAATCAGGGAAAAATCTAACTTTTGAGGTCAAGCTTCATAAATAAAGCATAATAGATCATGTACTGTATTAAGGGCTTGATCCTGTGGGGGACTGAGTGCTCTGCTACTGGGTGCACGAGACTGGAAAAGTCATCACGGCTGTTGGGACCTGACTGCAGGAGAAACCATCATGTGTTTCATCAGGATCATCTACTGAGCCCAACTGGGTGGTCTCATGCTCCTATTTTATAGCTCCTCCCTACCTGAGCTCTGATTGGCTCAGTTCTCAAATTATGAATACTTATGACTCCATGGAAACTTACTCTCCAGTTCATGGAAAAACATGGATCTGCTGAGTAACTACCAGCCCTTGCTTCTGGACACTTCACATAAATGACCTTGCTCCGTGTCCTTGCATGTGCACACAGACAGAGATATAAACAGCAATCCATTCATTTCTGAACTGCCTCCCTCTGTCTCTAAACAAATAAAATACTGGTGTACAAAAGGCTCATGGTTTATGCAAGGAGAAGTCTTGGATTGTTGCTAGTTCTTTTGTTTTTCTGGGGGTAGCGATGGGGAAGTTATGTATCAAGGGAGAAAGAGTCGCTAAGCACCTGGAGTCAGTTTGTTGATGTGATAAACCAGTTTTTGAGAGCAATAGCTTCTTTTGCAGGCAAAGAAAGTAGATGTTCTTCCTTTGGACGAATTCATTCAAAATTGAGAAATTGATGGGAAGTTGAAACTCAGGAAAAAAAAATCTCTTCCAGTCTACAACTAAAATGAAGAGGGAGGGGATGATATCTATTCGTTCCAATCACTTTCACTTAGGCTTATTCAAAAATTTTCCCAGACTGACCTGAAATATTCAGTTTAATTCACAAACTTCAGTTAACCCTCTGTTCCTTTAATAAATCATTTAGTTGTTAATGTGAAACATGCTTTGATGAGAGAAGTTTATGTATCCAAAATAGTTAAGGTTGTTTTGTTTAATAAAATACATTTTATACGGTGTTTTGGGTGTTCAATTAAATTCCAGTTAACATCCTAATGCAGCTTGACTCAAATTATGAGCAAAAAGCTAATTATCTAGTAAATAAGCAATTTATCATTCACCACTTTCTAACATAATAAAATGTACAATTAATAAGAATCTGAAAATATTAAGCTATAAAATTGCTTAAATAAATGTATATTGTTATAGTATACCCTTCTTGGCAGCAAAAGGAGATGCCAATTCTCGACAGGCTCTGTGGAGTTGTAAATCAATATGTTTTAATGGTTGTACCAACCAATGAGAATACACCTTTCTTTAGAAAAATCACTGAAGTTCTTTGGCCTTCTGCTTCTTTATGTTCTTTCTCATCTCTATGCTAGAGAGATTAGATTTTTCCCCTCAATGAAACGTGTCTCACCTTTCACAGAATCGCAGACAATACAGCCCCTTGAAGTTGGTTTGTACACCTCCCTGCACATCAATGATGGAAGGCATCTTTCTTCAGTGGGTACCGTTGTAGCAGGAAAAAAATCACGGGTAATTAATTTGGGTTGCAGTGAACCCTGTGTATACTGCAGCACATGACTGTATTGTTTTCTGATCTCTATTGGTCAGACTATCAGGTCAGAACTCAGTAGGCAAACTGGGCCCTAGAAGATCATCAGGGACAATGAGTCAAGGGCCCAGGGTAGTCTAAAGGGGATCTAAAAGCGAGGAAGGATTCTCTGGGTGCAGGAACTGCAGGAAACATCCATATAGTCTTTAAAAAATGGGCAAATTCTCTTTGAAAGGTTGGATGGAAATAAAAAAGGGCATTTTTTGATGAAAAATCTTTTGGTTTGATAGATGTAGGACCAGCTCAAGTGATTGTTCTGCACTAGCTGTGAGTACTTCCCTTGGCCTCTGGAGGTGGGGAAGATGGTATTTCAGTTAATCCAACTCTGCCTCATGATTCACCTTCAGATTCCAGAAAGGATAGTTGAAGTTAGAGCACCGATTATGTCGACTCCAGACTCTGAGGATATGCCTACGCTGCAATTAAAAACCTGTGGCAGGCCCATGCCAGCTGATTCACTCTCCTGCAGTGTTGACATACCTGAGAATCAGAAAGAAAATCAGGTCTGGGATTTGTGTGTGTGTGTAAAAGACATTTTTTGCAGCTGAATCTCTTCCTTTTCCTCCATAAGGTATATGCAGATGCCATGTAAATGTTATGTAAATTGGGTCTATAGTCCATTAAAGCCCAGTATTATAATCACTAATACCCTATAGGCATGGATAGATCAACCAACCCAATTTTATTTGATCTTTGACAGAGGCAGTCAGTCCCTTTAATACTTTGTGTACGTGCCTTTATTATGAAGCTTATCATTTCCGAATATGGGTATGTGGGATGGATGAAGGTCATTGCTGTGTATTTATGTGTTTTAATACAATCTAGCAAAGCTTATGCAAGTACATTATTTAAAAAGAAGCATTCTATAGACTATTCACAATGAATCCTATCGTACTATGAGAATCTCCATCCAGAGATCGCCTAACAAGATTCTAGCAATTCTAGAGTCTAACAATCCCAAATTGCATAAACACTTCATCCCCATTACCTGCCACTGTTTTTAACCAAATTAACAGAAAACAATTGCATACGAGAAGGACTGAAGGGCTATTTGGCCTTTGCCTGGGGAAAAAAACAACCTTACTAATTGACACACTACTAATTAATATTAACTGGTTTTAGACATCCCTCCTGATTACTTAATGAAGTGGCAATTGAGGAGTTAATGGTTTGATTCAGGAAAGAAATTCAACCTCTGAATGTAGTAAAAGCTGACGAGTGACTCTGTCTAAGTGACAGTTTACAAGTCAAGATATATTTTTTTTTAAGTTACGATTGGTATTGGAGCTCACTGTGATGCCAGAAAAAAAATGAATGGTAGAGTCTTCCTTCTTTATACGTCATCATCAACTGGAACTCCACTGGCCATGGTTAGTCGATGCTGCATGGGACAGAACTGAATACAGCTTGTCCATCCATAGCTTCATTTGCTGCATACTACAGACTGGAGTCAAAATTCGGGTTTGTCGGTAAAGTAGTTTTTGATGTCATGCCTGAGATAAGTAATGAAGGGGCTGTCCCTACTCCCATTGATATTGATGGCAAAACAGTCAGGACTGGGTCCCCTTGTTATTAGAGGATGGGGGCTCAGCTTTGGCCTACCACTGCTCCTGTTGAAACATAAGCTAAAACTTTAATTGGCATCAGTGAGAGCAGAGTTAGACCAACACTGAATATGTCTGAAAATAATACATATGTCTTATATAGCAGTGGTTCTCAACAAGGAGTCCGGGGCCAGTTTCTGGGGGTTCTCCAAGCAGAGCCAGCATTAGACTCACTGGAGCCCAAGGCAGAAAGCCAGAGCCCCACCGCATGGAGCTGAAGCCAAAGCCTGAGTAACTTAGCTTTGCAGTGGCCCTGTGGTATGGGGCCCCAGGCAACTGCCCTGCTTGCTACCCTCTAAAGCCGGTCCTGGCTTTTATATGCAGAAAACCAGTTGTTGTGGCACAGGTGGGCCATGGAGTTTTTATAGCCTGTTGGGGGGTGGGGGGGGGGGCAGAAAGAAAAAGGTTGAGAACCCCTGTTATATAGCACTTCTCATCAGTAGATCTCAAAGCACCTCACAATCTTTAATGTATTGTCCTCATAACACCCCTTTGAGGTAGGGAAGTGCTCTTAGCCCCATATTACAGATGGGGAATTGAGGCCGGAAAGGCTAAGGCCCAGATTTTTAAAGGTATTTAGGCATCGCTGGGATTTAGGCTCCTAAGTGCCTGAATCACATTTTGAAAAATGAGACTTATACTCGTAAATCAAGTAGGCATTGCCATGCTGAGCTTGGCAATGTCTAAATACCTGAACCAAAGTCACACAAGAAGCCTGTGGTAGAGCAGGGAATTGTGCACTGGTCTTATAAATGCTAGAGAGGTACCCTACCCCCTTGACCTCTCTTCCAAGTCCCACCCATTGTCTATTTATTATTGAGATGTCGCCACAGCTCTGTGGTAAGGGTGGTACAGAGCTGCTACAACCCATGGGAGCTCCACTAAGTGAACAGGCCACACCATCCAGGTGCCAGTGCCAACTCTTCCCTGGTCCCTTTGGAATATTTTGTGACCCCCGGAAGCTCCCCTGAGGTCAAGGGTTGTGATTATGTCCTGACTTTGCATGGGATGTGCTAAAGGGTAAGGCTCATTGCACAATTCTCCTCTACACAGCTGTTCAACAGCCAAGAACAATCTGACCTTGAATGAATGACCTAGGCCCATGCTAATTTAAGCCATGCTAAATATGCTTGTGGAACGCATGACATTTCCGCATTCAAATTGTCATCAGACATACTGAGATTTTCCCTCATTTTTACATGTCTTTGGAGAATGGTCAACCTATGCTCCTGGGCATATCTAAAAGCTGCAACCAGGCTAGAAATCAGCCCTGGAAGTTGAATAGTATGAAATAACTGGTACAATATCAATAGGAGAGTCACTACTAAGTTGAACTGTACAAACGCCCCATTTTTTTAGTCAGCACTGGACGGATATGGATCCATCATGGTGTTGGATGTTTGCTGCAATTTCAAAATTCAGAGTTTGACAAAAATATGGAGCAGGTGGGGGGCAGGGGATTCGATGACATTTTCACAAAAACAAACAAGCAAACAACTTTTTTTTAACCAGCTCCATAGAACTGATTGACTTTTTTTGAGTTTTCAGAATTTTTAACTTCCAAATTTGAAATAGTTAATTTTCAAATTTCAAAAAAGGAGCACAATTTCTCACCAAAATAGGTGTGAAAATGTTCCCCTTTTTTTCAAAGGAGATGTAGTGTTGAATCACTGATGCCTGAATCGGCTTGTTGTGGATGATATCTCAACATTACGGGCTTGTCTACACTGGCACGTTACAGTGCTGCAACTTTCTCGCTCAGGGGGGTGAAAAAACACCCCCCTGAGCGCAGCAAGTTTCAGCGCTGTAACGTGCCAGTGTAGACAGTGCAACAGCGCTGGGAGCTGTGCCCCTTGTGGAGGTGGTTTTCTTAGGCTAGGTCTATACTACCCACCTGAATCGGCGGGTAGAAATCGACCTCTCGGGGATCAATTTATCGCGTCCCATCGGGACGCGACAATCGATCCCCGAATCGGAGCTCTTACTCCACCAGCGGAGGTGGTAGTAAGCGCCGCCGACAGAAAGCCGCAGAAGTCGATTTTGCCGCCGTCCTCACAACGGGGTAAGTCGGCTGCGATACGTCGAATTCAGCTACGCTATTCACATAGCTGAATTTGCGTATCTTAAATTGACTCCCCCCTGTAGTGTAGATGTACCCTTAGAGTGCTGTGAGAGCTCTCTCCAAAGAGCTCTCTCTAAAGTGCTGCTGCTGTTTCAGAGAAACCGGTACACTAAGAGTTATATAGAGATTTGGAGGAGAAAATATCATATTTTAAGTTAACATTTAGTAGCAAGTGGTACTGAGACTAAAAGATGTGTTTGGTTAAAAAGAGTGTTGGTCTTTTTTTTTTATTTTTTTGCTTGAATGCTGGGAAGACAGATGATTAATTTCATTAACCTTAAACCAACCCGAATACCATCAGATGAGTGGCAGGTCTAGTCTTGCATATTATTAGTGGTAGACATTCCTCACCCTCCCTGAACAGTTTCTTCTACTGGAAATGACAGTCACCCCATGCAGAAGGTCAATACGAGAGCCATCTACCACTTACATCCCATTTAAACCCTATTTTAAGGGCGTAAGTGTTGCATAGATCTTGGGCACAGGTGTGAATTTCACCCGTGATGAACTCTTCTAAGGCTCTGATTCAGCAAAGCACTTAAGCATGCACTTAACTTTAAGCAGTTGGCCGGTGCTGCTACTTAATTCCCTAATTCAGCAAGGTATTTATGCACATAGACATCTTTCAGCATGAGAATAGTTCCATTGAAGTCAATGGGACCCACACCTATTGCAGTGGCTGAATTATAAAGATTTATTCCACCAAAATATGATCTATATTTTATTTTAGTTGGTGGCAAGCATAGTTTTAATAGCAGAGCTAATCCCAGCTAATCAATGAGTAATAAACAACTTTTACTACTTATAATATGTAACTCTTATACACAGGGCTTTATATATCCAAAGCAGGGTACAAATATTGACTCATTACTGATCATCGTCTTCTGCAAAATGTATTGTCATAGTAAAACTTTTCTTCCCCTTCAATAGACTCTGAACACGTGCCCTTGCCAGGACATGTGAGGTCATTGCTATTGTCAAAGATAATCTTTGTCAGTTATTGAAATGAGAACTAATTTGACCTAATCGAAACTGACAGAAAAAATGGTTCATTGGTGAAATGAGAAACTGGTGCTAAAGATGAGTGTGGGGGGGAAGACAAGCAGCTGTTAATCTACATGCAGGTTTATAAAACTCCGCTTTTAATGAGACTTTAGGGGAGTGTGTGATTGGGCCCTCTATAGAGGCAATGATGAGAAGAAGTGATGGCAATAAGATGATACATCCCCTAGGCAACTATAGTCCATTTATGACCATAAAAAAGTGTATACAAATCCATGCATGTCACAACCAAATCTTGTTCTATTTCATAGAATGTCAGGGTTGGAAGGGACCTCAAGAGGTCATCTAATCCAACCCCCTGCTCAAAGCAGGAGCAATCCCCAGACAGATTTTTGCCCCGGATCCCTAAATGCCCCCCTCAAGGATTGAATTCACAACCCTGGGTTTAGCAGGCCAATGCTCAAACCAATGAGCAATTCCTCAATCTAATGTCACTGGATAGACTACAATGTGGTAAAAATACATGGAAATTCTCACATTATTATGATGATTATTGTTATTTATTGTTGTACCCACAAGGCATTGCCCACACCACCAGGAACATACAGCTTAAGGAGTGAATCAGTTTACACTCTCAGGGCATGGCTACACTGCAGCTCATGTGGACATACCTGAGCTAGCTTTAACCTAGCTAGCTTGGGTATTAAGTGAAGTCACAGCAGCACGAGCTGTACAAGCCAGCCCAGAACCCTGGGTAATTACTTGCAGGGGTAGTTTATGCTGAAGAGTGCACTGCATCATTGCTCTGGTACCCGAACTAGTTAGATTAATGCTAGCTCAGATGTGTCTGCAAGAGATGCAATCACGCCCTGTGAATGCAGTGTAGGCATACCCTCCAGCTTTGATCATGCACATTGTTTTGCATGGGCAGAAAACTGCTATACACATGGGGCATTTAGGTCCCAATTCTGCAAACAAATGAGGCTTGATCCTGCACACATTGGGGTCTCATTGCTGTGGGATCAGGTACTGGGGCCCCAGTTCAGCAACGCACTTGAGCATGTGCTTAACTTTAAGAATCGTATTTATCAGTCTGATCAAAGTCAATGGGACTTAAAATGGGGTTAAAGTGAAGCCCAAGGCTGAGTGTTTTGTTGAATTGGTACCAAAGTGCTTATTTTTAAATAGTCCCAGTGAAAATACTCATGTGAGTAAAGTTAAGCATGTGCATAAGTGATTTCAGGATCGAGGTCTTAGAAGAAGAGAAATCAAAGGAAGGTGAATGGGATACAATATATCACCAATATTTGTTTTTAAAAATAAAGATCAGCTAACCCCCAACTGCTCCTCGATCTATGGTAGCTATTATGACAAGGTCATAACTGACAAAGTCAGTTGATGTATCTCTCTAACCAGCTTGTTTGAGATGTTCTATTTCTGAACAGTCCTAGTATAAAATAACCCCACAGGGGTTTTTAATTTATTTGTGTATTTTCTCTAGATTCCACTAATTAAAAACAGGGAAGAGAAAAGTGGGGTGGGAGGTGGGAGAAAGATAAATATGAGTACCTTACGTTTAGCTAGCAGCTTCTGTTCCCAAAGATCTCATAGAGCTTTACAAATATCTCGATCGGATTCATTTCACCCATCAGTGAAATGCTGTCATCTGCAGGGCTGCAACTGGAGCTAACTGAACATTTTCCTTTTAAACTCCCCCCCCCCAATGGAAAATGGCCCATTGCTCAAACTTAAAATTGTAACAGAAAATTTGTATCTCACTCAAAATGTTTCAGTGAAGAAAGCCAAACATTTGTGGGTTTGGGGTTCTCAAAACCAAAAAGAAAATGTTCAGGTTTGTGTTTTCCAGACAGACTCCTGCATTGTGCATTGGATCCATTCTTCTCATTGTTTTGTGGCGTGTAATTTACAGCGTATTAGTCAGATCACAGTTATCATATATTTAGTATAAAATTAAATTCACCTCTACTGCCTTTTCTTATTTCCCTCATTTATCGGTGATACTGACCACATAAAGTTAGTGTTTAAAGTATATAAAAAACCCTCAAATCACTGCCAAATAAGTAAAATACTCTGCATTCTACAGGTCTATCTCACCTAGGAAGAATGGAGATGTTTTCTGAAGTGCTAATGCCTGCCATACTCTTGAGTTATGGGTCATGAAAGAAACAGAACACTTACCCTAGGGACACAAGGAATCCCGCATGTAATATATTTTCCAAAATTGCACAGTGCTCATAACTTCTGGATGTCTGTAAACTCAGAATTTTTACTACTGTTATAGTTTGGCTCAAGATTTCTATCCAAATTCATAATGTCTCTTTAAAATATCTATTTATCCAATTTCCTCCCTCTCTTGGCATTTAAGGTTAAAAGAGTAGTTAATCAAATAAATTACAATCCCAATCCCAATCTGGCAGACCCCGACAAAACATAAATTTAATTCAATCCCACAAAAATCAGCCCCTCTCACACCATTTTTCCTCCATGGCCTGAGTGACTAGAGAAAATTTACATTGTAGCATCATAGAAATGTAGTGCTGGAAGGGTCCTCAAGATGTCATCAAGTCCGTTCCCCTTCCTCCACCTCCAATGACCTGACCTGAAGATTATCGTGCCCTGAAAGCCAACAGTCTTGGGCTATTTTGGAACAAAGAGTAGGAGAGTAAGTTCTCAAGATGAGGTTCTTTAATAGACAATATCCTACTGTCAGGCCTCCTGCTCTTAAATTGAGGACAATTCAGCCTCAGATATAATCATAGTATCATTGAATATTAGGGTTGGAAGAGACCTCAGAAAGTCATCTAATCCAACCCCCTGCTCAAAGCAGGACCAACAACAACTAAACCATCCCAGCCAGGGCTTTGTCAAGCTGGGCCTTAA
The DNA here is from genome assembly GCF_011386835.1 of Chrysemys picta bellii. NCBI lineage: Eukaryota > Metazoa > Chordata > Testudines > Emydidae > Chrysemys > Chrysemys picta. The sequence goes on from NC_088793.1 coordinate 15,245,965, forward strand.
AAACATCTAAGAATGGAGATTCCACCACCTCCCTAGGTAACCCATTCCAGTGCTTCACCACCCTCCTAGTGAAATAGTGTTTCCTAATATCCAACCTAGACCTTCCCCACTGCAACTTGAGATGGTTGTAACACTGGTAGCATGACACAGGGAGAGAGTGTTCTCTCAAACAGACAGGTCTCAAAGCCAGCTAAGTCAAGCTCAGTACCTTAAATTTGTGCCGGATACTAATTCATGCAGATCTTGGTGTTGTGCTCTCATTGAAATACAGTGTTCAATAGGTACTACTTACATGCTTAAAAGTTAGGCATGCATTTCAGTTAGGGTGACCAGACAGCAAGTGTGAAAAATCGGGATGGGGGTGGGAGGTAAAAGGAGGCTATATAATCAAAATAAAATCCGGACATCTGGTCACCCTAGTTTCAGTATCTTGCTGTATTGGGCCACGCCCCAGATCTTCACATGAATTTAGAAATCAATATGTATTATGCACCTACCCAAATACCTTTGAGCATCTGGACTCAAATGTCTAGCCTATCAGCAAAAAATAATCATCATCATTCTTAACACTAGAACAGGTGAAACATTTTTAAAATTTAAGCAAAACATTTTTGCTACATTTCTCTGCTTAGAGAATGGAATTTTCAAAAATTATATGGAAATGTTCAGCTGTCTTTACTCAACACATTAACCCTTCAGAACAAACAGCGGACATACTCACCAAATTTAGCTCTAATGCCTAATGTATCAAGATCTAGTAGACTGTAGACCCCACTATCTAGCTTGATCTATGCTACAGCTGTTTAGGAATTTGATGATTAAGTGTTTTTTTGTCAAAAAATTTCAATTAGTCAAAACAAAAAAGAAACATTGGTTCAATTAAACTCCGACCTTAAATTTTTTTGGGATGAGCAAGTTTAAAAAGTATCAAATCATTCCACTGCAACATTTTTGAACCAGAACGATTTTTTTGGAGTCAAAATGAATTTTATTGTCAACATTTTAATAAATTTAGACAACAAAAGGTTAAAAATGATAAAAGGTCAAAATTCAAATGAAACTTTAAATTTTTTGAAACAAAATGTTTCAGGGTGTTTTTTCTAATAGTAAGTTCATGAAAAATTTTGAGATTTTGACTTTTCATCTCGATTCGGGATGGGAAAATTTTTCAATATCTTGAAAAATTGTGCAGAATGAGAAAACCATTTCATGCTCAGCTCTAACCCAGAACGATATTGTGTCCATCTTTTTTTATGTGCAGCTTCTTTTTTCATTCTACAAAAAGAAAACCCAGAGGAAAGTATTCCCCCATTCAAGACAATATAGTGCTTTTTAAGACAGTTTCTTTTATTTTGACTAGTCTTTGATTTACTGTCTCTCTTGCCCTCTGGATCTTTCTTAGACATTTCTCCAGAAGTTCACTGGTTCCTGCCTCAGGCTTCTCTTATAACATCTGTTTCACCCTTTCAGGTTTGGTGCCATGTGCATAGATGGAAGGAGCATTTGAGAGGTGCTCATGTCATGCTGTAGCAGAGATTATGAGAAACTTTGAATACCTGAAGACTGCAAATCTAACCAACACTGAATGAGGGAATGAACTATATACGGCTCTCTAAAAGTAACTTACCTGTGGGTGAAAATCAGTCAGGATATGGAGGGCCAACGGCCTCTGGACCACTTATTCCAGTCCCTTGTTGGCAATACATTGGCAAAGGTTCATTTGGATGGAGAGGCCAAGCAGGGTCTTCATGCTGAGGAGAGGTTCTTGAAAGCCCCAAATGGGCTGGTGCACAACAAGGTCTTGGGGTAGGCCAAAGTCATAGCTAGCAGACCTGTGATAATGCAGATCCAGTGGATTAGATTCCATTGCAGATAGTACACTTTTCAGAGGGCCTTTATTGCAACCCCATAGCCTGCCTGTGGGTTGGGAATGTGAATGACCCAACCCAACAGAGATCTCTGCACAAAGCCCCATTACTTCATTTTAATTATTTAAAGGGCAGAGAATGCCTTCTCCATATAATATGGTTCTGCCTTCATTTCTCTTGACATGAGAAGCTGGAGAGAAACGTCATCTGCCAAGAGCACAGAAATTTAGGAGGTGATTGAGTTCAGTCCCTTTTAATGTGAAGATGAAGGAAGTCAGATTTACCTTCAGTATTGTTATTAATGTATTATTATATAACCTTTATATTGTGAGAGCATGTAGAGGCCCACAAGGTTGGACTCCATTATTATTATGTATAATGCAGTAGCATGTAAGGGTACCAATCCAGGGTTATTGCACCAAGCAGAGCTGGTCAGGAATTGTTCACTGATTTTTTGTGGAAAATGTTTGATGTCGAAACTGAAACTGTTCTCAAAACAGGGTCAGTTTCGAAAATTTTATGTCTTGAAAAGAAAAATCAAGAAAAAAAATTCAAATTTGTCAAAACGTTTTGTTTTGACCTTTTTGAAATAAAAAAAATCCAGTTAAAAATGAATTTTTGTTTCAAAAATTTAAGCTAATTAGACTTAAACCCAGTTTTTTAAGTAAAAAAAGTCAAAATCAAAACCAACAATATATCTGTTTTTCAGTTGGCCAATGTTTTCCAGATTATGACTTTTCTAGCTAATTTGTGATGTGAAATAATTTTGAACTCTCAAAAATATTTGCAGCATAGGAAAATCATTTTCCATCCAGCTATAGTGCTTCACTCTGTACAGACACTCAGTAAAAAGACATTCCTTTCCTCAAAGAGTTTACAGTCTAGGTTGTGAAAAGACACAACAGATGGTGGAGACAAACAAATGGTGATGAGTAGGAGGAAGAACAAGATAACATAAAATAAACTAAATTTTCAAACAATAAGCAGCTGGAAAACTATGGTCCACCTTCGTTTTTATACAAATCTCTCATTGATTTCAGGTGTAAATACACTAAAGTCTGGCCCTAGGTCAAGCCTGGAAGAGCCTTGTGAAAAGTATTTGCAATAATGGAGTAGCCCTGGAAACACAAAAGAACATGGAACTCATGTGGTTCCAGGTTTTGTTACAACATTAAAATTCTGCATTGATTCACTGAAAAGCTGAAAAATGTCTGTGGACTTTTGAGTAAACGTCCATGATTTCAACCTATCACCAGACAGGTTTGAGTAACTTTCCCTTTGAGATTGTGAATACATTCTAACCTGAAATTCAAAGCAGAATTTAGGAGACGGGAATATGGTTGGATATTGACCCTATGTTACATCTCAAAGAGTCTTCCTGAAAAAGATTTGCTCCCGATGAGCCAAGATTGCAGAAATGTGGGTCTTCTCTAAAATTTTGGGATATTTGCTTCTGAGAAGCAGCCCAATTAGTGCAGGAGACTTCAGAGCACTTTTAAAGGGCCTTTTCTAGACTACAGGATTCAGTCATATTATAACATGACCAACTGATTGCAAATCAACATGACTGTCAGTGCTAATGCAGGCACTTCATGATGGTTGGTGAGGTGTATCAGTTAAGAACATAAGAACGGCCATACTGGGTCAGACCAAAGGTCCATGTAGTCCAGAATCCTGTCTTCCTTCCGACAGTGGCCAATGCCAGGTGTCTCAGAGGGAATGAACAGAACAGGTAATCATCAAGTAATATTTATTCACCTGTTAGCGAACATGTGTCGATTGGCATCAGCTAAAAGTTACAACACAACCAAAACCTCTGGACTATACAAGGCCAAGGGATGCTCATTCCCTTGCAGGGTCAAACAGTTGGACTGATACAATTCTGCAAATAAGAATGTTGACACATGATCCCATACTGGACATGAAATGAAACTCGTGAAACGTTGCTGTAAAAGCTGCACAAACAGAAGAAGGCTAGTTATAGGAAGGTCAGGGCTTAACAATATCCGAAACAACTGCCTTAATCCAGTATAGCTGCATGAATGGTGGTGATACAAGGATGAAATGCAGCGCTAGCATCCTGATAGTTTATGGACATTAAGATCAAAGGGCATATTTTTCATCCTGAGTTTCAGTGAGTGAGAGGTTCTGCTGAACTACAGTTTTCCAGATTTATGTTTTCTACTGCGGAAGAAAGGTTTCATAACTGACGAAACGTCAGTAGACAGACACAAATGGAAGTCACAAGATCAGTAATTTTGACCCTATATACTGGATCTATTTCCTATTGTTACCCTGATTTTGTTTCCCAAGGTAAAAGAGACAAACTTTTGAGTAATTTTACAAAAATGCTAATATTTAACTTTTCAGAGAGTATAAGGTGCTGATCTTGGATTGTGTGTCTGTCTTACAGTTAATCAAATATCCCCATAGGGGATTTACAGGGAAAAAAAAACTTTAAAAAAGTTAGAATGAGGTCAAGTCAGTTTGGGTGTTCAAAATGTCAAGTTGCATGCTCCAGAAACTGCACAAATGTATTAAGATTTTGAAATTTGAAAGGGAATCTGTATAGACAGAAAACTGAAAAAAAAAACAGTTTGTTTTAAAAATTTTACCACGAGGTCTTTAGGGTGCAGTGGAAGTGCTGTGGAAATGGATGGATGTGACATCCAAAGAATTCAAAGAACTTCTGATGTTCATTGATATTAGATCATGAAAAAGATCTAAGATTCTAAAGACAACCTCAGAATCTGTAGAAAAAAACCCCATACCAATTATTACTGATTGGACATTTGAAATAAAGGGTTAGTAACTTATTTAGGTTGTGTATGTGGCCAGATATGGAAGCAGCTGAAACTCAATGGAATTGAAATCCATTAGATCAAAGTGTATGATCTATTTCATCATTGCACTGAGAGAAAATTTGGACTTGTGACTAATGTGCTAACATGAGATTTGATAGATCTGCATTCAAATCCTGGACCTCTCTCTCCGCCCCCTCTTCCCCCCATGTTTCTTGTAGTGGAAACTAGAAAAATTATGGCATGCTGGTATTTCCAGTTTCAAAAAAATCATTTGAATAGATACCATAACTAATCCCTGGCTTGCTGTCTATGATGAGTGTGGCAGGCAGGCATTGACTGACTTAGGCAGGGCTGTTCTTCCAGGATTTGATCCAATGCCTATTGCGGAGAATGGAACTGCTGTGTTAATAGTATGGTGCACATAGAGGGCTTGATTTATCTGGAGCCCCTTTGTGGTAGGCACTGTACAAGCAATGGTTTCTGCTTACAGTCAAAATAGACAAGACAGATGAAGGAGGCAGAGGAAACAGAGGCCCAGAGGGTAACATTTTCAGAAGTGATTTAGGAGCCAAAGTCCCACTTTCAAAAGACACTTAGGGTATGTCTGTGCAGCCAAAAAAGTTTCAGAGCCCAGCTCAACTGACTCTGGCTCGTGGGGCTCGCACTGGGGGTGGTGGGAGCTATAAGTAGCACTGTAGAAAGTTCTGGCTTGAGCTGGAGCCCAGGCTCTGAAACCCATCAATGAGGGTCGCTCTTGGAGCCTAGGCTCCAGCCTGAGCCTGAATGTCTATTTGTAGCCCTGCAGCGCGAGTACGTGGTCTGATTGATATTTTGCTTTCCAAGGGAAAGGACGAAGGAACTGCCTCAAGCTCCTGTCAGGCATGCCTGCTGACGCAGACATTCGATTCAGGAGTCTCCAGCTGAAACCAATCACTCTGAGAAGCTAAAACGTTGGGTTTGAGGTTCTCCTACAAATGCACGCCCAGTATAGGGGAATATGACACTATCAGAGCAGCGTTGCTGTTGGTTGCATGTTATTCTGTTGCTTAACATAGCCTGCCCAGGTGTATCCCCGCAAGGTAAGGTGTGGGGCCCTTCTGAATACCAGATCTCTTTGTTGCATATTATCTTGTTACCTAAGCTGTCAGGAAAGTTGCCAGTGTGTGTGCAGGACACAGAGCTTAATCCAATTATAAACCTCCACTGACTTTTCCACATTCCAAATGATGTGGCCCACATGAGCAGGACTGTCTCTGCAATGGGCATTAGAGCAGGCCAGGTAAAGATTAATCAAAAGTTGTTTGTGGAACAGTAACACAGTTTAAAGCATAAAGCCGAGGGAGAGATTTTTGGCAGAGGCAATGAGCTTTCACCTCCTGTCAGTGGGGGTGACCTTTAGCCCTTCCATGTCAATTTCAGACTCACGGATGGACTTAAAAAAGAGAAATCCGTTCAAAACAAACTTTAAACCCCTGCCCTGAGATTTAAAAGCAATATTTTTTTTCTGATTTGAAGATGACTCCTAAGGAGGATGTTTGAGGACATCACTAGGAGGCTTATGTTGAAGTCTAGAGGAAATGACAGCTTAAACACAAACATTTCTGGGAATTAAAACTAACAAATATGCTCCATTTGAAATTTACACAGTCATATTTTGACACAGATGGTAAGCTTTACTGATATATTTTGTTCCTAGTGGAGAACACACAGTTGCAATCCAACATAACAGATTGGATCCTAGAACAAAACTGTGTCAGCAGCAAAGTAATCATAAGATGGTATCATATAATTTGCACTGGGGCCAGCCATAGCATGGTACACATTCTCTGCTGAACTGCACTGTATTGTGTTTCTACTGGGTTTTAATTCCCATAATATAATGGTACAATTCAGGCCTTTGGATTCTGGGTACTCTTCCATTATCATCTTTTTATTGGTGTCAGACCTGCTGTGCAGAGTTCCAGTAATTAATGTATCTTTTAGTATAACATTATCCCCATAATTATTGTATTATTATTAATAAAAGTAATTATTGATATTTAATTCTGTCCCTATCTTCATTAAGAGTCCCATTCACAGAGGGACCTCAATCTGGCCTACAAATTTGTGTTGTCAAATAACGACATTTAGACTAAACTTCAGTGCATGGAAATAGGCATATAGAGTCAAATTTTCGAAATAATATATGTAATTCAGGAGCAGGGTTCCCATTGACTTTCAGTGTGTCCTGTATTCCTATGTTATCTAGGCCCCTTTGAAAATTCCAGTTTTAGGCCCCAATCTTGCAAATATTTAAATGTTTGCTTAGCTGTATGCATCGGGAATGCTCAATGCAACTGCTCACCATGTGTAAATGTAAGCATGTGCATACATTTTTTCAGGATGGTGCCTTCAGTTCCTAGTTTCAAATGTGCTGAGCACTTGACGTCACACTGATTTCAGGGGATGCTATAAGCGCTGAGCAGAGCTGTTCAGGAAGTGATTTCTCCCTCTCCCCGCTCCCCTATGAAATGCAGACAAAACCAATGGGCGGGGGAGAGGGTCGTCAATTTTTTTTATTGGTTGTTTTTGTTTGTTTTTGGTATAAAACTGAAAAACGGGGAGAGGGGGTAGGGAATGAAAAGCCAAACATGTTCCATTTAAAACAGACACTCTTTTTTTTTTTTTGGAGAAAATTGAAAAAGCCATTTTTCATTGAAAATATCTCAGCAGAAAATGTTCAACAACTTCTAGTGCTGGCTCAGTACCTCTGTAAATCAGGACTACTTAGATGCCTGAGGGCCAGACCCTGATGCCCTTATTTACCCTGAGTACAACCTTACTCCAAGTGTGCCTTACCCCTGCGTGCACTGGACTGGGGGCTCAGGAGAGCTGTGTTTTCCTCCTATCACTGCCACTGGATTGCTGGGTGACCTAGGGCAAGTCACTTTGGTCTACATCCAAGTGGGGACTTAGGTGCCTAAATGCCTCTTGCATTGAGATCTTCAAAATCCCTGCTCCGCTGCTGCCTAATCCGGTAGCTTCCTAATTTTCCGTGATTCCCAGGCTGCTGAGCTTCTCAGCGCCCTGCTGACGTCTAACCTCGGTGGGATTCACAAAGGAGGCATTTCTCACCAATTTCACCTGCAGGCCTGATTCGGTAGACATGCTCAGAGCATCCTTAACCTGCACAGAAGAGCCAGGGATAAGTCCTTTCTCATGAAAAACCAGAGGGAGACTTTCTAGATGGGAGACCCAGGTTTGACTCCCCACTGTGTCTAATTTAGAGTAGGGACTTGAATCCTTAGCTGGCTTCTGTGAATCCCTTTCTTGTACACCTAACTTTCCCCATGCAATGCAATGTTAGTTTGAGTGCCTAGCTCAGGACTATGAATTCCACCATGTGGCAGGGTGCAATGCCTAAGTCCTTTTGTGCACCTAGCCCTGCCCTCACCCCATGCCTCAGTTTCCCCATATGTAAAATGAGGATAACGGTGCTTACCTCCTTGTAAAGCTCTTCAAGATCTACAAATATAAAGCATGTATAAGTGCTAGGAGTTATTATTAAGCCTCATTGTAGTTGGAACTATTCAGCACCTGGCAGGATCTGACCGATGCACATTAACTACTTTTCATAAGATTTTTTTTTCCACTCTGTAATTGGTATTACAGGTCCTGCATTACATAAATGTATCCTGTTATTGCCACACATTCTTGGCACGCGCTATAATGGAACGGAGCCATTATGGGGTAAGCTGTGATAATAACAATACAGAAAACTCAGTCTATTTTTAATGTCTCCATACTTTCTTCCTTTGTTCAACGTGGCTATTAATGTAAAGATAGGAAATTAAACCACATGGCTGAAACAATTTTAAAGGCTAAACGCAGAATGACAACGCAATAATAATGGTTGTACAATCATATAAATTTATGAGATACCTTACATCCAAAAAAAAGAACAGGAGTACTTGTGGCACCTTAGAGACTAACAAATGTATTTGAATATAAGCTTTCGTGGAATACTGTAGCCCACGAAAGCTTATGCTCAAATACATTTGTTAGTCTCTAAGGTGCCACAAGTACTCCTGTTCTTTTTGCGGATACAGACTAACACGGCTGTTACTCTGAAACCTTTAATCCAAAGTTCCTAAAGTGCTTGACAAACTTTGTGACTGAGTACAAACTGAGGTGCAGGTGTTTTTATGGCTTAAGTACAGGTGGGATGGGTGGATTTTGAAATAATGTGGAATACAGGCTCAGTTATTACTTAAGGACTGTTGTAAAAGGAAGAGAAGGCTTATTGGATATTAGAACATAACAGATGTGAATTTAAGAACCGGAAAAGAAGGTCAGAGCTCTTAGGGATGAGCAACATTTATTTATATATAGAGGGCCGGAGGAGACTTTAATCCTATAAACAAAGGCACAGCTAGATCCAATGGGTAGATGTCAGACTGGAAATAAGGAGTACATTTTTAATGGTAAGAGTAATTAACCACTGGAACAATTCACCAAGGGTCATGGTGGATTCTCCAGCACTGACAATTTTTAAGTCAAGATGGGATGTTTTTCTAACAGATCTGCTCTAGGAATTGTTCTATGGCTGGTATTATACAGGAGGTCAGACTAGATGATCACAATGGTCCCTTCTGGCCTTGGAATCTATGAAGTTGAAGCTAGATAATGTCGGACTGGAAATAATAACAAAACTGTTTAACAGCCTGGGTAATTCACCCTTGGAACAACTCATCAAGGAATGTGGTGGATTCTTCATTGGCTGAACTCAGTATATCAAAATGGGATGTCTTTTGAAAAGACATACCATAGCTCAAAGTTATGGGCTAGATGTAGGCATTACTGAGTAAGATTGTATGGCCAGGGTTATTCCAGAGCTCAGACTAGAGGATCATAATGGTCCCTTTTGGCCTTAAAAACTCTGAATATATCAATCTCTGTTTATTCTTGGGGGTAAGATAAAGGACATGTTCCTGGGATAGCTTGAAAGGGATGTTTTACTGCACCGAGTTATTGGCTACCTGATTTAATTCATTATTTGCATATAATTTTTTCTTCTGAATGGTTATCATTTGTTGTCTGTAAGTCTAATAATTGTTAGAACTCGAGCTTTTTGTATGGTTATATTGTAATGTAATTTAAATCAAAATCAATCAAACAAATAAAGAAACCTAAACCCCACAAATTATGGGCATTATCTTGCTGTTCTTTCTCTGGTTTCAGTGAGTGTTAGTTGCCTGAAGAAGATTCTAAGCTTGAGGTGTTATGTTACGCTTTGTGTGTGTGTGTGTGTGTGTGTGTGTGTGTGTGTGTGTGTGTGTGTGTAAAATCACACAAAAACTTTAACAAAAAACATTTATTGGAATTATTTTTGTATCCCTCTGCCTTAGTCACCTTGACTTTGCTTAGATATTTGCTTAGTTTTCCTGCAATGGACTCTAATTTGATAGCTAAAGCATGTTAACACGTCACATTCTTCTCTTAAAAACAACAACCGCCACCAAGAAATGTTCTCTTCTTGGAGTTCCATATAGGATATCTTTTTTTTTTTTTTTTTGAAGAATGTATGTTTTTTGACCCACAGAGAGTTTGCAAGATTTTGGTCCATAACTGAAGCAAAAGCCAGTCCAGATATTAGTTGAACCCAGCAGGGTTCTCTTTCTGAACAACAATCTTCACTTGTATGCTATGTTTAGAGAAAAAATGAGTTAATGCTAACAGATTAATGTAGGGAAGAGGATTGGGTGCAGAGGAAAACATAGGTCACAGAGGAAGCAAAGCCCAAAGAAAATATCTGCAACCAGTAGCACTAGCAGGGAAGATAACAGGGAGGCCTGTTGCCCAAGAGCCACTGTTGCCAATCACCCTGATAATAACAGGAGAGCAATGTCAGTGGTGTGCAGTTGTGCAAACTGTCTAGCTCAAATAGATAGCGGCAGTGCAATCTGCTGTGTGTGTCAAGTGAGCTTTGGCTGAGCGAAGGAGGTGACGTGCACACCTGGGAACTGGAGAACATCTGCTGAAAGAAGTCACTTGAAAAATAACCATGCAATAGCTTGGGAGAAACATCTGTGCAGTGAGCTACACACCACCGGTTCTGAAAGAAGGGAAAGACCAGGGACAGGAGAAGGACAGGAGCTGTCTCATGTTAAAGGATGAGCCTGGGGACTTGTGAGAGACCAAAGGGACTTTATGTCAACACAGTGCTCTTGCTACAGAGTTTCTTTGCCATGCACATTCCAGGGGTGTTTGTTCTAATGATTTAAATATTTTGTACCTACAAATTAGCTATTATGGGAGGATCTGAATGTTCTATAAAGTGGGTATCATTCCATTTTACAGATGGGGAAACTGAAGCATGGAATGATGCTAAATGATTTTCTCAAAGTATAGCTAATTGGTACCCAAAATGGGAACTAATCCAAGGGGTGAAATACTGGCTTTCTTGAGGTCAATAGCAAAACTCCCATTGGCTTCAATGGGCTAGGATTTTATTCCAGGTCTTTTGACACCCAGTCCTTTGCCTCCAGTTCTTGTTGCCTCCCTCATTGGGCAGATGAAATGGTTCAAATGAAACATCTTTCTAAAAGACATTTTCTAGCTCAACCAGAAACGATGGGCTTGATGCAGACACTGCTGTGTAAACTTCTATGGTCGGTGTGCAACTTCTGTGGCCTTCCATGCAAGAAGTGAGACTAGATTATCATAATGATCCCATCTGGCTTTAAAATCAGACACTGCTTAAAGCAAAGGTGAGGACATGAAGTGTCAGGCAGATGGTAAGAGAAAGGCAGTGGTGGGTTTGGGGAGGGGCTGCTTGGAGTCAGGACAGTGGGATAACTCTCCGAAGAAGTGGGTTGTAGCCCACGAAAGCTTATGCTCTAATAAATTTGTTAGTCTCTAAGGTGCCACAAGTACTCCTGTTCTTTTTGAGGATACAGACTAACACAGGCTGCTACCCTGAAACCTCTATTTTTTTGGTGGTTATCCTAATTGGACCCTGCAGACTTTTTGGTGTTCACGTTTTGCTGGCTTTGAGGTCTTCCAGGCCAGAAAGTGAGGATTTAGCTACTTAAACACGAACCTTGAGAGCCTGATTTTCTTGCAGCTGAACAGACAGCTTTTACCAAAAGAATTCCTTTCCTCTTTAGAAGTGATTCCTGAATTAGTTGAAGAGGGAGAACAGGAAAACGGGAGTAAAAGACATAATGATCAGATTGCAGAAGGCATCTTCTGTCACTCACCACAGAGTCAGGAGGAGGTGTCCGAACTCAGGAAGTTAACAGCCCAAGGCATGGTTTTTTTTTCGAATTTTCATTTTTCTTACGTTGATCAATTCATTTGGGGTTCTTCAAACTTAATGGTTCACCCAGGTGTAAACACTGGGAAACTCTATGTTTTAAGATGTTGTTGTCTAAGTCTTGCCACACTTTGGGGCTCTTTGAATAATAATAAATTATAATATTAGAATAATGATCTCAGTTCAGGTATCCCATGGCAGCCACTTCATGTGGCAATTATTCATGTTGTTTTTTACATCTACTGGATTGGAAGGGGAACACTATTTGTCCTATGAAGTTGAAAGCATACGTTTGAAATTGGATGCAAGAGCTGTCCCCAAAGAAGTGTCTAGTCTCCTGTTCCCCTTTATTTTCCGTCTGTCTTTACTCATGAATCAGCTGTGTTAAAGCCACCTACTCTTCGGTCACCATCCACTGGGAGTTCTGTGCATGCTCAACTGGCCACAGGAAAGTCAATAGTAGTCAGTCGTGTGGTGAAATCCCATGCAATTCTGAAAATTAAAGGATGCTTAAATATTACGTTTGTGGCCAGTGATCAATGAAGATATTATTAAAGTGATCAGCTGATATCGATCCCATCTCTTTGGAGCAGAGCCATCTCTTTATTCTTTGGATAGCTTATAGCCTAAGGGGGTCCCAGTCCATGAGTGGGGCTCCTAGACACTACCACAATACCAGTAATGAGTAATAATAATATTCAGAAGGAGACCACAGCACTCTGGAGGCCCCAAATATTTTTTCGTTACCACCCACACATCGTTTACATTTTTTTCAGCATTTTAACTATTATTATTGATATTACCGGAGCTCTAGGAGCCCTAGTCATTGACCAGGACCCCATTGTACTAAGTGCTGTTCCAACATAGAAGAACAACAGCAGCAAAAGAACACAGTCCCTGCCCCAGAGAACTTACACTCTGAGGGTTTCCACAGCTCTCCCCTACTCATGGATTCTCCCCCCAACACCCAGTCACCAATGAGATCTTTCTCCAGCATGTCCAAGAGCTGAGACTCATCGTCCTGTATGATCCACAAAATGGAGTTTCGTTTGTTCACATTTATAAACAATTGAGTTTGATGATACAATGATGGACATGACATGACGGTCAGTGTGGACGAAGTGTTCATCATCACCACGTCAGATAATCTCTCCATTTCCCTTGTGAACTCCATGCATGTCTTCTTCAATCACGCTTATGACGAAACAACTATTGTAGATTTTCAAGCCTGAGTAGAGAACGTAGGGAAGTTTTATTATTAATATGACCGTAGCCTCTAGAGGCCCCCAACTGAGATTGGAAAGTAATGTAGTAGGCCTTGTGCAAACACATAGTAATTAGAGTTGTGTAGAAAATGGTTTTCATCTGCTATGAAAATGTTCATGATTTAATTTTTTCCCATTTCACGCTGAGATGAAACTGACACATTTCAAAGATTTTTTTTGTAGAAAAACTAGGAAAGGAGGGAAGCACAGTGATCTCCTTGAGAATAGATTTTAGCCCAGTGGCCAGCACTTGCAATGAGGGAATTCAAGGCCCTCCTCTCCATCATAGCCCTATAAAGCCTTCCCTGATGGAAGTTTCATCTGAACTGATACATTCCGGCACACAAGTTTGGGTTTCAATGAAATGGCGTTTTCCAGTGGAAAAATACTGTGTTGAAAAATTCCCAACTAGTTCTAACAAAAAGAAACAGTCGCTGCTCCAAAGAACTAGCAAGTTTAATTGTACAAGAAAGGAAGCAGTGTTAGCCCCATTTTACAGACTGAACCGACTTGACTGTGGTTATAAAGGAAACCTGTAGCAGAGCTGAAGCTTCAATACTGATCCCATGACACATGCCAGTGTCTGAATCACTACTGTTACTGAACCACTAGCTGTTACTACTCTTTACTTTGCAAAAAGAAGAACAGGAGGACTTGTGGCACCTTAGAGACTAACAAATTTATTAGAGCATAAGCTTTCGTGGACTACAGCCCACTTCTTCGGATGCATATAGAATGGAACATATATTGAGGAGATATATATACACACATACAGAGAGCATAAACAGGTGGGAGTTGTCTTACCACCTCTGAGAGGCCAATTAATTAAGAGAAAAAAAACTTTTGAAGTGATAATCAAGCTAGCCGAGTACAGACAGACAGTTAGATAACAAGTGTGAGAGATTCAATGTTTGTAATGGCTCAACCATTCCCAGTCCTTATTCAAACCGGAGTTGATTGTGTCTAGTTTGCATATCAATTCTAGCTCAGCAGTTTCTCGTTGGAGTCTGTTTTTGAAGTTTTTCTGTTGTAATATAGCCACCCGCAGGTCTGTCACTGAATGACCAGACAGGTTAAAGTGTTCTCCCACTGGTTTTTGAGTATTTTGATTCCTGATGTCAGATTTGTGTCCATTAATTCTTTTGCGTAGAGACTGTCCGGTTTGGCCAATGTACATGGCAGAGGGGCATTGCTGGCACATGATGGCATATATCACATTGGTAGATGTGCAGGTGAACGAGCCCCTGATGGTATGGCTGATGTGATTAGGTCCTATGATGATGTCACTGGAATAGATATGTGGACAGAGTTGACATATCACCTGCACATCTACCAATGTGATATATGCCATCATGTGCCAGCAATGCCCCTCTGCCATGTACATTGGCCAAACCGGACAGTCTCTACGCAAAAGAATTAATGGACACAAATCTGACATCAGGAATCAAAATACTCAAAAACCAGTGGGAGAACACTTTAACCTGTCTGGTCATTCAGTGACAGACCTGCGGGTGGCTATATTACAACAGAAAAACTTCAAAAACAGACTCCAACGAGAAACTGCTGAGCTAGAATTGATATGCAAACTAGACACAATCAACTCCGGTTTGAATAAGGACTGGGAATGGTTGAGCCATTACAAACATTGAATCTCTCACACTTGTTATCTAACTGTCTGTCTGTACTCGGCTAGCTTGATTATCACTTCAAAAGTTTTTTTTCTCTTAATTAATTGGCCTCTCAGAGGTGGTAAGACAACTCCCACCTGTTTATGCTCTCTGTATGTGTGTATATATATCTCCTCAATATATGTTCCATTCTATATGCATCCGAAGAAGTGGGCTGTAGTCCACGAAAGCTTATGCTCTAATAAATTTGTTAGTCTCTAAGGTGCCACAAGTCCTCCTGTTCTTCTTTTTGCGGATACAGACTAACACGGCTGCTACTCTGAACTCTTTACTTTGTTATGATTGATTTCTCAAGGCTTCTGTAATGGAAGGGATTGGCCTTTGATTGCTTTTACTAGTACCCTCAGACACATTTAAAAAAAAAATTGACATCTTTAACATAACATGAGAACATAAGAACGGCCGTACTGTGTCAGATCAAAGGTCCATCTAGCCCAGTATCCTGTCGACCGACAGTGGCCAATGCCAGGTGCCCCAGAGGGAGTGGACCTAACAGGCAAATCAAATGATCTCTCTCCTGCCATCCATCTCCATCCTCTGACAAACAGAGGCTAGGGACACCATTCCTTACCCCTCCTGGCTAATAGCCATTAATGGACTTAACCACCATGAATTCATCCAGTTCTCTTTTAAACGCTGTTATAGTCCTAACCTTCACAACCTCCTCAGGTAAGGCGTTCCACAAGTTGACTGTGCGCTGCGTGAAGAAGAACTTCCTTGTATTTGTTTTAAACCTGCTGCCTATTAATTTAATTTGGTGACCCCTAGGTCTTGTATTATGGGAATAAGTAAATAACTTTTCCTTATCCACTTTCTCCACATCACTCATGATTTTATATACCTCTATCATATCCCCTCTTAGTCTCCTCTTTTCCAAGCTGAAGAGTCCTAGCTTCTTTAATCTCTCCTCATATGGGACCCGTTCCAAACCCTTAATCATTTTAGTTTCCTTTTTCTGAACCTTTTCTAGTGCCAGTATATCATTTTTGAAATGAGGAGACCACATCTGTACGCAGTATTCGAGATGCGGGCGTACCATCGATTTATATAAGGGCAATAAGATATTCTCTGTCTTATTTTCTATCCCCTTTTTAATGATTCCTAACATCCTGTTTGCTTTTTTGACCACCTCTGCACAATGCGTGGACATTTTCAGAGAACTATCCACGATGACCAAGATCTTTTTCCTGACTTGTTGTAAGTAATTTAGCCCCCATCATATTGTATGTATAGTTGGGGTTATTTTTTCCAATGTGCATTACTTTACATTTATCCACATTAAATTTCATTTGCCATTTTGTTGCCCAATCACTTAGTTTTGTGAGATCTTTTTGAAGCTCTTCACAGTCTGCTTTGGTCTTAACTATCTTGAGCAGTTTAGTATCATCTGCAAACTTTGCCACCTCACTGATTACCCCTTTCTCCAGATCATTTATGAATAAGTTGAATAGGATTGGTTCGAGGACTGACCCTTGGGGAACACCATTAGTTACCCCTCTCCATTCTGAGAATTTACCATTTATTCCTACCCTTTGTTCCCTGTCTTTTAACCAGTTCTCAATCCATGAAAGGACCTTCCCTTTTATCCCATGACAGCTTAATTTACGTAAGATCCTTTGGTGAAGGACCTTGTCAAAGGCTTTCTGGAAATCTAAGTACACTATGTCCACTGGATCTTTGATTTTTAAATTATGACATTTTCTATCTGGATCTAAAATGAACTATAAGCAACCCTATAGCAAATAAAGACATAAAGAAAAGCCATACAGATTGTAACAGCAGGTTGACCAGCAAACATGGGAAGATGAGGATTTTCCAGCCAGAGATTAGTCATTGGTAATGTATGAAAAGGCATTGCAGTATAAAGACTTCAAGGAGAAGAAGATGCAGAATGTTGTTTGCTCATAGGAATTACTCAGAGGAGTCTAATAAAGGAGGGCTAACCGGTTGGGAAAAAAACACACAACACCTCACACAAATCTTTGCTTGATTCTAGCACTGACCTTAAGCTGAGGCAATAGATTTTGAAATGATCAGTTTCTAGAGCTTGTTGGAAAATAAGCATTTTTTTTCTGCAGAAAATTTTGACTGAAGTATTTTGGCTTTTCAGATGTTTGGGTTTTTTTTTGACAAAATGCCAGAATTTTCCATAGAAAGCTAACACTTTTTTGTGAAAAAATTTGCTTAGTTGATAAACCAATTTTCCATTGAGAAACAGTTTGGATGGAAACATTTTGACCAGCCCTATCAGTTTACCTTTATTTACTTCTGTGTTTTGCTCAGGACTAGAAATGGAATTGCAAAGCTTAGAACCCCCACAAAAAAAAAGCAATGTTCAAGTGATTTCCCCACCCATTTTTGCAGACTCAGTAGACTCAGCTAGATTGAAAAAGCAGCCAAACCTATTGGAACTGACATCTCCCTGAGCTGAGTGTCATAGCTGCTACCATTTGCCAGCCATGCAGCAGAGTTATTGTATAGTAGTTATTGTGAACCACCACACGGTAACGTGCAGTGATACACCTGTTCCTCACCTTCTTTTAGTCCCAAATCCTTCCTTCTGTCTGACCCTGTGGATATGCTGGACCCTAAAAAGCAGTAGAACCAGTGTAAACTCTGTGGGTCTCCATTCCTAAGAGGTGGCTGGGGACCTGGGGTGGGGGTGGAATGAACTGGAGTATTGTGTCCAGTTTTGGGCCCTACACAACAACAAGGATATGGAAAAACTGGAAAAAGTCCAGCGGAGGGCAACAAAAATGATTAAGGGGCTGGAGCACATGATTTATGAGGAGAGGCTGAGGGAAATGGGATTATTTAGTCTGCAGAAGAGAAGAATGAGGGGGGGGATTTGATAGCTGCTTTCAACTACCTGAAAGGGGGTTCCAAAGAGGATGGAGCTCGGCTTTTCTCAGTGGTGGCTGATGACAGAACAAGGAGCAATGGTCTCAAGTTGCAGTGGGGGAGGTCCAGGTTGGATATTACGAAACACTATTTCACTAGGAAGGTGGTGAAGCACTGGAATGCATTACCTAGGGAGGTGGTGGAATATCCTTCCTTAGAGGTTTTTAAGGTCAGGCTTGACAAAGCCCTGGCTGGGATGATTTAGTTGGGAATTGGTCCTGCTTTGAGCAGGGAGTTGGACTAGATGACCTCCTGAGGTCCCTTCCAACCCTGATATTCTATGATTCTATGACAATGAGTTCAAACTGAATGGATCCCTGTGCCTAATGTGCACACCTCAGCAAAGTGGGAACAGAGAACCTAAGTGCTGTTGAACAGCAGTGATAGAATGATGTGCCACCTGTGTATGGAGGATTATGACACCCTGACCTTCATGGAGAAACTTTGTGAAAAATCCATTGTGAAACATGCGCCTATACAGAGGTTTTTAGAAGGCACATGCACCACTTCAGTTCCACTTACACTCTCAAAATAGGCCTGCTACATGGGATAAATGTCACTTGATTTACATATGGATGGAATACAAGCTGTCAGGAATAGTATCCCTGATGATGACACAGCACAACTTGTTGCTGAGCTCTGTGACTTTATCCTCACGCACAATTATGTCAAATTTGGTGACAATATATACCTCCAGACCAGTGGCACCGCTATGGGCACCCGCATGGCCCCACAATATGCCAACATTTTTATGACTGACCTGGAACAACGCTGCCTCAGCTCTCGTCCACTCATGCCCCCTCTCTACCTATGCTACATTGATGACATCTTCATCATCTGGACCCAGGGGAAAGAGACCCTGGAAGAATTCCACCATGATTTCAACAGCTTCCACCCCAACATCAACCTCAGCCTGGACCAGTCTACACGGGAGGTCCACTTCCTAGACACCACAGTACAAATAAGCGATGGCCACGTTTACACCACCCTACACCGAAAACCCACCGACCGCTACGCCTACCTTCGTGCCTCCAGCTTCCACCCCGGACACACCACACGATCCATCGTCTACAGCCAAGCACTGGGGTACAACCGCATCTGCTCCAACCCCTCAGACAGAGACCAACACCTACAAGATCATCACCAAGCATTCTCAAAGCTACATACCCACACAAGGAAATAAAGAAACAAATCAACAGAGCCAGACGTGTACCCAGAAGCCTCCTGCTACAAGACAGGCCCAAAAAAGAAACCAACAGAACTCCACTGGCCATCACCTACGGTCCTCAGCTTAAACCTCTCTAACGCATCATCAGTGATCTACAACCCATCCTGGACAATGATCCCTCACTTTCACAGACCTTGGGAGGCAGGCCAGTCCTCGCCCACAGACAACCCGCCAACCTTAAGCATATTCTCACCAGCAACCACGCACCGCACCATAACAACTCTAACTCAGGAACCAACCCATGCAACAAACCTCAATGTCAACTCTGCCCACATATCTACACCAGCAACACCATCACAGGACCTAACCAGATCAGCTACAACATCACTGGCTCATTCACCTGCACGTCCACCAATGTTATATATGCCATCATATGCCAGCAATGCCCCTCTGCTATGTACATTGGCCAAACTGGACAGTCACTATGCAAGAGGATAAATGGACACAAGTCAGATATCAGGAACGTCAATATAAAAAAACCTGTAGGAGAACACTTCAACCTCCCTGGCCACACAATAACAGATGTAAAGGTAGCCATCTTAGAGCAAAAAAACTTCAGGACCAGACTCCAAAGAGAAACTGCTGAGCTCCAGTTCATTTGCAAATTTGACACCATCAGATCAGGATTAAACAAAGACTGTGAATGGCTATCCAACTACAGAAGCAGTTTCTCCTCCCTTGGTGGTCACACCTCAACTGCTAGCAGAGCACCTCACCCTCCCTGATTGAACTAACCTCGTTATCTCCATACTGATTTATACTTGCCTCTGGAAATTTCCATTACTTGCGTCTGATGAAGTGGGCATTCACCCACGAAAGCTTATGCTCCAATACTTCTGTTAGTCTTAAAGGTGCCACAGGACCCTCTGTTGCTTTTTATAGAGGCTTGTGCTTTTAATTGGAGAGGTCCCAGATTCGAATGCTTTGTGATGACATCTGATGGTGGTGATTGCATTTGGGGTTTGGGAAGAAATTACCAAAAGTGCCTAAAGGCTTTAGGACCACAAGTCCCATTGAATCTCTCTCTCTATCTATCTATAGAGAGAAAGCCCGATTCTCCTAGCAATAACATTGGTGCAACTCAGTAGTAACTTAAGTGAGACCATAGAGTTCCACAGGTCTAAATCTGGTATAAATGAGATCAGAATCAGGGCACATAAAGCTAGGAACCAGATCCAGACTTCAAACTCAGAATCTGAATCTGGGGTTTTGGTTAGAGCCCATCTAAGTTTATTACACATTTTCAGCTCTGTCTTGAAATTGCCATTACAACAATGTCACAGAATATTTTGTAAAGGGGCATTGGAAGCGGAAAATGGGCATAGCCATTAACCAACCCAAGGAAAATCTTTCCTCCTGTAGAAATCTGGAAGAGCAAGTCAGATCTTTCCAGCCATGAAGTTAAGGATACAAAGCCAGTCCACTTGGAAAATGTACATGTTTAAAAATAAATATAAATCAGTGTTGCTCCATGGAGCCACTGGAACCGGGTAAATTCACTCCAGCTGAGGATCTAGCCCTTAGAAAGCAAGTCACAAAAGCAGGTAAAAAGCACAGTAAAAGAACTAAAAAAGAGCCACCGTGGCTTAACAACCATGTAAAAGAAGCAGTGAGAGATAAAAAGGCATCTTTTAAAAAGTGGAAGTCAAATCCTAGTGAGGTAAATAGAAAGGAGCATAAACACTGCCAAATTAAGTGTAAAAATGTAATAAGAAAATCCCAAAAGGAGTTTGAAGAACAGCTAGCCAAAAACTCAAAAGGTAATAACAAAATATTTTTTAAGTACATCAGAAGCAGAAAGCCTGTTAAACAACCAGTGAGGCCCCTGGACGACCGAGATACAAAAAAGATCACTTAAAGACGATAAAGTCATTGTAGAGAAACTAAATTAATGCTTTGCTTCAGTCTTCATGGCTGAGGATGTTAAGGAGATTCCTACCCAAACCTGAGCTGTCCTTTGTAGGTGACAAATGTGAGGAATTGTCACAGATTGAAGTGTCACTAAGGAGGTTTTGGAATTAATTGATAAACTTAACAGTAACAAGTCACCGTGACCAGATGGCATTCACCCAAGAATTCTGAAAGAACTCAAATGTGAAGTTGTGGAACTACAGTATTAACTATGGTTTGTAACCTGTCCTTTAAATCGGCTTCTGTACCCAATGACTGGAAGATAGCTAATGTAACACCAATATTTAAAAAGGGCTCTAGAGTTGATCCCGGCAATTACAGACCAGTAAGTCTAACGTCAGTACCGGGCAAATAAAGAATAAAATTGTCAGATACGTAGAAGAACATAAATTGTGGGGCAAAAGTCAACATGGTTTCTGTAAAGGGAAATCATGTCTTACTAATCTATTAGAGTTCTTTGAAGGAATCAACAAACATGTGGACAAGGGGGAGCCAGTGAACATAGTGTACTTATATTTCCAGAAAGCCTTTGAGAAGGTCCCTCGCCAAAGGCTCTTACGTAAATTAAGTTGTCATGGGATAAGAGGGAAGATCCTTTAATAGATTGAGAACTGGTTAAAAGACAGGGAACAAAGGGTAGGAATAAATGGTAAATTTTCAGAATGGAGAGGGGTAACTAGTGGTGTTCCCCAAGGGTCAGTCCTTGGACCAATCCTATTCAACTTATTCATAAATGATCTGGAGAGAGGGGTAAACAGTGAGGTGGCAAAGTTTGCAGACGATACTAAACTGCTCAAGATAGTTAAGACCAAAACAGACTGTGAAGAGCTTCAAAAAGATCTCACAAAACTATGTGATTGGGCAACAAAATGGCAAATGAAATTTAATGTGGATAAATGTAAAGTAATGCACACTGGAAAAAATAACCCCAACTATACATACATATGATGGGGGCTAATTTAGCTACAACTAATCAGGAAAGAGATCTTGGAGTCATCGTGGATAGTTCTCTGAAGACGTCCACGCAGTGTGCAGCGGCAGTCAAAAAAGCAAACAGGATGTTAGGAATCATTAAAAAGGGGGTAGAGAATAAGATGGAGAATATCTTATTGCCCTTCTATAAATCCACGGTACGCCCACATCTCGAATACTGCGTACAGATGTGTAGCAGCCATAGGAGTACATGTTCTTCTTAAGATTGTGTTAATGCTGCTGCTGACTGAATATTGAGAATGACAGCACAACACCATCATTGTGAGGAGTGATGACCCAGTGATTAAAGCACTAGGTTGTGCCCTAGAACACTCAGGTTCTGTTCCTACTTTGCTACAGACATTGTTTGTGACTTTGGGCAAGCCTTGTAGTTTCTCTGTGCCTCGGTTCCCCATCCGTAAAATGGGGGTAATAATATTTCTCTTTCTTGCAGAGGATTATGAGGCTAAATACATTAAAAATTATGAAGCACTCGGATACTGTAATGGTGGAGGCCATAGAAGTACCTTAGGGGAAAAGGTGAATTTTCAATAAGAATGACTCATTTCCCACTCATGGCCAGTATCTATTCTATCCTAGCCATATTTGCTCTTTTTTCACAATCACTTTCTGGAAATCTGCAGGCTTTTGTTCAGAGCGGTGTTTAAGAGCTGGCTCTATCTTTGCGTGGTACCTTGGCCAGGTGAGGTCACTAGCTTCCATTTATAGATTCATAAATTTTAAGGCCACAAGGGACCATTTGATAATGTAGTCTGACTTCCTGCATGACACAGGCTATAGGATTTCACCCACTGATTCCTCCACTGATCCTATAACTTCTGCCCGAGCTAGAGCATCTCTATTAGAAAGACATCCAATCCTGATTTAAAGACTTATTTGAAAGACTACTTAACAACTCATCAAGCTTGTCTGGGGTTCCTTCTTTGGTTTATGAAAGTAATGAACCTGATCCCCTTCCGGAGCTATTTCCGAATGGAAAGTAAAAATGCCACATTTATTACACACCATGTGTGGGACATAAAACCTCACTCTCACTATAGTGTCTGCATTGTACCAACAGAGAAGCAACGATGTGCACTGGGAATTAGGCATATAAATAAAAGAAGGCAAATATGTAAGAACAGTTAGGAATTCTGAGAGAGTTAGGGGGAAATATAAAAGGGGCTTTAAAAAAAAACAAAAAAAAAACACCACACCAAACGTCCAAGCAGTGAAATTGCTCTTTTAAAACTAGGTTCACTTTCTGGGGATTCTCCCTGATTACATAGAGAGAGACGTGACTCTCCAAGTTTTATGAGATGATGTAGTTGAGGCTGGCTGATCTTAACTTGGATTAATGGTTTTATATTTTACCCTTCCTTGTTTATTTCCGTGCACTG
Source organism: Chrysemys picta bellii (assembly GCF_011386835.1). Classification (NCBI taxonomy): domain Eukaryota; kingdom Metazoa; phylum Chordata; order Testudines; family Emydidae; genus Chrysemys; species Chrysemys picta. The sequence continues at coordinate 15,269,299 of NC_088793.1, forward strand.
TGCAATGGTAAATGTTTGTAGAAGGTGTACGAGCGTGGCGGGGAGAGGGCAACATTTGATGAAAATATTAAGCAGCTCCTTCTCTGGCCCTTTGTTTGTATGTTAGAATGTGGTTGGGTTGACACTGTGGGATAAATCTTCAGATGGTGTAAATCAGCACTGCCCCAATGAAGGCTACAGAGCTATGTCAATTGACTGGAGCTGAGGATCTGGCCGTGTGGGGATTTTTTAGTTGTTTGTTCTGAAGTTAGCTAAAGACCCTCCTTTCACTAAATGAAAGTGGCTAGAATTAGGTGATATATCGGCAATATTGATCTTTCAATCTGAGTTAAAGGGATTTACACAGACCCTTAACTGTTCTTGGCAGAGATTATTATTTATTGGCACTCGGGTAGCACCTAGAGGGACTAATCAGAGACTGGGGACCTGTGACAGCCTTTACCCCTATATTCACCCCTTTTACAAGACTATGATACATTTTGTACAAAATATGCCTTGTAAGAGATCATTTGAAAACTCATAATTTACTGATCATGATTGTCCTGGTAAAATAGGTGTGGCAACATTGTATGTGAAGTTATAGGATTCTACTGTATGATATTGCTAAAGACATGTGCTAAAGTCACAAGCCAGTTCCCCAGAGAGAAAAGGTTAGCTGATGCCTCAACCAGATGTCAACACAATCAAATAGACTAGCATCTGGTTAAGTGGCCATTCTTTGACAGGGAAGAGGATGTGGGTAAAAATCTATCTTGTGACAAAGAAACAGCGGCAGGTTCCCATCCACACAGATTTTCTGTCTCCTGAACCTCAGTGGGAGATGTTTCTCAAAGAAGTAAAAGAGCTATAAGAAAGAGGAGCAGACACCCCAGATTATCTCTTCATCCCTTCCCCCCTACCCATGGCATCCACAACACCTGAAAAACAAAGGAAACAGCTTTGGACTGGAGGAGGGATCCTGACTGAACTATTCAGCCATTAAGGCTGCTGTAATATGGTGAGAGAGGCCTTTGCTTTGAATTCACTCTAGCTTGTTAGGTTAAGTGTTAGTTGCAATTTACTTTTATTTTCTTGTAACCAGTTCTGATTCTTATATTTCATTACTTGTAACCACTTCAAATCTTATCTTTTTTAATTAATAATGTTGGGGAGTTTTTTATTTTATTTTATCTAAACCAGTGTGTTTGGATTGAAGTGTTTGGGAAACTCCATTTGGGATAGCAGGGTTTGTGCATATCAGTTTCTATTATTAAAATGACGGACTTTATATGAGCTTGTATTGTCCAGGAGAGAGCTGGGCAGTACAAGACATACATTTCTGGGGGAAAGTCTGGGACTGGGAATTTGTTTGTCTTGCTCTGCAGTGCAATTCAAGGGTGGCTGGCTGGAGCACTCTTGCTGTATAACTGGGAGTAATTTACATGCTGGAGGCTGTCTGTGAGCAGACCACGAATGGTTGCTCTCACAGCAAAGTAGGTTGGAGAACTGAGGGTACACAGCTGTTCATTGGTCCAGATTGTATGTTGGGCAATGTCACAGGACACCATTGTGTTTGGGGCTACACAATGAAAAGTTGGTTCCTGACTCAAAAAGTTCACAATTTAAAATGGGATTCAATCTCTGTTGTTCAAGAGGAGAGATGCTGCTAAGGAACCCCAGCCAGGAGGAACATAGCTCAGAGAAGATCAGTAGTCTTGTTGAACAGAACTGGAGTTACAACATAAGAAGGGAAAACTGTTCCCTGGCTGTTCCCTGGCGGGCTCCAGCATTTTTGCTGCCCCAAGCGGCGGGGAAAAAAAAGAAGCCGCGATCGGTGGCACTTCGGCGGCAGCTCTACCGATGCCACTTCATTTTTCAGCAGCAATTCGGCGGCAGGTCCTTCCCTCCGAGAGGGACCGAGGGACCCGCTGCCAAATTGCCGCCGAAGACACGGACGTGCCGCCCCTTTGTGTTGGCCACCCCAAGCACCTGCTTGCTGCGCTGTGCCTGGAGCCGGCCCCATTGGCTGAGTTTACACAGGAGAAGCACAGCACAGAACTCACATCCCAGGGATAGGCAGGGACTAAAGTGGTTTTAAGACACCTTCGTGCCTTCCTGATTCTGGGCTGCTCCAGAGACCGGAGCGACCCCTCTCCAAGGATGCCCCCGACAGAAGGGCTTGTGAGGGGGGTCCTTGAAAAACAGCTGGGGCTGTCCTCCCCCAGTCCTGCACTGGGTGAATTGTCTTCCAGACAATACCAAGGCTTCAGCTGCCATCCAGGGCCAGAGTGGGGGTGAGAATCTCACCCTAGTAGTGAGATCAGGAAAAGAGAGTGTTTCGGTTTAATCTGTGTGGGGTCTATGACTGGTGTTTTCATAGAAATGCAGGGCTGGAAGGGACCACGAGGGGTCATGTTAGTCCATCCCTCTGCGCTGAGGCAGGACCAAGTGAACCTTGACCATCCCTGGCAGGTGTTTGTCCAACCTGTTCTTAAAAACTTCCAATGACAGGGAATCCACAGCCTCCCTTGGAAGCCTAATCCAGTTTTGTATTATAGTAACATAGGGGGGATGGCAGATTATCCCACAAATGCCTGTTGTGGGATTATTACACCTTCCTCTCAAGCATTGGTGCTGACCACTGTCAGAAATGGGTTACTAGACTAGAATGACCTTGGGTTGGATCTAGTCTGGCTATGCCTATGTCCCTGTAGAAGGAAAGTGACAAACTGGGATCCACAAATGTGCTTGCCCACTTGCAATCCCGGGACTTGGCCTGATTGCAATATACCCATTTGATTCTGATAGAGAATCTCAGCTCACTGCTGCCAAGGAAGGTGGATTATTCCCTTACACGTACACACCCTGCCAATATGCCAGAGGGGAAAAAAAACATTCCTGACCTCAAGCGTTGACAGTCAGTGCATAGAAATAAAAATCTCCCTGGTTAAGGATTTACCCGGACAGTGAAAAGACTGACAGATATATTTAAAGTGCAGTTCTAGTCTGAAAAGTAACTATGTAAAATTGGCACGTTCTTGTTCAGTGGATCAGCATCCTGGGTTTAGTCAGCTCTGCTGATTTAGAGTAAAAAATAATAGGAGGATTTTATTCCTGTCAAACCCGTCACCCCAACATTGTTTTCTCATTTTCACATCAACCGAATTGTTAACTAAACTCCCAATTTCCGGACTTCTCTGCAACCCCATTGTCTTCAGATTATGCCTTCAGTTACTGCTGTGTAACTCCAAGGAAGGCAATAGGGTGAACAGTTGTACTTTGGGGGATAATTTGAGATAACTTGCATAATATTGGTGGTGATGAGGAGGACAGAAGGAACCCAGCTTGGCTTTCAGATCCCAGGCTCAACTGACAGAGTTGGCAGCTGGAGTGGAGAGGGGGCAATCTTTTTACTTGCAAATTGGCAGTGGCGGTAATTGCTACACAATAAATATGGAGCACGTTTCAGAAAAGAACCTCCCTTTAAAACCAGTACTGTGTAATGGAGAGGATCTTGTTGCCCACAGATGGACTGTCCTTTAAAAAAGACTCAATGCCAAGGAGATTCTCTTTATTCATGAATCTCTCTCCAATCCAGTGGATTCCAAATGATGGACAGTCAGGTCTCAAAATTTCCTTGGTAAATCAACTAGAATAGAAATAGAGTGGCAGTGCAATATTCTCATCTGTCTAATCTATCACATTCTAATATTCCTATCATTGTACTATCTAGGCAGATGAAAAAACCCCTTTCCAGACCATTTTTTCCCAGTGCAAAGCCGGATTTTATTTCAGGAGGTGCTTGAAGGGTGATGTTAGCCAGCTGTCACTGAAGGATTAGTTGATATTAATGACAACTGGCACGGCTCTTCAGCAAGCTGAGCTCACATAGTCATCCGTGCAAAATCAGAGACACTTTATTTAAAAAGAAAAAAATCAGAAACAATAAAGTGAAGCCACTTGTAGAAAGAAATGGAAATGAACAGGAAACCAATGCTAGTATTTCTTCAATAGATCCTTTAGGGAAGAGAGAGATAGAAAACGTGATTCTTGGTTCCTGGGACCAGTATAGAATGCATGAGTATTGCTGACTTCATTGGAGGAAAACCTAAAGTAATATTGCCATTTATTGAACCTATCAGTTTATGTATAGTGGTTACCATTGAAAAGTCAATATTTACCCAACCATGCCATGGCATCTGATTTACTAAGGCCTGGTCTACACTGGGGGGGATGTCGATGTAATACCGTAGCTGAAGTCGACATATCTTATTCCGACTTACTTCCCGTCCTCACGGCGCGGGATCGATGGCCGTGGCTCCCCCATCGACTCCGCTACCGCTGCTCGCTCCGGTGGAGTTCCGGAGTCCACGGGGAGTGCGTTTGGGCATCGACATATCGCGTCTTAACGAGACGGGATATATCGATCCCCGATAAATCGATTGCTACCCGCTGATACGGTGGGTGGTCTGGACGTACCCTAAGAACAGGAAATATTTGTGGAAAGTCAGTCTACAGCTGTGATATCTTTTGGTAAATGGTGACTTGTAATGGAGGCCACTATGTGTCAGAACCAGTGCCAATAAATGTATTTAATAATTTTATAAACAGCTGTATTTATAAAATATAGGATGAAATCTTGCTCCTGGTCCTCTGTCACGTAATTGGCAAAACTCCCATTGACTTCAATAAGGCCAGAATTTCACCCAAAGACTCTGACGCTTGTGAATGCAAGTCAAAGCACTAGCTTGAGTCAGCCACAACTTCCTCCCTACTACAATTAATCTAATGCACATCAACTCTTATATGCAATCCCCCCACCTACTCTAATCCTGACATGCCTCATATCCCCCAGCTCTGGCAATGAGCCAAAATTCTGACCTGAAACAATCTGGCTTGCCAGTCATGCTAAAGTGTGCCACGCTACTTTTGCAATGTGCTTTGAGGTGAGATAAGCACTAGGGCCCATTGGCTTCAATAGGACTAGTCACATGGTTAGGTACTTTGCTGAATTGCTAATCAGACCATCAAGCCCATTTTGCATTCATATCCTATGAGGATTTGATGTTTCCAAATACCAAAGGCCCGTGTATTATACCCAGTGAACTTCTTAGATTCCTAATTTATATTATGGGGGCAAAATCCCATAAACATAGACTTTTCCATGTGCCACAAGCATGAACGTAAAAAATCATTAAATAAATGAATAAATAAATAAATAAATAATACATAAGTTTATGTTTAAATATTGGAACTGTAATTTAAATGAGAAAACTGAGTTGAATGCAAAGCAATTACTGACACTTAATATTAGCCAGACTAATAAAACAGCAATTAAACCTCATTATATAGCTATAAAATTGATGTGGAATAGATTGATTGCACCAAATGCTCCTACTGATGTTTGATGGCATCCTGGGCAAGGTGAACTTGTTCATTTAATTGGAGGATCAAAATAATTCCCTGTAATAGATTTAACCTTATTGTATTTCTGGGTTTCAGATGACAACAGCAACAGTGCAAACAAATAAACAGTATGAAAGAAGAGGAAAAAAATCCTATGAGCCTTCTAACTCTACAGCTAATGCTCTCTATACCATAGGATATTCCTGTTCCCAGGGGGTCCATGGTTATTTGAGAATCTTCTTGCCAGCAGCACTACTGGAGCTTGTGCTGCAATGTTGCTCATTGTTCACTCCTTGATATGTATGTAAGGTGATAAAGGAAGCTTACATACAAATGCATCTCCACATGCTCTCTGCTTCCATGAAAGTCAGCAGCGAGGAGTAGATTAACTTCTGTGTTTAAAAGAAAAAAAAAATTTACTGAAAATGAAAAGGGTAAACAGTGACTGGACTGTTGCTAAAACCAGTTCCTTTTCTTCTACATCACAGCTGCACAAAACCAGCTATTTTATATTGGCAATGGACTGCAGCTTAATATTTGTATTGACTAGGGGCTTGTCTTCACTACCGGGGAGATCAAGGCTGCTGCAATCGATGCAGCGGGTGTCGATTTAGCGGGTCTAGTGAAGACTCGCTAAATCGACAGCAGAGCACTCGTCTCTGGTCGATCCCGGTACTCAAGTTCCCCGAGAAGAGTAAGAGAAGTCGACCAGAGAGCATCTCCCGTTGACGCAGCGCTGTGAAAACACCGGATTAAGTCGACTTAAGCTACATCGGCTCCAGCTACGTTATTCACGTAGCTGGAGTAGCGTAATTTAGGTCGACTTACCCCCTTGGTGAAGTCAAGCCCCATTACTCGTTCTCATAAACTGGTACTTGTGTATGTCAGTTACTCTCCCTTTCTGAATAAAAATAGTAAGATTAAATTAATAGGGCCTAATCCCCATCTGCTGTAAATCAGAGTATCTCCATTTAATTCTGTGAAACTGTGGTGATTTACTCCAGCTGAGAATATGGCCCATAATTCCTTATCTGTGTTACTCAGATACTTATGCGATCTGGTGAGTCATTAAGGGTATGTCGATATTCCAGGTAAACATCCATAGTTAATCTGTGTCAACTGACTCTGGCTCATGGGGTTCGGGCTGTGGGGCCACAAGGGAGGAAAATCCCAGAGCCTGGGCTCCAGCCCATGACCGAATGTCTATATGTTCATGAAAAAAACCTGGACATTTTTCAGGTTTCTGTCTTCAGATGTTGTGTTTCCAGCTAGAGCTGTGACAAATGTATCACTCCCCATTCCCAATGGCTTATGCAAAGCTGCCCTTTCTTTGTGACTTGTCTGGGTTCATGCCCCTGAATTTTATGTTGAATTCTGTATTCAAATGGACCAACTAATTCAGGGCATGAATAGCGGAGCTGACACTTATTGGTCATGGTATTTTGGCCTGAAACGCCTTGGTATTTTACTGAGTGGCGCTATTTAAAATCTCGAGGTAAAATCCTGGCCCCGTTGAAGTCACTGGTAAAACTCCCTTTGAGTTCAGTGGGGCCCAAGGTTTCACTCAGTGTTGCACACAAAGATTCAGGAGAGTTTCACGGGCATAAAAATTAAGTAACACCGGGGTAAGGTGAAACACAGTCCAAAACAGCTGCTTTCTTCCTAGATCTGTTTTCAACTATGCAAAGTTAAGGAATTATATAAGTAATAATTAATAGCGGCAGATAAAATGTTTATATTCCATTTTCCAATGACCTTTAAATAATAAAAACAGGTATTATGAAGCATTAAAAAAGCTGAATTTGGGGCCAAAACCGCTTCAGGTCTGTTTGAATAGGACATGTTCAATTTGTATGCAAGCAATAATGACTACAATGTTCTAAGATCAACATACTCAAAAATAGGACTCTTAAATCCACCTGTGGGCACCTGATTTTCAAAAATGCTGTGCATCCCACCCCTGTCCCGCCATTCCCAACTCCTAATGAGCTCTGGCTCAAGACTTTGGAAAATCAGATCACTCATTAGGTGCCTAAATATAGACTTGGGAGCCTAATTTTAGGCACCTATGATTGAAAGTGTTGGCTTAAGTCTTCAGGAGATGGTCCCGAAACTTAGCGCTGAGTTTCAGGTTTAAAAGTAGTTTGGGGTTTGTTTTATTTTTAATATAAGTTTTTCTCTATTTGCTTTTTTAGCCTGTATTTTTGCCCCCATATGAAACTGTACATCTGCTGGGAATGTACAGTGTGTTTTATTGATGGGGAAATGTTTCAAACATGGTATCAAAAGGGCCCACAATCTTATTCCTCCTTGCGAGCAGCTGCCTGTAGTAGATATTGCTGTGTTTTTGAAATCAATAAGGTGACCCACATCTGTTTCGTATTGCAAATGATTTTTTTCTTTTGGTATGCAGCACCCTGCAAGTGCCTGTTTGTTCATTCTTTACGCATCTCTCTGTTGTAGATTACAGCCTGTACAAATATCTGATTTTTTGGTCTGCTTGCAGTTCCGAAATAAGAAAAAAAATGTTTCAGGTGAACCAGAAAAGAACTTTTTTTTTTTTTTTGGTGAACTGAAACGTAAAAGAAAAAACCCCCAAAGATAAATTCATTTGTAGTTGAACAAAATGTTGCACTGAAGCCAAAACAATGTTTTTGCTAAATTTTCGAGCTTTTAAAAACATTTGAAAAAATTAAAAGTTCAAATTGAACCACATTTCAGAATGAAGAGCTGTTTTGAAATGAAAAATGAAAACTTTTCATTTTGAAACATGTTGAAACGTTTCATTTTTTCATATTTTGCCCCTCTCCCAATGACACAAATTTGTGAAATGTTTCAGTTGACCCATATCTGCTCCCCACACCTTTTTGGGGGGGAGAAAAAAGTTTCAGCCAAAAAACTTCAGCTAGCTCAAGTGTAAACACTAACACTCTTTTTAGTTTGGTATATTCGATACACTTTCAGTTTCAGAGTCTGTCATATGTTGACTAGAGATCAGTGCAGGATAAAAGACAGGCACCAGGGTCCTAGATATAACTCATTGATTCTCAGGCCTCATCTACACTACACAGTTAGGTTTATGTGAGGCAGCTTACGTTGACCTAACTCTGTAAGCATCTCCACTAAAATGTTGCTCCCACTAATGTAACTCGCCCACTACGCCGCCTTAATAACTCCATCTCCCAAGAGGCGTAGCGCTTAGGTCGATGTCGTTAGGTTGATGCAGTATCAGTGTAGACACTGCATTGCTTGCATTGACTGTTGCTGCCTTTCAGACGCATGTCCCACAATGCCCCACACTGATAGTTAAATTGGTGTAAGCACTCTTGGTGAGGATGTGCACCCCGACACAAGGCGTGTAGCATGGACATGCAAAAGCGATTTAATTTCTGCCATGGCTGTACATCAATGTAACTTAGGTCGTCCTAATTTTGCTATGTAGATTTGCCCAAAGAGTTGGATTGTCCCCAACAATGCTGTTCCTTAGCAGCTCCAAGTTCCACCAGCAACACAAGGTCCTGAAAGAACGGTGCATTAATGAAGGATTCCCTGCTGGGCATATGTCACTGTATGACCCCTTTGTGCCACCTGAGAGGGGCAAAGTTGCTTCATAATCTAGCTCTTATTATTTAACCTTTTTAGGTATTCACTAATATCTTGAGAACACAAAATAGACTTCTGTTCACAGAACAACTGCACTCTGGGCCAAGTTTTACTACAACAAACTCAGCTGTGTGTGTGTTTCTGTGCATGTATACGGGGGTTGTGCCCTCAGCTGCTATAAATCAGTGTTTCTCCATTTAAGCCAATGGAGCTGTGCTGGTTTACAGCAGTTGAAGAAATGTCCTTTTATGCCACACTGGAATTATGGTGTAGACATTTAGTGAGGATACTCAGTAAAATCTTGGTGAGGTTCAGGCAAAACACTGCGTAAACAATAAGTAACAGCTGTGCTAATCAATGATTAGTATAAACATGGGTGAAGAGCCAACATCAAAGGATTTTGAGGGTTAGTTCAGGTAAGCCTTCAGGTGTTCAGAGGCCTAGTCCGATCTACTGAAATTGCCACCTTCCCACCCTCCCCTGACTCCTCACCCCAAACCAACTAAATCAGGATGACCATGAAACTTGGCATCTTTACTCAGATCAGGTATCTCAACATCCAACAGCTTTTAATTGTAGCTCACAATCATTTGTACAGACCTTGGGGGGAGGGGGGGGGAGTTGCCTTCCTCTGCAGCCTGGGGCACAGGTCAGTTGCAGGTTTAAACTAGTATAAATGGTGAATTATCTGTAATTGACATTTTTAAATCATGATTTGAGGACTTCAGTAACTTAGCCAGAGGTTAGAGGTCTATTACATCAGTGACTGTGTGAGGTTCTGTGGCCTGCAACGTGCAGGAGGTCAGACTATATGATCATGATGGTTCCTTTTGGCCTTAAAGTCCATGAGTCTATGAATTATCTGCATTTGCAGACTGTGAGCAGATTGCATAACCCACTTCTTTGACCTAGACTCCCACAGTAGCAGCACAGATCAAATGTGGCCCATTCCCTGGTCAAGATAGGGAAGAGAGAGCCGGAGAGAAGAATATCTTTGTGGACAATTAGGGCTAGGTTACTAGCTGCTGTATATCAGTATAGCACCATTGGTCCCCCCACTACAGAAGGGATGTGGACAAATTGGAGAGAGTCCAGTGGAGGGCAACAAAAATGATTAGGGGGCACGTAACTTACAAGGAGAGGCTGAGGGAACTGGGGTTATTTAGTCTGTAGAAGAGAAGGGTGAGGGGGAATTTAACAGCAGCCTTCAACTACCTGGAGGAGGGTTCCAAAGAGGATGGAGCTAAGCTGTTCTCAGTGGTGGCAGAACAAGAAACAACGGTCTCAAGTTGCAGTGGGGGTGGTCTAGGTTGGATATTAAGAAACACTATTTCACTAGGAGGGTGGTGAAGCACTGGAATGGGTTACAGAGGGAAGTGGTGGAATTTCCATCCTTAGAGGTTTTTAAGGCCCAGCTTGACAAAGCCCTGGCTGGGATGATTTAGTTGGTGTTGGTCCTGCTTTGAGCAGGGGGTTGGGCTAGATGACCTCCTGAGGTCTCTTCCAACTCTAATATTCTATGATTCTATGTAGCTCTGCTTATTTACACAGCCAATGACTTGGCACAGTCATGTTGCTGGGCACTTGGATACCACCCTGATGGGTGCTGTATCAAAATCAAGATAGACAAACAGAAGTGGGACTGAATAGCTAGCAGTCCTTTCACTAAGAACATTTCAACAGCTCTAGAAAAAAGGTAAAAATGTGAAAAACAGAAGTGATCCTGCATCAGAACATTGTTAGAGGCATGGAAAGACTTCCCTAGAAAGAGCGTTGAAGAGATCTGGCTTGTTTAGCTTAGGGTTTCTCTACATACAAAAGTTGCAATGACTTAACTCAATTGGCTTAGAAACTGAAGTCATTAAATCAGTGTGATCCCTTTGTGGATATTCAGGCATGCATAAAAGTGTTACTCAGACTTAACAAACTCAGCTTCTAAACAGATTTCATTAAATTATTTCACTCAAGTCCACAAACTGGGGTAACACAAATTTAACTTCATCGGTTATTAAACCAATTAAGATAATTAAGTACAATTTTTATTGTACTTAAAGACTCTAGAGAGGAGGAGAAGAGGTGATCTGACATTATGCTGAGCAAGGACAACTGAGTTTTTAGGAGTAGTATTATTAGGAGTAGTATGGATTGAGTATGTGGCTAGGTCTCAGGAGATCTAGATTCTTGTCCTGTTTCAGCTGGTAGCCTGCTGGGCAATCTTGACCAAGTCACTTCACCTATTTGTGCCTCACTTTCCCATTCTATAAAATGGTGCTGAAAATATTGATCTCCTTTGTAAAGCACTTTGAGATCTACTGATATATTATTACTAGCTTAGAAAAAAAGATTGTTGGCTCACCCATTTTCTTGAATGATACAAGGACATGGTGATATGCAAAGAAGCTGAAAAGCAACACATTTGAAAATAATGAAAGAAAATACTTTTTTATGCAATGTATAATTAGCCTGTGGAACTTACTGCCACAAGATATCATTGAGGCCAAGCGCTTAGCAGGCTACCCAAGATGATTAGACATTTATATGAATAATGGGAGTGTCTACAATTACATAGGGTGTGGTAAAACATATAAGCACTTATGCTTATATTTTTTTTCCAAGATGAACAATTTGGCAAAACTCACAGAAATTTGCAAAATGTTTTGGTGCATTTTTTGCTGAAAACAAAAGTGTTGGCTGGAAAATTTCCCCCAAATTTAATTTTGTTTTGAAGTATCTTGTACCAGCTATTCTAAGAGACAGGATACTGGATTAGATGGGCCATTGCTCTGATGTAGTAGGGCAATTCCTCTGTTCCTGCATACTTATGTGTTGGAAAAAGTATGATTAGGTAGGGAGAATGGGTAACATGAAGGAAGTGTCTTGAATATAAGCAGTAAGATTTTTTAAATCTATCTGCTGTTTTGAGTGAAAGCCAGTCTGGTGATCTCAGCATGACTGAAATGAGAGAGGACATTTCAGCCTGTGTTAACAAAATGTGGTGGAGGTGTTTTGAATAAATCGGTAACCAGCGTATAGCTCTGTTGGAAGACCTCCAAAGAGAGATAGCTGCATTAGTCTAGCCAAGACGTAACAAAGTCAAGGATACACAAGCTGACATCCGCTTAGGAGAGCTAGCATTGCAGCTGTGTAGCATGCCTAAGATGAAGGGACTGAACTGATGTGATCTTTAAAGATCAACATGAAATTGTGATCACACATCTCCAGTTTTCTCTACCCTAGCAAGAAGACATGTTACACGTGGACTGTAGAAGGAAGAGACAGACAGGCTCTGTAGACGTCAATAGCTACTGGGAAAAGAGCTCAGTATTAGAGTGGCTTTCATGCCCATAACATTTTCAAATATATCAGACTTAAATGAAAAATTCATTATGGCCCTGATACTCCTTGCATTGAAGTCCCTGCTGTAACTTCCACTGATTGCAATGGTCCTGGATCAGGCCCTTGTTTTTTAATGACACACATCGCCACATTGTGCAGCCATTTTCGTCTCTTTCAGTCTGCATTGAGTTGGCATCTCCTGAGCTTTGCCTTCAGTTTGGGGGGCAAATCAGCCTTCAGTCACCAAGTGAAGCACAATGTGCCCCACACAGCGCATGAATAAAATCGATATTTTGGATCTGTGAAATGTGCTAGTCCACCGGCCAAGACTCTCCTATTGTATCCTATTCCTGCACTGCCCGTGTAACACTGACACACCCCAGTTGTCAGTGGGCAAGATCAAACCTGGGCCCTCTGAAGCCTCTACTGCCTAAGCTAAAAGCCACAGCAGACTCATTAATCTCCAAGTAGTCTCAGTGCCACTAGAGGGAAACAGAGTAGCACACCCAGCAGGTAAGGCTTACATACTTCCCCTAGCTGAGGGAACGTGTCCTGAGCTTCAGAGACTTCCCAGTTGATATCCTGGATGAGTCCGCACTAGTTGTCGGTGGGCTGGATTGAATTTGGGATTTCTGAAACTTAGTCCATGAGCATCTACTGCATGAGCTAAACGCCACATGGCCCTTAGCTAAGGCTATAGCAAACTCATTAACCTCTAAGTGCTCTCAGTGCCATTCGATGAGAACTGAGTCCCACACCCAGCAGACATGGGTTACACCCACATCAGCATAGTATCGCATGGCTGAATGTAGTGGGCCAAGGCTGCTGCTATAGCCTAGAATGGCTACATCATTGCTCAGTGCTCTTAGTCACATTGAGTTGCGACTGATTCTGTCCACAACTACTTCCTATGCTGATCCCCCATTCTCACTGCATTTGCCACAATTGGGTGTTGTGCTGGCGGTAAAAATTCTTAGTTCCTAAATCTTTGTTTAATAACAATATTTCAGTATTTGATATAACCCCGAAGCCTCAATCAGGATCCGGCTCCATTGTGATGAGTGCCGTATAGCCCTAAAATAAAAGTCCAAAATGCTTACCACCTAATCAGGGACAAGTTGCAACAAGTGGGTATAGAACAGGCCAAAGAGGGGGGACAGAGGAAGAAAAAGCATGTCATTAATAGAAACACGAGGTAGCATGTAAGCTAAGGTACAATTATCATTTGGTCAAATTATCTTTGGGATATAAGGGGTGAAATTCTGGTCCCCTTAAAATCAATGGCAAAACTCCAACTTCTTTGCATTGGGACCAGGATTTCACCTGAGTTGCTTAAACATTGTGGATTAGGTTTTAAGAAGGTGCGAGGGAAGGGGGGAGGAATAAATAGAAAAGAATGAAAATAAAATAAGAACTGACCCCCACAAACATTTTTGAAAACAAACCAAACCTGAATTTGAGAACTTAAACCAAATCTTTTTCAGCTAGAACTGTTATATTTTCCTGTGCCTCTGAACTGCTTGGTTCATGCATGGGTAGATTTGGTTGGAATTTTTTGTTCACAACTCTTTTCAGTGAAAAATGGCTTTCTTTTTAAAATGTACATTTTTCAATGTTCCAATTTTTCAATGAAAATCCTTTTGAAGAATTCCAAAAATTTCAATCTTCAGTTTTTTGGGTTTTGTTTTGTTTTCTTCCCCGCTCTTCCCCTTTCTTCTTTTTCTTTCTTTCCTCATTTTGTCTTCCAAAAAGGAAGATGGGAATAAAAAAATCTGACCATATCCAAATGTGGGGTTCAAAAGTAAATCACAAAACATACCATTTTTCAATTGGAGACGAAAGTTCCAAAAGGCCTTGGCAGACACTGTTCTAGCAATAGTTGTGGCCTGGTTGGAAGAATGAAATAACCCAACATGCCTTGACCTGAGCATGAGATTTGAGATCCTATGAGATTTCCAGCCCAGGTGACCATTCTGCAAAGATTTAGACATGTGCATAACTATATGCACTGTGAGTTGTCCCAGTGAAGCCAACCGGACTATTAACAGTGAGTTAAGTTCAGCACATATGTAAATCTCTGCAGGAACTTGGTTTTATCTGCAGACTCAAGAGCTTGGATAAGCATCCAAATTCTTGGGTTATTCACAGCAAGCCTCACCACGTTTTATGTTCACCCAGCACCAATTAATACCCAACCAAACCAAATGTACTAGATTGTATCCTGTCGTTCATTCCTATATGCAGCATTACCGTGGCTTTTCCTTCTCAGCTGCATCACTTTAACTGTATTGAGAAAGGATTCCTTATTAAAGCTGTTCAAAAGGCAGAAAACGCCTGGAACAAAGTAACTGTAACTGTAAAATGTCCTTAAAGGCCAATTAGAAATTGCAATACTGGGAGTTTTATTACAACTAACTCCTCCTTAATTATCAATCAATGGATTCTGTTGGAAAAAAAATCTCAAATTCACAGCTGGGAAAATGATGCTAATTATTCTCTGTTAATTAAGGCTGTGGTGGGATTCAGACGTGCCATCCTTCAAATAAAGGATTGACATATCAATGTTAGCAAAATGCTTAGGGTCTTTTCCAAAGGCTTTAGTTCTAATGGTAATAAATTGGTGTCACGTTATTTTAAGTGTCTTAAACAATCATGCCATTACCTGCCACTGAAAAGCTGTATGTCTAGCTATGTAGACATGCAGACTTTTTAAATTAATTGAATGTTCATAATAGGGCATTCTAGCATCTAAAGTATTGGGATGAAAGATTTTCACTTATTTTATTCAGTTGAAAAAAATAGGACTGGAGTAATTTGACTGGCAATGGGGTTGTCATAGAGTCATAGGAATTAAAGATAAAGTCCTTGGGTGAAGTCCCGGCTCCATTGATGCCAATGGCAAAACTCCCATTGACGTCAGTGGTCCAGAATTTCACCTCTTTTGTATTGTATTAAATCATCTGGTCTATTTCCAGTCAATTGTAGGATTTTTGCCAACAATATATCGTAAAGCACACATCTAATTTTCTGGGACAATGGCAAGCAAATTTATGAGCAAAGAAGTTTTTTCACTCCCCATAATCTACCGTATTTCTTGTAGTCATGGCTGATGTAAATAATAAATAAGATGATGGAATTTGAAACAGAGAAAAAAAAGTTAGATAGATATCTACGACTTAGTATTCTGCCCAACCACAGGCATTTTCATATATTAGAAGTGACATTCCAGAAGAAGGCAAGCAAAGTCCTAGGAATGCTTGAGTAAAGGGGCAGAGATGCTGTTTACAGGTTTATTAATAACCCAAGACAGGACACTGGTTTGCTTGAGATGGGGGTTATTTCAGATTTGGTTCTTGGGAGGGGAAGTTGGTGGGGTGTGTAGGGGACACACACAAACGCTTTCTGTTTTGGGAAAGGTGCCAGATTGACAGCCCTGAAAAGGAAGTTATCTTTCTAATCATAAAACAGGAGCTTAGACACCCTAGTGGTAGGCACTTTGGAAACACCTGAGAGAGAGAGAGGTTAGATAGGAACTGTCACAACAGGTGCCTGAGCTACCCCCATCTCGCCCCACCCATTTGCCTCAATCTTGACCTGGAGGGAACCTCTGTGAATGAAATATTAGGTCAGTTTCCATACCTGTTCATTTGTGGGCCTCCCTACAGACACTGCCAACAGCAACATTACCAACTAGCACCTCATGAGGGTCATCATAATGTTATGTGGACCTCTTTCATCTAGGAATTAGACAGAGATGTTTGAACTCATTTCCCATATGTCACCAAAGAGCCTATAAATGGTAAAACACCAGTTACCATGGTCTGGGTACAACATGATACCCAAGAACTGAAAGGCTGCCTGCCCATTAGGACTTTCTTCTGCAAATTTCTCCCTTAAAACCAAGTTCAGAGGGAGGGGGGCTCTGGAAGAAGCCCATCCCTCTTCCTCCTTCCTGCATGTCTAGCATGCAAATTCTTTCTCAGCCATTCTCCACTCCTATGATGTTAGGCCTTGATCCTGCAGTGAGATCCTCACAAACGGGCCCCATGGCTCTGCAGAGGTTATTATATTATTATTTTACCCGGTTTCCCCAACCGTGACCAGAAACCCATTGCACTAGGCACGGTAGAAATACACAGTGAGGGACAGTCCCTGCTCTCAAGACTCTACAGTCTAAATAGACAAGACAGATAAAGAGGGTGGGTGGGGAAAATAGATGTATCATTGCAAAATTGGGGCTTTCGGGATAGATGTTTAAAGCCATTTAGTCACCTAGCTCCCATTGAAATCAACGGGAGTTAGGCACTGGAATACTTCTAAAAAATTGGGCCCTTAGTCATCATTAGAGCATATGGAAATACAGGCCTCTCTTTTGTGAGCATGAGCTCTATTTCCACCACCCACTAGAGCCATGTTTACTTGGTGCGGAGAATGAAAATCAATTCTCCCCCCCATGCACATACGGATGGCAGCTTATTTTGGACAATGTATCTAACTACCTTTTACCATTTGGGGAGTTATGGGGGGGAGGCAATGTAAATGCAGTCTGGAGTCCATGGCCCCTGTTTATCTATGCCTTACCCAGCCCCAAAATAAACATAATATTTTTGCCTATTCTAGGTGATTATGAAATTTTCACTCAGCCCTTGTAATTCATTCCTGCCTTCTAGCAGTCATGAGTCATGGGTTTGTTACACTTATCAAGGACACCTAATCCCTACCCTTCATGGCCCAGATATCCTAAAGATGGCTGAACATGTAATTGCCTTGAAGTGTAAAATATTCCCCACATTATTTATTAGAGCACTGACTGCTAGCCCCTCTATAGTTAAGGTGGTGTCAGCATTTTCATTATACGCCGCTATTTTCAGCTGTAAAAATGAGCTTCGGGCTGGAACTAGGCTGTGAGTGAGGGATGTATTTGGGTTTTTTATTCGACATTAAAAAAAATAAAATCGATTGGGCCGTTTTTGAAGTTATATACTAAAAATATATACTGGTATGTAAATATGTTTCTATGTGTATTCATACATGTGTGCATGTTTATATATCATTTATAAATATAAAAGTAGATTTAAGATTATTTTTTGATCTAATATGCAATTTAATTGTTATACTTGGCTTTTATATACGGGTTTTAGTGCCCAGAGTTTAGCTTTTGTTTCAATTCCTTCTTCGAACACATTTTGTGTACATGGGAGAGCTTTCAGTCATATCCCACATATTTATTATAAATGTTATATTGCCAGTGCTTATAATAAAATAATAATAATAAATGCCTGTTCTGCTTTTAACTAGATCCATGTTAAATCCAGAATAATTCCATTGGCTTTAGTGGAGTTATTCTGGATTTTTACCAGTGTAAATGAGAATCATTGGATCAAATTCAGAGGTGAGGGTAAATGATACTTTATTTTGGTTCTTCACAATGTATGTTGCATCACTTATGTTCTCTCTGCTCTCCTTAGACTCAGGGTACGTCTATACTTACCTCCGGGTTTGGCAGTAAGAATCGATCCTGGAGGTGCTCGCCGTCGATGCTGGTAATCCTGCTCCGCGAGAGGAGTAGGCGGAGTCAACGGGGGAGACAGCCCTTAAAATCGCTCTGCCTCTTGCCCATTTAATGCTGTGTAACTCACATGATCCTTTCACATCACCTGTGAATTTCACCCACTGAGTCTAATTTGATGTAACTCGCTAGGGGGTCCTGGTCTGCAGTCCAGGAATGTCAAAAGAAAGATTCCCATTAGCCTCAGTGGGCTTTGTGTCAAGCTGAGCCAAATACAGTAAGTGAAGTAACTAACCGAAGGATATAAAGAGATGTGTGAAGTTGTCCTACTTTTCAATTAAAATATAATCTTGGTGCTAACAGTATCACAGAGCTACAGGATTAGGAGGGACCACAAGAGTCATGTAGTCTAACCCCCATATTGCCGCAATAGCTAGAGATCTACTAAAACATTAGAGAGAAAACTAGATGTCTTCCACAATGAAGTGCCTATGAACGATTCTGTGCATTGGTTGGAAAAAATGTCCTCACCAGCAAAAAGATCTGAGAGAGCACCAACCAGCAGCTCATTCCGATCAGAATCAGAAGGGAAGCACTGGACAGATTTGGGGCATGTACTTCAGTTGCCAAAACAGGCACCCACGTGAAGTAGTCAGATGGAAACCAACTGCTGTGAGAACACAACAGCACCCAAGATAGACTTCATTCTGTCCTCTCTCCTAAGGGTTCTTAGATAATCTCAACGCTATAGAGCAAACGAAAACAGCAGCAAATGAAAGAGACAAATGGAAGAGACCAATTTCTGCCTTGTGCACGGACATTGGTGCGGGAAGGATGTAATAAGAGACATACACACTTAGCCAGGTGGGTGAAAGTAGGTCTAAGGGAGCGTATTTTCCACTCGTTTAAACAACACTGCTCAATTGACCCACTGTATAGAATTTAAGCCATCCTGAAGTGTCTACTCGGGCAAAACTTCTACTGTAGAGGATCAAACCTTTTAATTTTTGAATTCCTTGTGGCATGGACAACATCTTCTTCTGTGTTCTCTACAGCCCCCAGAACCGCTATGTTCAATACTACTTCTGCTTCTACTTATAGTATGCATATGACTAGCTCCCTAATCCAGAATAGGGTTGGCTGCTGCAGAAGGCAAGATGTTGACTTTGTTGTACCAAGGGGTTGATTCAGTCTGCCTAAATCTTCGGTCCTGTTTCTAATCAGTCTTGGTATTTTGAACAGAAATAAAGCCAACAAGCAAAATGATGGAATTGTTTGTCTTTTGTCCCTGGTGTAGGTTAACCTGCTGCTGAAAGAGACAAGGAATTTTGCACGTCAGACTGATCATGTAATCAGCCTCTGAAAGGGCAGGGGAAGGTGCTCCACATTGCATTACTCATCATCAATTCACCCTCTCTCTCTCTCTCTCCAACTCCTGTGGTTCTTTTTAATGTCATCATGGTTTCTGGCCTCAATTATGCCACTTTCCCCTAGGTTTCCTAGAGCTGCATATATTTTCAAGTAGAGCAGTACAAAACTTTCATAGTGAAACCTGACCCCTGGTGAAAAATAAAACTTGGTTTCTGTGACAAAGCTGGAATTTAGGTAAGGTTCACCAAAATATTCATAAAAAGAACAGGAGTACTTGTGGCACCTTAGAGTCTCTAAGGTGCCACAAGTACTCCTGTTCTTTTTGCGGATACAGACTAACGTGGCTGCTACTCTGAAACTTGTCAAAATATTCATGACTATTTGGAGCTACCTTGGACACAGTTTCAAGCAAACTTGTGCTAAATTCATGATATTGAAACCCATGGTTTTGACCTGAAACCTCATAAGACTCTATGGTTTTGATGGAGTTTCACTTAGAGTTTTGGGGTTTATTCAAGCTGGTGACTCAAAGTGCATTACAATGATTATAAAGCCAAGAGAATTGAAGCCAAAGCAATTGTCTTTGGAGACCCCCAAATTCATGCAGAACTGCCAGTAGTTTTCTTAGCTCCTGAAAGGTTAGCATGATGTTGGTGTGCACGAGAGTTGTATGAATAATGGATTTGTTGGTTTACTGACAATGCCGATAGATAGTAGATAGATAGATTAGATTTGGGTTGAAACAAAAGCAGTTTTTTATATGCAATTTTTGGCAAATAGAAAAGTTGAAAAATCATTTTGAGTCGAACCACATATATCATTTTGATGAAATCAAAACATTTCATTTTGATTTTGGCAATTTTAAAATGTTTTTGATCATTTATTTTAAATAATCAAAAATTTTGAAATTGAAGCAAACTGAAATCAAAGAATTTCATGTAGAAAATGTCAAAACAAAACATTTCAACTGAAATACTTCAGCAAAACTAACATGAATTTGCAAAACATTTCGGTGTCACCAAATCTGCACTTTTTGCTAAAACAAAGTTTTGGCTGCAAAATATTGCCCAGGTCTAGTGTACACTGTGCCACCATAAGCATCCCCCAGTACCAGTGGCATGTTCTGAATTGAGCTGATCATAAAAACAGGACAAAATTTACAAATTTGCCAGTACTGTTCACAAACTGAAAGTGTCATGTGTGTGTGTGTGTAGGGGGGATAAATCGATTCTAGAAGTCATTAATTAATTTACCCCCACTCACAGTCTGGCCTGACTATTATTACTGTTGTATTCTGGTAGCACCTAGGACCCCCAGTAAAGAACCAGGACTCCATTCTGCTAGGCCTTGTACAAACACAGTCAAAAAGATAGACTATGCCCCATAGAACTTATAAGTACAAAACAAAAGATAAAAGGTGGATCCAGGCAAACAGGGGAGCACAAGGAAACAATGAGACAATTTGAGCCCCAAGACAAACTGTCCCAAGATGGGGATGCCTAATGAGGCTTCATTTGTCTTGAGTGTCTGGTTATTTAGGGAGTCTGAAATACTTGGATTCAGCTATTAAGACTGACTCCCAATCCTGATTGGGGTCCATCAGGTGCTTCTGAGATATTACTAAATAACTAATAATAAATGATAAATAAAGGCATCTCTACAGAACACTACTCTCTAAAGATACTGGTTCTGCTTGTTTGATTCCCTCCTCCCGTCTTTTTCAAGACATGACATGAAAAAATAGAAATGAAATGATGTCTTTTTTGAATTACCTTGACTTTGTGCCTCTGTTTCACAACTTCCTGAAATAGTCACTGATGCAGTGTGTCAAATAGCAGTGGATTGTTGTCAGATCAAGATGTTCAGGAAACATAAGGAAAACAAAACAAAAACAAAAAAAGAACTAATCAGAACTATCCTCTTCCCCACCTCCCAACACACATACACGCCTTTTTTAATGGAGGAAATAAAGTCATAATACTCTCAAAAACCTTCAGGTTCAATTTACTAGCCTGTGTTCACGAGAGAAACATACAATGTTCTGTTAGGTTTCAGAGTGGTAGCCGTGTTAGTCTGTATCAGCAAAAAGAACAAGGAGTCCTTGTGGCACTTCAGAGACTAACAAATTTATTTGGGCATAAGCTTTTGTGGGCTAAAACCCACTTCATCAGATTCATGCAGTGGAAAATACAGTAGGAAGATACATATACACAAAGAACATGAAAAAATGGGTGTTGCCATACCAACTGTAATGAGAGTAATTAATTAAGGCGAGCTATTAGGTGAGGTATTATCAGCAGGAGAAAAAAAAACTTTTGTAGCGATAATCAGGATGGCCCATTTCCAACAGTTGACAAGAAGGTGTAAGTAACAGTAGGGGGAAAAATAGCACAAGGAAACAGTTTTTACTTTGTATAATGATCCATCCACTCCCAGTCTTTATTCAAGCCTAATTTAATGGTGTCTAGTTTGCAAATTAATTCCAATTCTGCAGTTTCTCGTTGAAGTCTGTTTTTGAAGTTTTTTTGTTGGAGTATTGCGACTTTGTGATCTGTAATTGAGTGACCAGAGAGGTTGAAAACCGACCGGTTTTTGAATGTTATAATTCTTGACGTCTGATCTGTATCCATTTATTCTTTTGCGTAGAGACTGTCTGATCTGGCAAAACAGATTCCAAAATATTTGGCATGTCTGTATTTCTCTGCAAATGTAATTCTCTGTTAAATGTGATTGGAACAAGCCACCAATGTGATTAGGGAATAATCTGAATTGGCAATGCTATGACTGACAGACAGCTGCAGAAATGCACCCTAAATTATGTTATGGGGAAGATCTTTAAAAAAAGGTACAAACATAATTGTGTGTTTCAAATTTACCTGTGCAGCCTGGGGATTTGTGAACAGAGCCTGACCCAAAGCCCCTTGAAATCAATTGGAATCTCTCCATTGAGCCCACAAATTGATGCCTGGGATTGTGCCAACCCCATCTTTGAGTGGCTACTCTTATACATCATTTCCATTCCTAATTTAATTACAAATGGTCTCAAACCCAGAACACTGGATCCAAAGCTCCCTCTGCCCCACCCAAGCTTTGGGGAGATCAGATCTAGATCTGCAGTGAAATCCTAGCCCCACTTAAGTCAATGGGAGTTTTCCCCGTGAACTTTAAGAGTCAGGGCTGCTATAAGGGATGAAATGGGAGCACCACATCTGGACACCCTTAAGCTGTAGGAAAGTTCAGTTTGCAAACTAATTTGGTCTTAGAAATATGTGGCTCAGACTCATTTCAGTGATGGGTTTCTACATTTCACCAGGCATCGTAAAACATGCATTTTGTGCGGTATAAAGTGAGCCAGGAGCGGAATTAATATGGTTTGGATAATAACCGTCCATTCAATTTCTGTTTACTTTGGAACATTTGCTTTGAGAGTTTGTTGGAAGAGGGAAAAAATGCAATGTGAGAGAATATTTACTGTGCAAACTTTGCACGCCAATAAAGAAATTAGAGAGCCTATTGTTAAGCTTGACTCTGCAGTTATAATTGAGGCACAAAGATGATCAAACAGACAACCAACTACAGTTAATCTTTTTTGGCACTGTCTGACTTCTTCCATGAATCCCAGAATGGGAGAGTTAAACATTATTATACCATGTGATCCAGATCCTTTGCTGGTGGAAAGCAACACAGCACGCTTGGCTTCACTAGAGCAATGATTATTTATACCTGCTGAGGATTTGGACCTATACTATTTTTATTATATTTTGAACCACATGGCGCTACCTGCCTTATTAAGGGAAAAATTAGTAGTAAGGATTTCTACATTAACTAACAAAGTGCTTGCCATATGACAAGGTTTATTTAGAACTGGCTGGGTTGTTACATATAAATTATCTAATGAACTTCAATATTGTTTCTAGTCATGAATTAGTCACAAAAAACAATATTGATGATTACAAATTTACTAAATATTCAAAGATTGGGGATGGATAATCAGGGGATAATCAGCTAATGTGGTCCTGGAATGCATAAACATCTTCAATAGTACAACATGAAAGTTGAAGCTGGACAACTTCAGATTGGTAATAAAGTATATATTTCTAATTGAGAGAAATTAACCATTGAAACAATTTACCAAGTTTTATGATGGATTTTCCATTACTGAGAATTTTTAAATCAAGGTTGAATGTTTTTCTAAGAGATCTGCTCTAGGAATTATTTTGGGGAGGTTCTGCGGCCTATATTATATAGGAGGTCAGACTAGATTATCATAGCAGTCCTTTCTGGCCTTAAAATCTATGAAAATCTATGAAAAAATTGTGCAAAAATGTCAGCTTAGGAGGTGTTTGCAAACTGCTGAATTTGACCATTGACCATTTGCTCATGTTATATAGATTTGAGAAGACACCATTGTGATAATCTAGTTGGACCTCCTGTAGAACACAGGCCATAGAACTTCCTCAAAATAATTTCCAGAGCATATATTTTAGAAAAGCATTCAGTATATGATAGGTCATCTAAGTAAATGGTATTGTTATTACTGCAGCACCTAAAGGCCCAGTTGAACCCGGGATTTCATTGCGATAGACACTGCATAATCACAATAAGTGATGGCACCTACCTGGAGGAGATCATAATCTAAACCAATATGATAAAAGGGTGGAGAAAGCAAGTACTGTATCATTACTCTTATTTTACAAATGGGGAACTGGGGCAGAGAGAGACAAAATGACTTGGCCAAGGTTGCACAAGGAGTCCATGGTATAGGCAGGAACTGAACACAGATTTGCAACATATCAGCCCAGAGCTATAACATCAATCCTTTCTCTTTTTTCCAGTGCTTGGCTTCTTGAGTGCATGCCAGATTTTTAAACAGTTGAATAATGACTAATGATATAGCTGGTTGTGAATATTCTTGTTCACATACAGACATGCTTGTTTGGGTAAGAAAATGGTTATACATCCATTCATGGCCCAAACACTCATGAGAACAAAATGCTCTTCATGAGAATGTTTATTGAACTTTTTTGAATTCAACAGCTGCTCAGAATTTGAATGAATGATTGCAAAAGCTGATTTTGCAATTTTCAAACAGCTCTAGGTGTGATCAATAATCCACATACAAGGTGTCATTATTTTACCTGTTAAGTCGTATTTGTCCATTTCAGTGTCTAGACTTTGGTTACTGAGTGTTGACAAAATGTTGCTATACTTTTCCCTCTCCTCAGTGCCAGTTTCAGAGTTAACGTTCTAGGCTTAGAGTATTTGCAAGAAGATTCAAACTGATCATCACCCCCAGTGAGAAATTGCTAAGGCCTGCTGGCAATCATTTGACCAATGAGAAAACACAAAGTCACTTTTAATATCTACAGATGGGCCACCTTCTGCTTGCAGCAACTGGTGTAAATCAGGATAATTTCCACTGATTTCAGTGGAATTCATCTGGATTTAGACCAGAGTAAATTAAGACCTCATCTTTTCAATTGTTGTGTGGCATGATCAATCAATTCAGAGGGAACAATTTTATCAACAGTCAACCAAATAGATACTCATTTTGATATACATTCATAGAGTCCAAGGCCAGAAGTGACAATTGTGATCATCTAGTCTGACGTCCTGTATCACACAGGCCATAAAATAATCCCTAGAGCATATCTTTTAGAAAAGCATCCAATCTTGATTTAAAAGTTGTCAGTGATGGAGAATCCACCATGACATTTGCTAAATTGTTTCAATGGTTAATTTATCTCACAGAATGTATGGCTATTTCCAGTCTGAATTTCTCTAGCTTCAATTTCCAACCATTATATCATGTTATACTTGTATCTGCTAGATGGAAGAACCCATCATTAAATATTTGTTCCCCATTGTTGACCTGAATTTATGGGCTAGTTTATTATGTCTCATCAATGATCTGACCAGAAGATATTTAGGTTCTTGTCCCAATTCAGCCTACAGGGTTAAAAAACTCAGAGTTCAACATCGTGAGTGGACCCTTGGCTTGTGTGGCAAGGACACTTATACTGAGGACAATACCAAAATGTTAAGCTCTTTATTCAAAGGAATGAAAGAATAATAAAAGATATAAAACAGAGTCACAAAGAAGTAATACAATTCTATGGCCCCTGGTGGTAACATCTCTATTCTAAAAGCCTACTTAAATTAGCATACTCATACCCTTCTCTGAAGACCTGGTAGTGGGAGACAGAGGACCAGCCTCGT